>NW_022280037.1:4907498-4992737 GCF_004355925.1 Anarrhichthys ocellatus | reverse complement strand
ACACACACACACACACACACACACACACACATATATATACACAGAGCCAGATGGACAGCAGTGCTAAGGCTTAGTTTAATGACAAAAGGACCCTCAATCTGGACATGGATTTATCACTCACTTTAAAGTCCATCTGCGAGAAGTTTGGACTGAAAACACAACTGCTGAATCTCTCTGCCTTCCTCGGCTTGTGTTTGAGCAACTTAGCCACTTTCCCTCCCTGCAGTGCGGACCACACTCACACGCTTTCAAACGCACACTGAGTCCCATACCTCTCCTGCATCTGTAACAAATCTGAATGATGAATGTTTGAAGACGGGTGGTTGGAGAAAAAAAAAAAAGAGAGAGAGGACGACTGAGGCTCTCAGCCTGGTGGCGATATCATAGAGGAATGCAACCATCGGCTTTTATTTCCTGGATTTTACTGGTGTCCAGGGGCCTGGCAGCATGTGGGGTGGGGTGAGGGGAAGCTGGGAGGCAGATAGACAAGAAGAGTGACAGCACGGAGATAGACTAGCTACCTATTTATAGCCCGGGCCATCTGCAGAGCTCCCTCTTGTCTTTGGTCATCCTGTTCACAAAGGCTTGGAGGCAGATTCCAGCAGCCCAGCGCCCAGCCGCTCCATTCACTATTCATTCCAGAGCCGGCAGCACCATATGGATCCGGCCCCACTGCTGGGCCCTGGCCGGCCTGTTTCTCCCTCTCTATATCTCTCTCTCTTCAGATTGACGTGGTAATGAAGCCTGGGTGGCTTGCAAAGCGCTCTCCTTTCTTTTCCCCCCTCTTCTCTCCCAAAGACTGGCTTGAGCATGACCGGACTACCCCTCCTCTTCCTACCCTCCTGTTCTCTTCCTATTACTCTCCCTCCTCCTCGTCTTGCTGTACTCTCCTTCTGTCTTTCTTTATAAGCAGCCCAGACACTCCTCTCCTCCTTTCACCCACTCTCAGACATCCAAATGATCTCATTTCATTCCCTGACACCTGTGAGGAGCTAATGTGACCTTAAGTGGCCAAGATGTCCTGTTGCCAGTCTCGCAATGCACATCTCCATCCCCCATCAACACTGATACATTGTTACATATTGAAGCAGCAATCAGTCAAAATATTATTTTTTATTAATCATCCATGTCACATGTCACAAAGGTTGGATGCTCCCAGAACACATCCTCTTTTTTTCAGCTCACATCCCCTTTCCAGCTTGACCATTTCACTTGAATGAGGCCAAACTGGCAATAAAGCGGAAATGGAATCAGAGAAGGGGATTCCACACAAGGAAACTGTTAATGATGCTACAAAGCACAGCCCCTTGGGGGAAGTAAGAGGACTGTGAAACTAAACCCAAACAGGGCTTCTGTCAGCCTCCCTCTGTCCCACATAGTCCTTTAGTCCACTGACTATTTTCATTTACGAATATGGCATTTTAATTAAGCCCTGATAGTTATGGTGCTTTAAACTGGTGCTCCCCAGTAATTTGAGAGTCGAGAGACGCTCTGTCTATCAGATGAAACAGAGTTAAAACGGACCAACTTTAAAACTGGCAGACAACAAAGAACGAGTCTGGTAATATTCTATATGTTTTGCTTATTGCCAATCAATTGCATGAAAAAGCAGAAATCTACAAATCATTGTCAAAATACTGTATTCCACTGTTCCATATACCTCCACTGTCGTCCAAAATCACATTATTGCATTGGTTCCTTCATTATGATGACAATGGGCAATGCAGTTTATTCTGAGCCAACCTCACATATATTGTCCTGCTGCTGTAAACACTCACACGAAATCCCAACTAAAAGAACCCAACACATGCACATTCTGTTTGAGTAATGTTTGTTTAACTACAGTACCGAGCTGTTCTAGTAAATGACTCGGCCTTGTGTTTTTAAAGATTTACGTCTTCATTAGGAACCTGTGGGCTTTGGAAGTCAGAAAGTAAGAGATGAACTAATCCATTGATTTACAATTTTTATTTGATTTAAAAATTATTACATCAACAGTTGTTTTTTACTGGAGTTTAAATTAAAGCAATTAGACAAATACAGTAAAAATCAAAACAATGATATTCTATAGAAATAATACTTATTGTAACTTTAGCCCAGATGTCTACACAGCTTTTGACCTGCAAGCCACCAAACCCATGCATACTGGGACCTCCCTCTGTAATAAAAGGACAACTACAGTTTATTAAAATGTATTTATCGTCACGTTTGTTCTTCCAGCTATGATAACACAATAACCTGTCTTATCCCCTGACCCATTGGACCGATTTCAGCAATATTGACCCATTCCGAGATCTGATCAATTACTCTCCAGAGCTCCAAAAATGAACCCAAGTTGTAATAAATTGTAGTTTTCCTTTAAGACAACTAACCTCCTGCTTCATAATCACCACACGCCTCTATTCTGCCCTCAGAAGAATCATTTCAAAATCCCAATCTTAACAAAATATATAAAGTCTATTTAGTCCATTAGACCTTTTTATAAAACGTAATGGGAACTGTAACTCTGATAGACAAAACTTGGCTTTTGTTTGAATCCCACCTCCCCGAACAGAACTGGCACATTTATCAAACTCTGCCAGCTCCAAGAGTTTCACCTGCTAATTGCAGAGGGAGGGGAAAAATAACTGCGGCTGTGTGTATTTCTTGTGGTCATATTTTTAGAAGATGGATAACGTCGGAAAGGCATTACCAGTCGTAGGTATCATTTCTCAGTTGCAGTGTGGCATTCACCTTGGGATCTGTGGAGCCTGAGGCCTAGGCCAGCCTAGTTAACCATGCATGCTGTGCTGGGCCTAACCTAATTAGGTGCCATCCCAATGTCAACACTGCTGCGTTCAGTGCCTGATAAAAGACAAGCCTTTTCCTCCCCTACTCACACTGTGAGAGGGCTACAAAGAGTCGGGTTAGAGAGACCCTACCATCTGCAAGCTCTCTGTGTGTATTTGTGTGTGTGTCTGTGTGTGTGTAACGCATGCATGCTGTCATTTTGCTTTCAACTTTCAAACATTTGCTGCGAAATCTAGGAAATAAGGCATCTGCCGGTTCTGTGACCAACTTCTTTATCGTAACGGGAAACTGGCAGCGAAGATTGAGCATTTAAATCAAATGTATAGATGCTCCTGTGAAAAGACACCGTCGTACTACCTAACATAATCACCTCCATCTCACTCACAGTCGCTAATGTACTTCACACGGTATACATACACGGTACATACATCCACATACAGCTGTGTCTCTTTCAGTGTTGATTTCATGCCATGTGTATTTTGTGAATCCACTCCCACTTCAAGTCTGTGTGCCCTCTAATTTCATACCAATGCGGTTCATTATTTTTTATTTTACCTCGCATCCTCGGCGTCATTAAAGCAAACAAACATTCTGCACAGAGATCCCAATTAGGACCGATCAAATATGGCTCCTCGAGCACGGAGGCACACGCGCGCACACACTCACTGTTGCCTTTTTAATATGTCGTCAAAACCATCCACTAATTCCATTTATATGGATAAAACACTCTCACAAATAGATTACCTGCTACATACGATCCCCTCTTTCACTGTGAAATTGTGGCACAGCGCCACATCCTCCCACTGCTTCATAGTCCATTAAAATACAGATGAGAGTGTTTTACAGCCTGGGCCAACAGCAACGCCTCCCAGCTAATCCACCAACAAACACAAACATCAGATGAATTATCTGTAATGGAGAGGACTCTGTTCTGGCACCGCTGACGGAGAAATGAAACAAAACATGAGTTTATTTTGGTAAATATTTGGATTTCGTTTTGATTCTGCTATTCATGTACGTAATTAGCTGGCAAATATAAATCTGTATAGAAATCCTTGATTTTTCATCAAGAGGGTGTTGGTGTCTTTAGGTGCGCTTCCAGCAGTTCTTTTCAGAACTGCCTCATGCGCAAACTAGATATGAGAAGAAAGTTTCTTTGCTTTCAGCATTTGAAGAGTTTGTCAACTTCAGCTTCTAACAAAATGCACTTTAAGAAGAGAAATCCGCTTTCTGAATCCTCCATCCATCCGTCTATCCGTGGCCAGCAGCACACTTGACAGTTCCACTGGCTCAGGAGCCAAACAGACAATGCTGCCCTGACAAGCGCATCTCTCCCGTGTCGGAATCTCATCTACTTAAAGCACTATTTATTCAGCACACATCCTTTTAATGCTGAATCTTGGCAACGGCGCATGAAATCCACCACCTTAATTCCATTAGCTTGTTACTCCAATAAATCCCAATAATCTAAAGCTAACTGCAACACATACACAGATCCTGGAAATACACGAGCCATAGCTGCTCCCTCTGGGGCATTTTTAACAACACTAATAGCCTTTAAAGGTTGATTCATTCTACTGATATCAAAGTAAATGGCCACATTAACCTGTGTTGGCTGCACTAACTGTAGTGGAGCTTGTCATGTCGGGAAGTAAAAACTGGTGGCAATATGAAGCACAGCAGGTTTTGAGGATTTAATATAATTACATCACAAAGATTTAAAGATGCCACAGCTGAAGAAAGTTGTTATTCAAATGCTTTTTTCTTCTCCCGCTGCTGCTTCGTTTCCCACCGTCCTGAATGAACCGCCTTTATGCTTGATCATAGTCCACACACAGGGCTGAAGCTATTGTTGATAAGAGACTGAGGCTTCACTTAAAACGGGGCTTAGCAAGTGTCGTTCAAAGACTCTGCTCTTCATTTCAAAAGTGACTCAGCTTTTGTTAGTGTGGAGAGGGTCCTTTAAGACCCAGATGCCCTTGGCGGGAAAGAGCAGATAAAACTGGTAAAAGTGAGAGAGGCCGAAAAGAAATGGAGACAAAGAAAAGACAGAGAGAGAAAACGATGACGGCGCGAGACAGATAATCTGAGAGGAACGAGAAAGAGAAAGTAATAGTGATATTAAAACCATACCAAGAGAGAAAGGCATGAGAAAGTCTGTGCTGGTGGGTCTGATCCTACTGAGCCGATGAGATGGGTGGAGGGCGAGGAGGGGTGAGAGATAAGAGCCAAAGAGGATTAGTGCCGTGAGAACCTTTGTTGTTGTGATCAGTTAAAAGCACTGGCTCTCAATGATCCACCTGACCACTTCAACGTGCTTACAGCGGCAAATCTGCATGTGAGGGGACGACAAGACATCTTCAGCAGCTCTTGGAATCACGGCGACCCGTGCTCGGGTCCCACGTCTGTGGCAACATTTTTAACCACTGTTTATTTAAAAGTCTCTCCAAAGTGCACAAGTCTGGAAATGAAAGTGTGAGAATGGAGAAAAGCTCACCAAATAATGTGCTTATCATTCTCTACTATTATCCATAAGTCTGCTGAGAGTTATTAACTCTAGTGGAGTCAAATTATCCGACTTCATAAAAAGTACAATCAACAGCTAATTACATCATGCATTGCTCAAACAAAGTAACCGATTTAGACAATTAAATGAAGGACTTAAAGAGCCCCCTGCCAGTGCCGTAGCCCACACTGAGGACAGTGAGGACATGTCCGTGAGTTTTTTCTGTGAAGTTGGGGGGGGGGGTTCCCCACTGAAAACAGCTTCCTGCTGTGAACAAAACTGACACAATGAGAGCGGTGAGAGTGAACCAAAACAGTAAAGTTAAGGGCCGTAAAAACCGAAACAGTGAGTTAAGACACTCTAAAACACTCCGTAAAGCTGAGTGAAACTGTGGGGGTGCCCTAGGGAGCGCTTTGATTTATGACCTCAGTGTTTCTAAGATCCTGGTTACGGCCCTGTCCTATATCTATTTAGAATTGCCATAATGCCGAAAGATAGTGAATGAGAGGTTGACTGAATGATTTTGGACACAGCCACAGTTGAAAAATCTGGACTTGCTGGTGCACTACATTTTTCACACTTGCTCTGTAAACAATAAATAATGCTTCAACGACAGTGGAAAGCATCTTGGCAGTTATGGTGTTAAACTGTTGGCTTAGAATAGAGTAGATTGAAGTGTTTTTCGAGCATTTTGGCATGTCCATGTGGACGGAATATTTCTGCTAAATGATCTGAAAATCTTTGTGGGATTTTGACTCTTTATTAATATAGACATTTCTTGACCATGCGTATTTTAACCCGGAAAAGCAGAAAAAGAAACTGTAGCTTCTTCTGTTTACAAATGTGTGCATTGTTTTTCCAGCACCCAAATTACACCAGAATACATTTGTTATAGCAGCCCATAGTAGCTGATAGCCTACTGGTGCGACCTTTCTCCAAACATCAGACACCATAATTTACCACAGTGGAAAAAGCGCAAGCATGGGTGGTCAGCAGTGGCACAAGACAGAGCAATGAATCAGACACGACGGACCTGTTCTCTGTTTTCACAGAAAGGACCGTGTTTCCTACATTAACTCTCTTCCCTCTGTGCTGTATAAATAGATAAAGATTGAGTAAGAGCGAGATGACTGTGGTCAGAGGGTTTTGAGTTATAAGGAAGTGGGCTCGGCTGCAGTAAAGAGATACAGCAGAAGGAAACAGAGTTCTGCTGAGGTGGAGAGCTCAGTCCTAAATATCCTGATCTGTTCTGTCTGCACGTGTTGGAGAGGGTCACAATAGTGGATCGTGACCCGGACACTGTCCTACTTAAGGCGCTGGAGCTTGCAACCGGCTCTTCATAGGCCTAGTTATTTCGTAAGTGCTTACTAAGAGGAGAGCACGCATCCCTTAATAGAAACGGGGTGCGCCAAACTATATCGCTGAATATTTACGCCCTGTACTGCTGGGTGTAGCTGCTGCTTAGCTAAAGTAACTGAGCTATCTGACAAAGGTTAACGTTAGCTTACTAACATATCACCAGTTTATAAAGAGAGGAATAAAAGAGATCAAATGGTATATGGCTGTCACATCTGACCTGATAATGATGGGAACTTTTCACATTTCACTAAAAAATAACACAACATACCTGGAAAAACAAAATTGTAGTTCCCCTAATTGTTAGCCTGTGTGACTTATTACTGTCGGCTATGTCAGCAAAAACGGGTATTCCCCCACACAAATGTGAAAACCACATATCTCAATATGTGTAGGGATATAAATAAAACAAAGTTACTGCATATACCTCCATAAACCAGGATTACCTGTTAAGTTAATTAAATCATTTGGCTTCTAAAGCTGTCATTTTTGGACGTCATGCTGCAGCTTTCGATGCTACAGTGACTTCCTGTTTGTTGTATGCTACAGGAATCAACTGTCATTACAGTATATAGGCTACGGTAGCATATGTTATATTTATGATGGCTGACAAAGCAATCTCAGCACACGGCCCATTTAATTCCTGTTCCGGAAATTTCAATCATATTACATGATTTTTTCAAACGCTCCAGAACAGCTACTAGCAAGATTGTTTCGCTACTGGTTCAAAGGTCAAGGACGAACTTTCAACTGCAACACATTGACGACAATTTTAATGACTCACTTTTTTCTTTTGTCTTTAATGCAAAAAAAAAATTTAAAAAACTGTCAAAGGGCACTGATCATCGACATTTACATGGGTGAAATGTGTATTTGTCTTCAAGACACATACACAAAACCGTGTTACCACAGAATCCAAGAAGTCCCAGGCCAAGGTGGTATCAGAAGCCAGTTTCAGGTCTCATATACATTCTCAATTCCCCTTGGAATAGAGGAACCTGACCGCTTGCGCTCTGGGATTGAAACGACACCAACATCATCAATTTGCTCACTGATGCATCTGTAAGAGATGACAAGCAAAGGCCCGGTGAAATGGCATTATGCTGTCACTGCACCTGTCACCTCCCTGCAGTAAGTGACTCAGTGGTCATTAATACCAACTGATAATGTTGATAATTTTCTGCAACATAACTCTGCACACCTTCGTTCTCCCTGCCGCATCAAAAAAAAAGAAAATCTAATTTCAACTTCATCTTCTGACAGAGTGTTCGACTAGAAACCACACTGTCATACTCCCTGTGTGAAAGTGGAGATATGCAGATATCTGATTACTGGGGTACAGACTGCTTGCTGCAGTGACAGCTGTGCCGCCGTGATAGGTGGGCGACACAGCAATGTTAGCGTGTGATTGTATGCCAACGGGCAATATTGCCCAAAAGTTTAACTGCAGCCAACTTTTCCACACTGCCAACTGGTTGGTGGTTGTCGCGCTGGCCAAGAGATCTGAGTGGTTCAACTCTAACTGAAAAAAAGCAGATTTTCAACAACTTCGGACGACTAGTTGCTTGAGTTGTCGACACTTGAGTTGCGAGGAATGGCGTTTTATATATATAGATATATATATTTCCATGGCTGAGCTGTGCACCTCCATCCTCTACCTCCTGTCTCATCTCCTGCAGCCAGCTGTGGGCTGTGGAGGGGTGGTGTGTGTGGGGCAGAGGAGGGCCGGCCTCCAGGGAGGCGTGGAGTGGCCACTCCACGACCAGCCTGGAAGGCACTCGGGCAGCCATGGTGCCTTTGTCTCCCAGTCCAATCTGGCCACCTCATCTCTCCCATCCATCCATCTCTCCCGGCGCTTCCTGCCTACCCGTGTGCCTGCTGCAGCCTCTCACGTTACAATGGAGCCAGGCCTCGATGGCTGTTGCTCAGAGAGCAGAGAGAGTCCCATCTGGACCACAGGAGAGACCGAAGAGAGGCGGGAGGTGGACAGGGAGGCAGACAGCAACAGACCAGATGTATTTTAGTCAAGGCCAGGGACTGATTGAAGAGCTTCTCTCTACCTTGATGCAGTAGTTTTCATTTTCACAAAAAGAAAAGACACATTCCGAACGGGTGAACACATGCTGAATCTGTGATTGTTTCAGAGAGCTTTTAATGAGCATAAAATGTGTCCAGTAGCACATCTGACCTTAATTATTTAACAACAAAATTGTGTTGAATGTTTACATAATTTTTTTGTCATGTTCTTTGTGACTGTGTAATCAAATAATAGGTCGATCAACAGAAAATCAATCAACTATTTTGATAATCGGTTTATTTGTGAGAAACATTCTCTGGTTACAGCTTCTCACATATGAGGATGTGCTACTTGTTTGTAATATGTGTATATGATAGTAAACTAAATATCTTTGGATTTTGGAGTATTGGATAAAACCAGGACTCTGAGGATGATACCTTGGCGTCTGGGAAATGATGGCTTTTTATACTATTCTATGACATTTTATAGACGTAAATTACCTGACTATTAAAAAAACTGATTAGCTGATTAGATCATGAAGATGATCTTACTCGTGGCACCACACTGCATTGCAAGACCTTTAACACCATTGAAGTAGATTTTGCTGGTGGTGTTTTGACTGCATGTTCACCCTGTGCAGATCGCAGTTCACCCCCCCCTTTTTCGCGTCTACTCCCAGTGACACCACATCGCTGCAGTTTGGGGGTGTATAACAGCAGACCACGCCCCAAAGCTGCTACAAGAGTCCCTGCGCCACTCTTTGATGTGAACACTCCTCCACGCGTCAGGCACGTGGCAACCCGGCGGAGAAGAGTAGCGCGCCAGACTTTTCCTACGTTGGGACGGTGGAGAGGAAGCCTTTGCGGAACTTGTTACTTGGATGGACGCGGACTGTGAAACAAGCTGAATTCAATGTAGGCTACTTTGTGTAAAAGAAGGCGGTTCGTACAGGCAGGGTTGGGGGAATAAAAGGTTTGAATCAAGGCAGTAAGTTTGACTTGAATGATAAACAACAAGGACTTAAAAGGCAGATTTTGCAACTCAGCTCTTCAATTCGACTTCATCTCACGATTAAAGTTTTTTTTTTTTTTCCTCAACGGTTAGTCGTAGTCTCTGACCTTTACTACGCGCATTATATTATTCGTTTGGTATCTTTACAGTTTACTACAAAGCATGTTTTAGGCGCACGGGGAATAAGTTTATTTTAATATCCTCCACTGGTTAAGTCAGGATTTAAGGACAGGTCAGACAAAAAGTTTGTTTCTCTGCATGCGTGTCATAAACATAATTTTGGCATGAAGGAAAAACTGGTAAATCATTTCGAATCAGCTAATATTTACAGGAAGAATGAAGTGCAGCTGCAGGGCGGAGGATCAACAAGTTGACCGGAGCGCAGACAGTCCGACGCCGGGGCTGCAGGGCGCACTCCAGCCGATTGGCAGCTCCGCTTTGTTGTCTAAACCTTATCTCCTGAACCCAAGCTAATAGGTTGGTGACCGCTGGGAAGGGAAGGGGGATATGGAGGGCTTGTGTTTGTTCGCTGCGACTGAGGAATGCCTTTGAGACTTAGAGGGGGCAAAGGAAACTTTAGGGAAACGTCAGAAATGACTTGCGGCTCTTCAAGTGCGCGTGGGCTGCTGCATGGGAACAGTTTGGCTGTTTGGTCAAAAACTTTTTTTTTAGGTTCAGGCCCCTGAAATTTTCAAGGCATATGGTGAATAAATCAATAAATTCACTTGGCCATGCATGAACTTTGACAGCTTTACGCAGGGTCGAGTTTAGCTGAGGTTGCTCATCATGAAACATCTGGAAACAGCTGTAGTTGAATCTACAATGTGTCTAGACTGAGTCAATAAATTGAGAAAATACGTACAGTCAGTTTCACAGTGCAAGATCAACATTCTTGGAGACAAACTTTCGCCATCGGCTATTTGACCTTTTTCTAAATTTTCAAACAAAAACTATCTTTTTCAAACTTATTTTCCTGAGATAGGCCCATTAATGAAATATCTCTCAATCCATATCTTCCACATTCCACTATAAAGACTTTCTCAAACCCAAATTGACTGACTGGGTTGAAGACAAGTGGATTTTAATGGTTTAATTTCAGAAAACAAAAAGAAGATGCAACTAATTTGGCACCTCAGTGATAGTAATAAAAGTAAGGCATTGGTCGCTTTCATTTTGAGGAAGGTATAAAGATAATTTAGCAATACTGCAATGAATAAAGACTGAGTTACAAGTAAAAGTCCTATAATTCATTAAATGAATGGATTATCATTACTGATGCATGAAGGTGTAAGTAGCATTTTATTGTTACAAATGTGATGTGAAGGCTATATTGTTGGGTATTTAAACAAGCTGATATATTTTATGAGGAATCTGTGAAGTAACTATAATGGGGTAAAAGTAGCCTAATACTTTCCTCCTGGTATTAAGCAGCCTATAATGAGTCTACTCAAGTGAATTACAAGCATCACACATGTAGGCTACAGTAGAGTAAATGTGGCCGGCCACCACCGAAGAAGAAACCATATTCCGTCCCAAGACTTCCCCGGTTCGGCCCCCGGGGTTGATCAGCTGAGAACCTGCACTTCTGATTGACAACCCCCGAAACCCCGTCTCCGTGGAAACCGCCTCGGTGGCGCCGCGAGGGCTGGCTCGAGGGCTGCTGTGAATGGGGGTGACGTCACGGCGCCGGCGCCAGAGAGTCTGCTCCAAAGACGGAGCGAGAGGGGAGAGAAGGAGGAAAAAGAGAAAAACGGGGAGGAAGAGAGAGGTAAGGGGTGAGGCGGCGGCCGCTGGAGGTTCGCTCGGCTTTTGCACCGACGTGCTCCTGCGCGACTTCATCACCCTTGCCCGTAGTCAGGCATCAGTCAAAGGCGCCGTGCGAAATGTACTCAGCTGTGGGAACGAAAGGAAGACGTGGAGAAAAATGGAAACATCCTATTGCACCAGATGTGCACGCGGACTGCAGGAGTTTCCAGATTATATTTGAAATTCATAAGAAACGGGATCGCCAGACAGCTGAAGGAGAAGCTGTCGTGTGAACAGAGCCCCGCGCGTAAAACACTCACACAGATGGTGTTTTTGCTGGATTTTCAAAAAATATTGCAAAACATGCGACGGAGGACGCAAAAATCATTTTATAGATTATTGCATAGGCCAACTGTTTTTTGACTTCACCTTCTCTGCTCACAATAATCCAGGGAGGAATAGCTCGCGTGAGCTTTTACCAACCTCTGCAGGCTGTGCACTCAAAACTGCGTCTCCTTTTGTCCATTAGGAATACTTTGGCTTTTAGGATTTCCTTGTTTGTGTCTTTCAGATGAATTGTTCTGCAAAAATAAATACATTAAAATAAACCCAAACCATCAAAATGACCATTTTTCTCTCTCTTAATTCTCTCTGTATCCCGAGTTTTAACAGCCCCCCTCTCTCTTTTGAAATAAATAGATTTTTCTTTTTGTTTATCAAGGAAATGCCATGCAAGATGCGAGCACATCACAGCAGTCCACAACTGCCCCCGGGGACAATTAGTTAGTGCGGCATCAAACAGCCCCCCCCCCCACCTCCAGCTGAAGAGTGAAGCGTGTAATTCATACAAACAAATGGCTCATTCAGAAAACGTTAAAGTGTCAATAGTAGTTAATCCCCTCTTCACGTGCTCAGATATGAAAGCCACATTTTGTAGGCCGTGACTAAATGAACTTTGACACACAACATACTCAGGTGACAATCAACACAGAAGTGCACGAGACCATAACTGATGCATTTAGATGTGCTCAGCCACTTAAAAACCATGGAGGTTTACTAGGCTGCGTAAAACTACACACCTCCAACTGAAATTTAGAGTACAGACAAAACCTTAAATTATTATTTTTTTAAATTGTTATAAGGCTGAACTGTGAACAACAATGCAATATAGTAATTTAGTTATTTTTGATCGGTATAGTGTGCGCACCATCAACATTTTGACAGATCACACTTAAGTCACCTCACTGTTGTAAATCTAAAGCACTGCTGAAATAGTCAATATTATGGTGCGTCAAATTACTAAATCCTTAATATTTGTTTGAGTTTTTCCGCACACGCTATATTCTTTAGAAGCTTTATTTTCCCCAAAATATTTGTCTTATCGCTGGTCTGACTAGTTTCCTGGTGGAAGCTGTTTCAGTTTGCCACTCAAACATTTCACCCTCAGTTTGTTATTCAGTCTCAGGAGCTTGCCTTCACACCAGGTCCGGGCTGAAGTGAATTAAGAATCATCACACGCGCCTGGTACCTGTCATCACTGGTCCACACCAACCCTGCACATGGCAACTAAATATAGAAGAACGAGTGTCTGTAAAACAAGTCATCAGACATAAACTCGTGCTCTGTCGTTCATGTATCAAAGCAATTTTTATTCTGAATCGGAATATCATTTTCCAAATATTCCTGCTTGATTTTCATCATAAAACTGCAAGATTTATATCATGCAGGCACAGGTATTGGCGCGTGCTCGCACCTTGTCCATAGTCAATTGACAACCATGCGAATCATTAATTTTCTTGATCAGAAACAGGTAAGGGCTTAATTTTCCAAATTGCCCACCGGAGCTGCTGAAGCGCCCTCTGGGTTCCGCCTCCAAAATGCGTTGCCAATGGTAACCCGGCGGTGAAGGGGAGGGACTTAAGAGCGAAGAGCCAATAGTAGAGCTAAACGGTGTTGAGTGACACAACCTCCTCGACCAATCAGAGCGTTTGACCCGCCTGCATCGCATGCCCTGCCTGCTGCCTATATAAACCACATTGACAGCTTGGCTCGCCAGTCTGATCGCCGATCGTCTGGCAAAAAACAGGACCTTTAAAGAAGCAAGCTATCGACACACGCGACCCTCTCTCGCCTAACTTAATACTGACAAAATGAAAGCAATAAGCCCCGTGCGGTCCTTCCGGAAAAACAACGCGAATATATCAGAGCACTCCTTGGGAATCTCTCGGAGCAAGACCCCGGTGGATGACCCGCTCAGCCTGCTGTACAACATGAACGACTGCTACTCCAAGCTGAAGGAGCTGGTGCCCAGCATCCCCCAGAACAAGAACGTCAGCAAGATGGAAATCCTGCAGCATGTCATCGACTACATCCTGGACCTGCAGATTGCGCTGGACTCCAGTGTCGCACTAACCAGCCTGCATCACCCTGCGCGGCCGGGGCAGGCTCCATCCAGGACCCCTCTGACCACCCTCAACACAGATATCAGCATCCTGTCATTACAGGTAAATTACACCGTAACTAATCAAGGAATCCTAATTGGCGAAGGATAGGCTCGCGTGTTGTGGAAGATATATAGCCTAGTGGATTTTTATTTGTGCGCATAACCAGTGCGCCTTTGTAGCCTATGCGTAACTCGCACAAAATGGCTTGTTGAAAAAGAAAATGGCATGTTTTTTTTTTTTTTTTCCTCCTTTTGTACAGAATGAGATGAGGAAGAGATTTCGACCTACATAGTAGTGTGCACCGCCAGACACTTTCGATCGGATGCCGCGTAAAGAATTAACATTTGGTCTGTTTGTTTGTTTGTTTTCAGTCCCCGGAGTTGCCATCAGAGCTGATGACAGATGACAGCCGGACTCTGCATCGTTAAAGCGGTAAGTAGGCTGTCCTCGTGTCTGCTGCTGCATTCTGTCCAGGGCTCTTAAGGCTCCGCTACAGCCTGTCTCCCAGTCTGCTGGAGCAGAATGGGCTAGAATTACCATTTATCCATTTGTTCCCAGCTAATGTGGTTGACGTCTCACGTTGCTGTAATGGTCCCAATATGTTTTGCATGAGAATGCGCTGCATCACCGGGGCGTCAGTTATGACAAGGGGCGGACAGTTTGCTTGACTTAAATCCAAATTTTAACATTTTTCTATTTATGTGTGTATATATATTCTTTAAATATATTGTATCTCGTATCTTACACAAAAAGATCAAACCATGGGGCTCCCATTTTAGGACTGTAAACTCTCAGTAAGGTGAGCCCGATTAATGGAATAATTCTGTGACTCATCTGCTGTGTCTTAAGACATTTTGCATTGGAGTTTGTTGGAATGAAATGGAAGACATTCGCTCCAGGCTGCTTGTGTTACTGTATATAAGTAGCAGTCGTCGGGGTTGTATTATACCCTCTTGTGTCTATAATGAAGAGCATCTGCAACAGGAAAATAATGGCTGTTTGGATTACTGCTACTACGATGTCTGCACATAATTGGTACAAGAAGTGGGTAGGCGCCAGCTGAGCGGCAATTACGCTGATTCTTCCCCAGATTGTAGGCTGAAGTTGTGCGAAAAGTGTGTGTGTGTGTGTGTGTGTGTGTGCCTCCCCCCTTCTCGCTCCCTCTCTCTGTGTACATCTGGAGCGCAGGGTTTGCTTAGTATTGGGAGTGTTTGGTTAAATGTTAAAAACTGCGGCTTCCTCCCTGGCGCCAGTCTGTCCGGATCTCTGCCCTGTTTGCATTTTCTAAACACGCCTCTCTTTCTCAATCTTTTGCAGGTGTTTGGTCAAGACACAAAAACACACAGGACCTGGGGAGCAGGACTTTCCGCCGCCCCCCACCACACCCCCCTCCAACCTCTGTCCTCCAGGCCTGGACTTTTTTTCTTTTTCTGCTGACGCTGAAATCAAGAGACTTTTGCTTATTATGGGACAATCTAATGTGATGTGTTTTCTGTATGGACACTTCATTATTATTTAACTTAAGACTTTTTTTTTTTTTTTTTTTTTTTTTTTTAAAATTTGTGGTTCCTTTCTGGAAATGGAAGGCGCGCTATGTTCCCGAGAGTGGGAGGAAAAACGAGATTATTGTCACAAGGATTATTCCCCTGCTCAGCCCTGTCCTCCTTGTTGAAGTCTTCGCTTTTTTTGCGGAGGTGCGAACTTGAATAGAAAAGACAACTTGGTTAGTTACTGTAAAAAGTTTTGTCTTGTCTTGTCAGAATTGTTGGCACATGAAGGACTGGACGTTGTTCAAAAAAGTAAAAATGAAAGAATGAAACCTTGTGGACTCCTCTCCGGAGTTTATCTTGTATAGTTGCAGGAATTTGAAACTTCTGCAAAAGTGTAATGTTGTACTTAATTATGCTGAAACTTTTTATAAAAGTAATGTAAATTGTACCTTTTTTATACAAAATAAATCAAAAACGCAACTTGAACATCTTTCATTTGGGGGGGGGGAAGAGAGAGTGGGAATTCAATGTTGGTATCGGTGGTTCAGAAGACATCAAACCAGTGCGTAAAATCTGTTTCCCAGCTGACTTTCTACAGAACTATAAGGACATGGCCGCGCTGTATGTACAGTTAACATCTGACGCACTTCAAAAACCGATCCCACAACAAAGTGTCCTTCTCAGACCTGCAGTATGTGACCTATAATAGTCTAAAACACAGCGTCAACACTTCCCCGAGGCAAACGCAACCTGGAGACACACAGTTGCATAAAAAGCTTATTTAAGGCGCACTGACTGCACTTTTACTTTCTCACATGCTAAAGTAAATGGGATTAAATGATTCAGCGTGACAGGCTGAGCCATTAAAGCACCGGGCTTTAGGCTGTCTTAAAACAAAACTGGAAAATTATGGAAATTTAACTTGGGGTGAAACTGGGCCGTTGATGCGTTACGGATTCCAAAAGTAATGCTTAACCAATCAGAGAGGGAGTTTAAACATTGATTTGGATTGGCCTGTGTTGCATTCCGTTATTTAAATTTGCCTAATATACCTCTCGGATTAAAAATAGCGCTAGTGTCCAACGTTTGACTTTATTATCCAGACGAAACCAACGTGATGGCGAACGTTGCTGCTGGTTTCGGTGCCAAATGACCAGGTAGTCTACTATGAACACAGTCAACCACGCGATGGTGGGATGTACTGCTTTGATAAATCGGCTTCTGACAAATATTCAATGGGGTGACCAATTAAAAGCTCTTCAATGCCCCGAGGTGGTACTGGGCAGTGCGCACTGTAGACTGACTGTGGCAAGAAAGGCTAAATACAGCCCTGTAGTGAAAGCCCGACTGTCAATCATCTCCTTCCTGAAATCCAGCAGGGCTTCTCACATGTTTTCAAACCACAGAGCCGCCAAGCTATTTGATGATTGTACCCCAGGGTGGACTTTATGGGATCTGTCTTGATTACGTGTAAGCTTTAGGAAAACAACTCTTTACATGATAAAACGCTTTGAATCCAATTATCATTCAATATATAAACTTAAGTTTACCTAAAAAAAACCCTCAGGGGACTCATGCAGGTCCACGTTGAGTCACTGAGCTGTGTTAGTTACTACCCCTCGGTAGTTTTGAAGACTGACGGGCAGCGTGTCCGTGACACCAGCCTGCAGCACGTTTGTATGGACAGTGCGCCATCTATCGGCGAATAGAAGCGCAGCCAGTGACGCCCTCCTGCATGTCACTGTTCTTCTGAACTGCAGTAGTTAAAATATTAAATTGGTGTAGAGAAGACTTAGTTTAAATATTCTGGTATATTCACAAACCTAATCCAAGTCCACTGAGGCTTCTCTCGACAAACAGCAGATTTTCCTGCATAAAGAACGGAGAAGAGAAAACATGACTCATTTCAAGGGTCCACATAGGAAAACGTTTATTGAAGTGAACGCCTTTTCACAAGCAAGTATGGAAAGGACATCGCCACTTTGGAGGCTAGTGCATGCACTTCTTCTATTACAGACACTGCACCACTGTCTACACGGCCATCTATTCGAGATATTCTAACCACCAAACACAGCACCGCACGAAACACGTCGGAGACAAAAGTCCCCCCATAACACAGAGCTTTTTTTAAGTCGTGATTACATTTCCTGAAAAACACCTTTTTTTGTAACGTATAACGTCCACAACATGTAACATTTCATCACTAGACTACTAGACTAGATTATTTCCACAACAGCACCATATTCACGCAAGAAATCACACCTAAAACATCCAAACGCATGGGACAGTTAAAGCAATCCCAATTTGACCTGACAGAAGTATTTTTGGTATCATTAACTTTGTAGTCAATTGTAGTTAATAATGTGTCTTTAGATTTGTAATTTTTAAAATAAAGGTGATTAAAGTAAAGCTTCAGATTGCACTAGATTACACATTTCCTTTCTAACAGTAGAACACATATCTACTCTAATTCTTTGGAACACGTCACAACACTAACAGTGTAACAACATCAAGAACAACAGTCTATGTGGCCCTTCTCAGAATAACGAGCAGCTCCTCAGAGGACGCTCTCCGTCTCGTCTCCCAGGCTGATGGTGCGCAGGTTCTGGTTGTGGATGGCTGCGGTTGTGGTGTTGGCAGTACTTCTGCTGCTGCCGGGGGTGATGATGACAGCTGGCGAGAGGTTGAGGCTGGAGGAGGAGGAGGAGGTGGTAGAATCCGTGCCTGTGATGTTAACCGGCTGCTTATGGCTGTTGTTGGTGTTGTTGGTGTCGTCAGGGCTGTTTGCGTTGTTATTAAGAATGCTGATGCTGGTGGTGCAGTTGAGGTTGCTGACCCCGCTAGACGGCCACCCCTCATCTGGGCTGCTGGCCATCAGGCTGGCCTCGGACGGCGCCTCGGAGCAGATGGACATGCGGGCCACCGCCGCGTCCTGCAGGCCGCTCAGGCTGCTGGGGAGGAGGCCCCTCTTCTTCACCAGACCCTCCAGCTCCAGTTCAATCAGGCTGGGCTTCAGTGCTCCTCTCTCTCCGTCAGCATCTTCTTCAGCCTCCTCTAGAGAGCGGTCTGAGGAGCTGTCACTGGAGCGCATCCCTGAGTCAGACGAGTCCTTCTTATCCAGGAGGATTTCGGTGAGGAAGCCAGGCTTTGTCAGGAGCCCAATGGGCTGGGAGCCGCTGTGGAAGGACAGAGCACCAGCTCTACCCTCTTTGTGGAGGAGAGGTGTGGTGTTGTCGGCCTCTTCTGGGCCGGAGTCTTCATCGCTGGGCAGCTTGTGGTACAATGACCCGCCTACCTTCTTCCTGGAGCCCGGAATCCTGGACAATGTACTGCGGTCCAGCTTCTCATCCTCTTCACTGATGGGGTCTAGAGGCTGGGCATCGGTCCCTGAGGGGAAGTCTGTGGCATCACTAGTCTTGGAGCCTCTCTTGGTGAAGGATTTGCGGCTGTCTTGGTCAGCTCCTTCCTTGGCCTGAGGAGAGGGAAGAGGATTCAATGGCAAGAACATGAATATGTATAAGATCTTGTGCTATTGGCCAAGAGGCCTCTGAAGAGGGGATTCTGGTTTCTCCCTTATGTGCCAAGAGAAACAAAGACCACGAGCAAAAAATTAAGAAATGCAAGAAGCAGAGATCTCTCCTCTTCCCAGCTCAGAATAAGACATTTGCTGTTGCGCAGGCCAGAGGAATACAACATTTAAACACAACATACAGGCTCAGAAACTATGTCGACACTAGTTACTGACAATAGTCACCACACTGTAATCAGACCGTGGGAGCTTTTACTCAATTTATGCCGTCGGTGATGCAGTGGCAAGAACTCAACAGTGTACTTGTGACTGTCCACCCACCCCTTTGTCCTCTGAGCTGGCAGCCTGGAGGAATTGTCCAGGGTGGGGCTGCACGGGCCTCTCTCCCCCAACGCCGGACATCTCCACCTGCGCCATCTGAGCGATGTACTCCCTGTAGGCATCGTGGTACTCAGACTGCTGCTTGTCCGTCAGCTTGCAGATGTCATTTGAGGATTCCTGAGAGTTGAGGCTGGACATGCTCGAGGTGCAGAGATTTGCCACCTGACAAGACGAGAAAAAAAGTTGGGACTGGTGCGCAAACATCCACGTGAGTTTGTTGAGGAATACATATTCACGTTAAAAGTAACTGAAGAGTGAGACTGCTGTATGGTTGTGGGCTCATAACCTGAATCTACACCTGAATATCATAAATAGAGAAATGCGGCACGTAAAAGATTCTATAATTACATTAGTAACCAATGAAATATTCAGAACATGAGAATGAGATACAGTGAAAACGTTATTGGCAAAGGTCGCACACGGAGTGGCAATGAAAGCTGTTGAGTGTTTTCAGATTTTGGGTGACGTGAATTTGAAAAAGATCACAAAGTGAGATCATAAAATCGCAGCAGAGGCAGCTGTCTATGTGCGAGTGAGAATAGGGAAGGTGAAAAATAAAAAAAACAGGGGGCCCCTTAACACCTTTTGGTGCGCTGCAGTGTGTGTGTGTATTTTGAATTCAGCCAAAATACAATTTGTTCAAAAGCCGAGCTCTTTTCTCACTCACAACCACATTAATGTGAAACCAGTGAGGCCACCAACACACTTGATGCCGCGGACTTGTGGCCATGTGACAGTTTGGAGTGTGTGGCCGTGCGACCCCGTTTGTGTTGCACGCTCACACGTATGCTTACCCCAGCAATGTTAAGGCCCTTTATGTCTTTGCATGTTTGTAAGGGCTGGTATATTGTGTGTGCACACACACGCAGACGCACGGTTCACGTCCGTCTGATCCGATCTGCTGTTGGGTTACATTTACACTTAGCTTCTGACAGGAGGACTGACCGGCCAGTGCGAGTTGTTGCTGTGTCTCGGAGGTTCCTCCAGCCCTGCTCCGCTGAGCTCCTCAAAGCTCAGATTCAGGCTGAAGGCTGCCGCTTCATGCTGGGCCCCCCCCGAGCGTCTGCTGGGCTCCCTGTGGTGCGAGCTGCTGTCCTGCTCGCTAGCAGCTCGGGACTCGTCTTGAAGCGGAGCCTGGGTTTCAGTGTGACGTAGTTCCATCACCTGGGAAAGAGATTGCAATGTACCGTTTCAGATCGACGCGTCGTTTGACTTTTGTTACAGGACACGCAAGTCAACATGTGACATACTAAACATGATATTCAGATGTCCCCCTCCTCTCCCGACAAAAACCTCCCTTCATCCAGATATCAGTCAGCCATCTTGAACCAGATGTCTGTGCTGGCTGCGACCTGGCAACACAACACTGGATAGTGTACGGAGCTGTAAGGCCACAGCACTTTCCAGCTGCTCCTACGCGAGCTCCGCATTGGATCTCCGGTAAAACACGACCAATCCAGGGCTCTGGTTTGGTATTAGGAGCACAGACGGACATCTGATGAAGTCAACCCGGCTACATGTGTAAGTGATTTCAGCCCCCGGCTCAGCCGACTGGACTCCTGGCTGACTGAATAGCGCCCTTCTCGTAATGCGGATTATGAAATCTCCATCCCAATATCTTAGCGCAGCACAAGATGTCGTATTAGGAGATGTTGTCTTGCTTCTTTTTGGACTAAACAAGAGCCGACATGCATCAACAGGAGCGGCCCTGGCAGGGCTGCGCGTCTGCAAAGTATCAGAGTGAGGAGAATGTATGCAATTGTAAATCTATTTCAGGCCTTTACTCTAGAGGAATGAAAGCGGAGTTAAGTTATTGTTGATGATGGACTGATGCTTTCTATATCACTTATGTCTTACTGATACACTTGATATGAAACAACAAAGACCCAATATATATGTATTAAATAGATGCCAATAGCAAGAATATTAAACCAGGCTCTGAGGTAAGTAAAGACACCATACAAGAGGAATGTAGTCTCACCGTTCCCCTGAAGAGCTGCCAGTCGCCGAAGTTCATCTCCATCTCTTTCTTCAGCTCATCCAGGTTGCACTGAAACAGCACTCTGCCATTTATATTAGCCTGCAATGGACAGGGAAGAGACAGACTGGTTTGTCCACAGAAGTTTAACCATAAGGAGGCATCGCAGAAGGAACTGCACGTCGCCAAAAAAAAAAAGCTACACAACCAGAAAACACGCAGTAATTATCTGAGAAATTATCAGAACACAGATCCGATTTTGTATGTTATTGACAGGCGCACCTTCTTGATGATGGATGTGTACTGAGGCAGCATGCTGGGGTCGATTCCATCTAGCTGTCTGAGGCGCTCACACACTGCATCTGTGTTCAGAGAGCTAAGCAGGGCCTCAGGAGAGACCTACACACACACACACACACACACACACACACACACACACACACACACAAAATCAGAATATAAACAACTTATTCAGAGTGTTTTTGTGAGTTAAGGTTACCAGGGCAAACTCAAACACTCTGTTAGACCAACTCATCACTCCGAACACATTGATAAGGGCAAAACGAGCAACAATTCCTGGCAAACAGACGTGCAGGCCCGTTACTGTGAGGCACACAGAGGTGCAAATCCGCAATCCCACACAGTAATTCTCTCTATCAGTCACACAGTGTAAGTGTAAAAGTAAACAAAGCTGCCAACCTATCCAAATACACGGTTACCTGCTCTTGTTCTTTTTCTCGGAGTATATAGAAGCACATAAAGAGTGTGCACAACACTTAAGGGATGGAGTCTGTAAGTCTGTGGGTTGCTGCCGAGCCGAGCCGCGCTGAAGTCGGCTGCCGCCAAGCAGCTCCGGGGCTTTATGTGACTAATACCGGTGGCCTGTTGATGTTGTCGAAGGCCTCACAGAGAGCCAACATGCCACCCGCTGGCACGAAAACTAAACAAACCTCATTCACCCCCCCGCCCTCCCCTCCCTTTCTTCGCTCACCCCTCTCCCTCTGGTTCTGCTTGTCTTGAACCCTCACTCTTGTTCCTTCCTTCCCTCCCTTCCTTCCTTCCTCTCACATTCCTTCCCTCTCAGCCTCCTTCTCTCTTTCCCATCACTCTGTCCCCCCCCCCATCTCTTCCCTCTCACTCTCTCGGCTATTAACACCATTAGGACATGGCTTCAGACTAAGCCCCCTGGCTTTGTTTCTGGTTACGAGGGAGAGGAGCAGAGCTTAGTCGGACTGCGAGTAGTTGTTGGACAAAAAAAACAAACAAGCAGCTCACCCCATACAGTACACAATAGTAGGTGCCAACTTTCTGTATTGGTGGGCAAGAGGATGAGTTTCGCTACTGTTCATGTCCACACAGTAGAGGATTTACTCTAGAATGACACTACGTTAGTGAATCTACTGAACTACCACAGGACGTGAAGTTGTGTTTTGCATTTACTAAGGGATGAGTCTATAGTATCTCTTTCTACAGCATGCTTGGTAGTGCCGAACCAGTGTTAGAAATGAGGTGGAGATACACGGATGAGAAAAGGGTTGGATGAGGAGATGAAAAGTAGCCATGAAACCGGAAGTGTACCTGCTTTAATTTGTAAGGCAGCGACTTTAAATGCTTGATAAGGAGACACAAAGAAGTAGACGGACAAATAGTCAGACAGAAATATGCACAGACATTTATAGCATTATGAAGCCGGGACTGTACCTGTGAAAAAGGGAGAGCGGAGGGGTGCAGAGGCAGACATTTAGAATAGACAGACGAGCACATATGTTGAACTCATCATCAGGGGGCAGGAGAGACAGAAACAACAGAGCAGAGATCTATCTGTTTCGCAGCGGGAGAGGAGACGGCTCCTTTACAGTAGCAGCATGTCAGACTGGAAAAGATGAGGCTATTGGAAGTAGAATTATTACACAAGCAGATTTTGTTTTTCGCCGGAGTCAGCAGGCTTTGCAGTCATAATCTTTGCAGACAGAAAGGACTGCGGACGAGACAGAGAGAAAAAGACTCCAGAAAGAAAATGAGAAATCTCTCACTCTGCGCAGAAAAAAGCAGAAGTTTCAATTCAGGGAAGGCCTCGAATAAAGACTCCTCGATTCAGACTGCAAGCGCGTGTTCTAAGAACGTGAGCGAAAGCGTATATATGTCTGCGGGTGTGTCTGCGTGTCTTGGTGTGAACCCTCCCAGTGTGTGTGTGATAAGACTGTAATTACAGCTGGGCTGAGCTCAGGGCTGGGCAGAAGGATGGGGAAGAGGAAACAGAGCTCTGTGAGGGAGGAAGCGTCTTGGTAAGGAGATAAGCTCTACCAGCACTGGGCTCATTGTCAGTGTGCGTGTGTGTGTGTGTGTGTGTTGCCAGCCCCAAACAGTTGCTCTGATGATAATCCCGGCAGCCCGAGGAATCCATACTCGCACTTATATCAGCTAAGCAATTACACTGGGCTGAATCCAAAGACACGCATAAAAGTGCGAGTGTGCGCGCACGTCCACATTTACAGATTTGCAGAAATACAGGCACATGTGAACACTACACAAAGAGATCAAGTGTGAACCAAAAAAAAGGGATAAGATGGGCTAATATACATGGGATGAAAATGAGGAAAGGAAACAAAAGCATAAGGGAAGATATGAGGAACAAAAAATGGTGTCACATTTAAGACAGGGATGAAGGTTTAAAGAGAAAGATTGAAGCTAGAAATGTAAAAGACACAAGAATACAGACGGAGAATGGAAGGGACTTTACATAGTAATCTATATTTAAATCTTTCAAACAGCTCCTTTAAATGCTTGCTGGCAGCGCCCTGATAAGTGGCTTTGTGGAGCAGAAATCTCCTGAGTGGTGTTATCATCAAATTGTTCTAATAGTGGCTGCTCGCTCTTAAAATGTCTGAGATTCAGCTCTTGCAACTCCATGCTTTCCTCAAGTGGGTTACCAACACTTTTAAGTCCATTTATGAGAGAATGTGAACGGCTACAGTGCCAACATCAGAGTGAACTTCATCCAGCATATATATATATTTACATGTGCAGAAGCTTGAGACAGAATCCACCTCTCTGGATGGTAAGCGGGCGGTCATCGTTGCACCCGATGCAGTATTCAATGTAAGCATTCTGTAGCGAGTGCGACGGTCTATATTTGTTCTCTCGGCTTTTGTAAACCACAGCAACAGAATAAGTAGTCCGTGTAACACATAGACGTGCGTGTTATGCATTCAACACAAGAAATGACAAATGTCATTATCTGCAAACATGCATGATAATGAAGGACGGGTTGCATATTTGCATATCCGCAGAGCTCCACAACCGTTAACTACATGTTACCATGGTAGGTTCAGAGGGACAGGAGGGGAGGCCTTCTCTGGCATCCTCTGCAATAACATCCTGACATGGACACAGAATGGAGACAAGGATTGTGTACAGAGAACAGCTAGAGGAGGTCGAGTTCATTGCCACTTCATTTATAGAAGAGGCTTTCACTGCTTTACTGCAGGTTCACAAACTGAACGGGGCTCGAAAGAGGCGTACGCCACCACCTGCTCAGAAGCTGTGATCTATAAAGACAAACTTGAGAGGGGGATTTATGAAAGGAAACCGCGCACTGACAGGTAAGCGTACATTTCCTCATTTGTACATACCCAAACACTTAGTATGGATCCTTTGAGCTGCTTTATAAATGAGACCCTTGGACAGTGTTTGGCCCAGTGGCAAGGAAAACAGGCTGATATTGAAATCATCCGGAGGTAAAATGTGAAGGTAAAACAAATGACATCACACTGAGGAAAGGGAGACGAGGAAAGAGGTACTTGAGAGGAGAGCAAGTGTAAAAGTGGAGAGGTCAGAAAGTCATGCTGTAGGTAGACAGAATGGGCCTGAGTGCATATTAAACAAAGTGTATTATAAAATAGCACAGCGACATTACTGGGTGACATAATAGCACGATACCCTTTCTTCAAACAGGAAACAGAGAGCCGGACCAATCACTTCAATCTCACAAATGATTTAGTTGCATAATACAAATACTACTACTAGTGTTTCTGCGGCTGTAATCATCTAGTGTGAGATGATGGCACACGTCAGATGGCTCTTATACTTCTTTACTTACTAGTCCATTGGTGCCGTCCTTATGTTGACCGGGTGGTTTAATGGTGGGGCGCGAGGATGAGGGGACATGGTGGGAGAAAGGCCTTGGCATGTGATACACATGATGGGGGAAATAAGGCTATGAGGGCAAAGGAAGGAATGAGGAGAGGAGGTCAAAATAAAATGAAAATCATATGAAGGAGGGTCAGGCACACACAAACTAAATTGCAGCAAGGAAAAGACACTAACTTGCTCACCTTTCCTCCGTAAATGAGGTGCAGGTTATTTAAAAACATGGTCATGTGGTACACTCAAAGACTGTTTACTTACAGGTTATTCAGGTGTAACTGCCAAGTGGGTAAATGCAATGCTACGTTATGATAACGTGCAGCGGACTCAGCATTTAAATTCAGTAAGGGCCTATTTAAGAACAGTGTGGTTTTGCGGATCACTGGGTATCATGTGGCCAGCCATTCCAATTTATTCACTTTGTTTATTTTTAGATTATCAAGAAGGTGATTTTATTCACTTGGGCTTTTCTACAATAACACAGACTCTAAGTAGTGGACTAGAGGACTGGTGATCTACACATAAGTCCCTCTCCCGTCTCACCCGGTTGTAAAAGGGGTGCTGAGGGCCAGTCATCCCACTGAAGTAGGCACTGTGAGGCTGAGAAGGCAGAGATCCGGCGAAGGAGCCCGCTGGGGAGCAGGCGGCAGAGGGCTGGCCATAGCCCGACTGGGGACGGGGCACTGCCTCTTGCAGGGGCTGCGTGGGATAGGTCACTCCTCCCATGTGCATCTGCTCCCTGGCCGCTCGCACATCTAAGAGGAGGACAGAGCCAAAGGAAAAAAAAGAACAAGGGGGGGATAGAAAAGGAAGTGTTTATCTGTGATGCTGATGATCATGTCTTGGCTAGGATTATAAAGACTCTTCAGATCCACCCACGCATCAATAATTTAGCTTCATCATCCCAAGAGAGTTTAGCCAGTTGTGAATCCACAGAGAAAGGAAATGTATCAAACAATTTACTCTTGAAGCACTTTAGGGAATACAAGCAGACCGATGTTCCTGAACATGTTCTAGAAGACAATCGAACAACTAAACGCTGGAGAGGAAACGAGCGCAGATGTTACGATTGCAACCATCTTCAACTGCGAATTCCATTCTCACTTTGATTGCCATTACTCCCGTTTCTTCACAAACCAGCATGCGCGCTGATATTCTAGTCTTTTCCAAAGGATATGCCGGCATCGTGACGACTTTGCTGCTTCCTCACAAATAAATTCACTCATGTAAACAAACCAAAGCACACCATTTTGAACCCATGGGCACTATCGCATCAGTACTTTTCCACAATTGTTTTCCCATAAATCAATTTGACTCCGAAATGAGTGGAGTAGGCAACGAGGAGGGAGCTTTGGTAAGAAAAAAACCCCTCCCAAATTAAAGTTAAATAAGCCTGGAGACAGAACAGAGTGTCTCTGTGTGGCTGGCATGAAAGTAAGAACCAGAAACAGAAGCAGGCACCAGAATGTCTCCTGGTTATACAAGTGGCTGCTGAATGACACGCTGAGTGAGACCCAATCCAGCCTGCGAACACAATGGGGGCCTTATGATGCGAGTCAGGCTCATGGGCGGGTATCACTGACAGCACTGCCCACTGGCTGGCCACAGGACACCGGGCACGGAGGGAGCGGGACAACTGAGCAGGAGCACCGGTTACCTTCCAGCTCCATGGGGACACGTGTAGAGGTGAAAACACACACACACACACACAAATAAACACATGTTTCTGTGGATACATATAAACACCCACACACTTTTAGGACTGGTGCTGGACTCACAGACTGGATGTCTGGTCAGCTGTGCTCTCCATGACTCAACTTTTTAGCTCAATGGAACAGACTTTGTGTGTGTGAGTGTCGTCTGTGGTCTCATAACACTACGATGCAGCAGGTTCACACTCGGCGTCATTGACACTCCTGTACAGGCTGAATGGACGCTGACGCACAGTGGCGAAAGTACAGTGGCGCTCTGGCTTACAGTTTCATACCGATGCACTGTGTTACGTCACTATTACTGCAAAACTGTGAAATTCGGTGCAGCAGTGGAGCCGAGGTGACAGCGAGTGAACATTTTGTCCTGATCCCACGGTGTCGGACCAAGTCAATTGTATTTATACAGCCCAATATCGCAAGTTACAAATTTGCCCCAGGGGGCTGTACAACCTGTGCAACACATGACACCCTCTGTCATCTTCAACCCTCGCTTCAGATAAGGAAAACTCCCCAAACAATAACAATGGACGAAACCTCAGGAAGAGCCACTGAAGAGGGATCCCTCCCCCAGGACGGACGGACAGACGTGCAGTGGAAATCTGCTCGACATTTGATTGTTTGGAAATGAGAAGTGAGCTGAGGGTTTCTGAGAGCCCCTGCAGTGGGTGATGTTAGAGCAGACCCCGCTGCAATGTTATGAGTAATGTCACTGCCAAATGAGCTGGCACTGAACTCAACACATCACAGAGAGGACAGTTCTGTTTCTCCAAGCTATTGTACACTCAACCCTTTTATGTACTTAAGACAAAGCCGTACGATAAACCTCTTTTTCTCTCTCTCTCTCTCACTCACACACACACACACACTTCATCATGACGACAATCTGACTTGAAGATACTTTGAGAAAATTATCTGTCCTTTCCTTATGTTGAGCTACCAGTTCATCTTTATCTGTATTTACCTCATGTTTAGATGAAGCCTTCTTTTTATCCTGTAGCTTTATGTATTTAACTATTCTTAACAAGATTGTGTCATTTGTCTCGATTGTTTTGCGTCATCTGATCGGCCTTTACCGATCAAACTATTTAGAATGAATATCGGCTGATAACGATCTGCGGACGATCGATCTTGGTGCTTCAAAGCTTCAGGAAAAACGATAAGAGTTGGAATCTGTATTGAGGTTGGAATTTTTCCAAACTGCTCTTTCCAAGGTCAAGCATAAACCTTGCTAATGATTGCTGTGTTCCTCGCAGTCACCATAACTCATTTTGAGAGCGCCTTGGCAGCCTAAAAGGTCACTGCGCATGCTTCTTAACCATAATGTCTCTGGTTCAATTCCTTATATCCCCCCCCCCCCCTACCTGTACAAATACTGAGTGTGTATAAACCTGCTATGATCTCCCTGAGTTTGGGGTCCAGGTTGACGGTGCAGGGCAGGAACATCTCAACATCTCTAGCAGCGAGAACGGGCGTCCTGGAGGACAGGAAGACCTCGAAGCTGCGGACGTCTCCATCAATCTCCAGCAGCGGCTCCACGTCCTTCGTGGTCGGGATGTTCTTGGAGATCCTTCAGAGGAAAAAAGAAAAAGAGAAAGATTCTAATTTAGCAGGTGATTATGTGATGGTGCTTTGCTCTCGCCAGCAAACATAATATTTATTTATAAATACTTGAAGAACATGACTATTTGGTTGTTGGAATTTCAGTATTTTTTGGCGATAATGAACAAGTTACTATATGACTAAATACTGCAAGTCTTTAGACCAAATGCTAATCAAATATAAAATATACTACAATAACATGGGAGGGATTATTGGCATATGACACAAATATGTCAACGTGTCAGTTTACACTAACTTCTGACTGCTAGCTCAAAGGCTCGACATTGTGACGAAAAAAGAAAAGAGGAAATAGCAAGCCGTACTGTCAAGATGCAAGAGATATGCAACGGTCATCATCATCATCATGAGAGCGGAGAGATAACTGGATTTAGAGAAGACGAGATAGTGAAAGGGGGGGATGTTTGAGGACAGATAGAGAGAGGGATGTTATCTTTTCTCTGCAGAGGAGGAAACCTGAGAAGATGACAATCAGGGTAATTTAGTAAGCGGCAGACGGAAGCGCATCACGATGCGCTGCTACAGTTAACATGATGTTCGTTATCGCAGACCTCAAGTAAACACCATGTTTGGAGATTGTTTCCATTACTGTGTGATATAGTGTTTCCTGTCTATGCTGCAGAAAGCAACAACATTGTATCACATCAAGAATGTCAGACGTCGAAACTATTTATTTAAAAATAGTTACAAGACTGCACAAACTCTGGCGTCGCACAATATAATCTAAAGCTTGAACCAGTAGTTTAGAAGGGACAACGGCATCTCTGAAATGAGGAATACTGAACATGAATACTCAAGTGTTGAAATGGGGAATTCAATTTCAGCTGCACAAGGTTAAAAACAGATATCAGTTTAATCAAGGACAGTGTAACAACAAACCCAAACACCAACAACCCGGAGCAATCATTACATCTCGTTAATCCCATCATTCAGACATGAAAATATGGAAGTCGGAGTGGCCTGTGACACCAACCATTCATCAGCAGAATGTGCCGCTCTTATCAGATGAATAGGGAGACTCCAGCAGGGAGCGGACATCTTCCTCATCTCTGCCTCCATTTGTCATCGGAGCCCTTCATCATTTTCTCAGTGGATACTTTTCTTCACCTTTCCCTCCTTCCAGTTGAACCTCGACTCACGCTCCACCCCGATACATCACCCAGTCTGCACACTGGTGTGTGCTCTGCTGAGAACGCAGCCTGATGAGTTGGGTTTTTCCCTGGGCCTGATCTGTCTTTCGGGAGTGACCACAGGTGGACCCTTTCTGTGACTCGATTGGATGATTAGTACCATCGCTGCTGCACGCTAGCTAAGTCAGCGTGAGGTCAGCATCTGGGCACACTGTTAGCTAATAATCCAAACAATCAGATAAACTAATCCGGTTAATAAACTGGCAGTAAATGTTCACCGTCTGCCCAAATCCAGTGAGTCTCTCATACATAGTGATGGTCGGACAAAACCACACTGCACGCAAGTTATGATTTACATCATTTCAATGTGAGGCTTTTCGCTGATACTCATACCCAGACTGCTTACAGTGAGCGAAGAGGCCGAGGTCCAGTCCTCTGTTCAAGGACATTGTGACAGGACAGATGGCTGGTGACGGACACATCTGCTGTTGCAAGGGCTCGAACCTGTGACCTTGTGGTGACAGGATGTCTCGAACCAAAATGTATACGTTTGGGCAAAAAGAATACAGGGATGGAAAACCGGCAACATGTAAATGGACCCTCACAGAGTCAAATGTGTACTACAGAGTGTCATGAGGGCAATCTAAATTATTGGCACTAAATCTATATTTTCCTTCTCAGCAGATCAGCCCAGGTGGGTCACTCCAACCCCACTGTGCCAACCAAACTGTCCCAACCCCACTGCCAGTCCCGACCCACTTGGACTGAAAGGACAGAGAATAGACTGTGAGCAGGGACGACACAGAGGCACACAGCTGAGCTCCAGTGGACAAAGCCCTCTCAGTCTGTCTTTCATTAGAACCTTTACCAAGACCCAAAAGGTCAACGAAGCTCCATGTTGGCACACAGATGAACCCTCGCTCCCATGACCTCTGCTGGGGAGGATGAGTGGGATGCACAGATGTTACCTGCACACACGCACACGCACACGCACACACACACACGTAAAGCGTCTACCGCAAACACCTGGGCAGTGGAGATGGGGAAATTCAAAGGCCCAGATGAAGGGTGGAGTGTGTGTGTGTGTTTGAGCGCATGTGCAGACACATGTGTATAAGTGGGTGCTTGGTTCCTTTTCCCATGAACTGTATTAACCCGTATACAGACAGAGAAGCCCTTGCTTTTCCCCATTTCCAGCTGGCTTACTGCTGTTTATTTGTGGGTCTGCAGACACAGACCAACAGGAGCCTCTCTCTCTCTCTCTCTCTCTCTCTCTCTAGAGAGAACACCCTCCAGATATATTCTAAGGATTCTTTTTATAGGACCATGTAACATTACTAAATGATGAGTGTACACAGTTTAGTTGTACTGTGCCAAAACTTAGAATGGACAATAATAATGAATAGTAGTGATATCAGACTCTACTTCAGAACATAGACCAAGTCCTCCACAGAAATAAATGCACGTTGCCCAACAACAATGGCATCCAAGAAGCACATATTTTGCTGACCTGCGTGTTTTCTCTGGCCTGCTGTTGTACAACATGCAGGAGCACAAACAGCTGCTTCTTCCAAAGACAACCGGGGAGCTGGTGAGAGGAACAAATCAAGGACGTCCATCTCTGAGTTACATCCAAACAGATGGAAAGAAAAAAAGGGGACAGCCAGAGTGTGAGAGGTCCGCTCCTGACGTCGCCAGCTGACTGGACAGAAACGTCTGCAGGAGCGACACGTCAACGCTGATCCTGCAAGATCATTGGTGAGGATCAGAGGGCACAGAACATCAATGGACAGTTGATGATGAGAAGTACAGAAAAGAAAAAAGGAAGGACGAATCAGAATTACTGGAATACAGATGAACTAACTGATCAATTTGAGTGATTCAGGCAAACCCGCTGAACTGCGTAGTATTACAGAACAAAAAGTACCCACGACATGACAACAGCAGTTTATCAATTAGGTCTAACCATTTCAAATGACATCCTCTGCAGTTAACTAATGAGATGTTGGCCTTGGCAGAAACCAATTGACACAAATTACTTCAGACTTAGTCATTCTCAGAGTGAACAGACGACACAGGCAAAATGAACAAAGCCATTCTTATCAGCGATCAGTTGCCAAATGACAAGATGGATGCCCGGGTTGGAGCGCCAAGGAAACCGGCGTGCTACTTTCAAGCAGACCGAGGACGAGGGAGATAAAGGCCGCCGGGCAGCCCGGCAGCCGTTCCTGCACAATGGGCCCATTGACAGGACCCAGCTTATAGCTGCAGCGGTACAGGCGATTTGGCCCGACCGCTCTCTGTGCGGCGTGGCCACTGGGAGCTTTCTGAGCTTATCCAAAATGCTAATAGGTCCCAAAGCTGACTGGAGCGCAGCCTTTCTTCTCCTCTCAACCTCCCACACGCTGCAGCTGACGCGAACGAGCAGAATTCATCTCTCTATCCCTTCTATCCGCTATTCGGACGCTGGAAGTATGAATGTGCCACTTGACTTTGCTTTACAGCTGCCCACTGTGCTTATGGACGACATGCGCGCACACACACGCGCCACAAAGAGGTGGTCTCGCTGCCAAACATTTCCATAAAGGGGCCCAAAGACAGAGCGAGATGCCTGCAGAACAGACAAACGCCTGTGCACATTGTGTACGAGAAGCTCAAGAGTTTCAGTGTCAGACACTGTGACCAGTACAACAGTGTGTGGGTGAAGAAGTTAACCAGACCCGAGTCCGGCACATTCCACTCATGGTCAGAGTCGCTGGCACGGTGTCTGCCAAGCGTGTGGATGAACTCAGCGAGGCCCTCTCTGGGAAAACAGTGGACAGGCGGACAGAGCAGCGAGCTGGCGCGTGGACTCGCATCCTCAGCGCTGAGAGAGGTTATTGTTACTTGGAAGCTGCCAAAAGCCTCCGCCACCCTAAAGGCAGAGAGCAAAATATGTTTTCACTTTAGATGACGCCATGTTCTTTGTCTACTTAAAATCCAGGCGAATTTCCTTGATTTGAATCAAATGCTTCGAGTACTGTGGACACCCTCTGTCTCTGCTTACCCCTGTGCCTCTTAACTTTCTAGTCTCGGCCGTGCCAACTGAACAACTTGTGGCAGCGTCTGTTTTCCATATACATTCGTGGCAAAGTTTAGTCCAATAATTTAAACTCTCTTGTACAGAGCTGGACCTGTGCATCCCGAAGCAAACCGCAGAGACAAGCAGGCTAATGGGAAACACACCAGGCTGATAAAAAGCGAGCGGCCTCTCCTTTGAGACGGGATCAGGACTCAGTGGTTCCCTGAAATGTTGATTAAACTCATGTGTAGCGCCGAAACGGAGCCTACTTGTTCCAGACCCCAAAAACCTTAACTGAACCCTCCACTCAAGAGTAACTAAGGCCTCATTCTTGACAAATAGTAAAACACTAAACCTCAGCTTGGTGATTTATGCACCCCCCCCAAAAAAAGAGTTTGGAGCATCTTAGGGCCGTGGCAAAGTCCGTTCATTGTGACACTAATTGCACCGCTCGAGTTCATATCGGCGCATGTGGTTGTTTGATAGCTGCAATGGTCAGCTGATAGGCCGTATGATGGGGAGTTAAGTGGGGTGGACTGCAAAATTAAAGACAAATGTGCTCTGCTGATAGGATCCATCTGGAATAGGTCTGTTATGGAGCTAAAATCTATACAGCGAGTGATGAATGTGAGAAATACAGCTCGGGATTCTCAGGCTGAACCAGTAATCCTCTGATTAACTTCACAAAGGTGGACGTGTCCATCGGAAATAAGATGAGGGAGAGATAGGAGAACGTCAATGAGCGCATGTGCTGAGGAGAGAAAGAGCTAGACAAAGAAAGTGTGTTGTATCGCAGAACTGACTGTTACAAAAAAAAGCTTCTCCTCTCCAATTTGAGTTCATGGCAACGAGGAAAAGCCTCTCCTTATTGTTGAGAACTTTCAGAAGCACATTGCTCGGGAGACCTCAGCAGACAATCCTCCTCCGCGAATCGCCACCTTAACGTGGTGGAGGAGTTTGAGTGGCTCAGTGATCCTGGGAGCCATGTTGTCCGGGGCATTAGCCCCTGGTAGGGTCTCCCAAGGCAAACAGGTCTCAGGGGAGAGCCCAGACTAAGAGCGGTTCAAAACGACCCCAATGAAAAGCAGCCCACGGACTTCAGTCACCTCGCCCGGACCAGGGAAACCGGGGCACCCTCCCGGAGCCAGACCCAGGAGGGGAGCTCGTCGGCGAGCGTCTGGTGGCCGGGCCTTCGCCCATGGGGCCTGGTCGGGCTCAGCCCGAATAAACAGCATGGAGCAGCCACCCTGTGGACCCACCACTCGCAGGGATAAGCATCGGGGTCGGGTGCAATGCAGACCCGGCGGCGGGTCAGGCGGGAGGCCTGGGCGAGCTGATCGCCGGCAGCATAGACTAACTCTAGGGATGTGGAACGTCACCTCGCTAGCGGGGAAAGAGCCAGAGCTGGTGCAGGAGGTGGAGCGGTACCAGCTAGATATAGTTGGACTCACCTCCACACACAGCACTGGCTCTGGAACCAAGCTCCTGGAGAGGGGTTGGACTTTGTCCTTTTCCGGAGTTGCCCAGGATGAGAGGCGCCGGGCGGGAGTGGGGATACTCACGAGCCCCCAGCTGAGCGCCGCTGTGTTGGAGTTCTCCCCGGAGTTCTCCCCATGTGCCTACGGGTTGCGGGGAGCAAGGCTCTGACTGTGGTTTGTGCTTATGCACCAAACAGCAGTTCAGAGTATCCGGCCTTCTTGGAGTCAGTGGGAGGGGTCCTGGAAAGGGCGCCGCCTACTGACTCCATAGTTCTCCTGGGGGACTTCAACGCTCACATGGGCAATGACGGAGAAACCTGGCGGGGGGTGATTGGGAGGAACGGCTTGCCCGATCTGAACCCGAATGGTGTTTTGTTATTGGACTTCTGTGCGTGCCATGGTTTGGCCATAACGAACACCATGTTCGAACATAAGGTGGCTCATAAGTGTACCTGATACCAGAACACCTTAGGCCGGAGATCAATGATCGACTTTGTAATCGTATCATTTGATTTGCGGCCGTATGTCTTGGACACTCGGGTGAAGAGAGGAGCAGAGCTGTCAACTGATCACCACCTGGTGGTGAGTTGGATCAGATGGCAGGGGAACCGGTTGGAAAGGCCCGGCAAGCCCAAATGTGTAGTGAGGGTGAACTGGGAACATCTGGTGGAGGACCCTGTCCGGGAGGTCTTTAACTCCCACCTCCGGAAGAACTTCTCACACATCCCGAGGGAGGTTGGGGACATGGAATCCGAATGGACCATGTTCAAAGCCTCTATTGTGGACGCGGCCGCTACGAGCTGTGGCCGGAAGGTCATCGGTGCCTGTCGTGGCGGCAACCCGAGAACCCGGTGGTGGACACCGGAGGTGAGGGAAGCCAAGGCCTGGTTGGCCCAGGGGACTCCCGAAGCAGCTGACAGGTACCGGCAGGCCAGAAGGGCTGCAGCTGCGGTGGTCGCGAATGCTAAAACTCGGGCATGGGAGGAGTTCGGGGAGGCCATGGAGAAGGACTTTCGGTTGGCCTCAAGGAGGTTCTGGCAAACCATCCGATGACTCAGGAAGGGAAAGCAGGGGGGACCGGAGAGTGTGCTCGAATCACCGGGGTATCACACTACTCAGCCTCCCGGGGAAGGCTTATGCCAGGGTGCTGGAAAGGAGGCTCCGACCGTTTGTCGAACCTCAGATTCAAGAGGAGCAATGCGGATTCCGTCCCGGCCGTGGAACAGTGGACCAGCTCTTTACCCTCGCAAGACTACTGGAGGGGTTCTGGGAGTTTGCCCAACCAGTCTACATGTGCTTTGTGGACTTGGAGAAGGCTTTCAACCGGGTCCCTCGGGGGTTCTTGTGGGGGGTGCTGCGGGAGTATGGGGTGCCGGACCCATTACAACGGGCGATCCGGTCTCTGTACGACTGCAGTAGGAGCTGTGTCCGCATTCTTGGCAATAAGTCAGACACGTTCCCGGTGGGTGTTGGCCTCCGCCAGGGCTGCCCTTTGTCTCCGGTCCTGTTCGTGACTTTCATGGACAGGATATCTAGGCGCAGCCGGGGGGTGGAGAACGTCAGGTTCGGGGGTCTCGGGATCGCCTCTCTGCTGTTTGCAGATGATGTGGTCCTGTTAGCCTCCTCGGATCGTGACCTCCAGCATTCACTGGGGCGGTTTGCAGCCGAGTGTGAAGCGGCGGGGATGAGAGTTAGCACCTCCAAATCTGAGGCCATGGTGCTCTGCTGGAAACCGGTGGATTGCTCCCTCCAGGTGGGGACAGAGTGCCTACCTCAAGCGAAGGAGTTCAAGTATCTTGGGGTCTTGTTCACGAGTGAGGGTAAGATGGAGCGGGAGATCGACAGACGGATCAGTGCGGCTGCAGCAGTAAAGCAGGCGCTGCACCGGACCGTCTTGGTGAAGAGGGAGCTGAGCCGGAAGGCAAATCTCTCAATTTACCACTCGGTCTACGTTCCTACCCTCACCTATGGTCACGAACTCTGGGTCGTGACCGAAAGGACAAGGTCGCGGCTACAAGCGGCCGAAATGAGCTTCCTCCGTAGGGTGGCCGGGCTCAGCCTTAGAGATAGGGTAAGGAGCTCGGTCATCAGGAGGGAGCTTGGAGTCGAGCCGCTACTCCTTCGCGTCGAAAGGAGTCAGCTGAGGTGGTTCGGGCATCTAATTAGGATGCCTCCTGGACGCCTCCCACTGGAGATTTTCCAGGCACGTCCAACTGGGAAGAGACCCCGGGGAAGACCCAGAACACGCTGGAGGGATTACATCTCCCAGCTGGCCTGGGAACGCCTCGGGATCCCCCAGAATGAGCTGGAACATGTTGCCGGTGAGAGGGAAGTCTGGGTCAGCCTGCTTGGCCTGTTGCCACCGCGACCTGACCCCGGATAAGCGGAGGAAAATGGATGGATGGATGGATGGATGGCAACGAGGAAAAGCCTCTCCTTATTGTTGAGAACTTTCAGAAGCACATTGCTCGGGAGACCTCAGCAGACAAATCTGATAACTAAATCCTTGAGCTGTATAGCGGTGATCACACGCCAAATTAAAAGCTGCTTTAAAAGCAATGATGGGGAAGAAAAGGAACACTCGTGATCCCTCCCAATATAGGCCGTATAGCCTTAATCTTTAATTCGCCGTCTTCGTGCTTGCCCAGTCACTCTTTGCCATTTCAGTGTGGTTTCTACACACAAATCCTAAAAGGGCCTGACCTGCACTGACCTTTGAAGGGCCAGGATGTTAACGTCAGTTAAGGGCCGAATGTGTGTGTATGTGTGTATGTGTGTACATACGTGTGTGTCTGTGGGTAACTATCAAGTGCGCCTGTGGCTTCCGCGCTGGCTGAGTGGCAAATCTCGTTGTCCACTTAAAGGTCAGCGCTGACCCTCGTGCAACCCTGTGCTGCTATTTATAATCAGCCCCCCCCCCCCCCCACCTTCCAGCACAAAGAGACAGCAGAGCGGGAGAGAGAGATCAGCGGCAATGCTCGACACCACAGAAACACCAGAGTATTGGGCAGATGTCTGCTTCTCATGGTTTCCTCGCCTTTCCTCCCATCTCAGTGTCACATTTAAATGTTAATCCAGCCTCGTCGTCACTGATGGACGACTCTATGACTAAAGAGCGGAGGCCAGTCAGAGGTGTGGTAGAGGCCTTTTTTTTTTTTTTTTTGTGCATTTGAAATGATTCTTTAGGCTTTGGGCAAAAAGGGAACAGAGCAGTTCTCTTGTTTCAGACCAATTAGACTAATCCTTCAACCTCGGCTTACAGAAATGAAAAGGGCTTTGGGGATTTTCTAACAAAGAATGCTGCATGACGTTCTTTCCGGCCTCACGTGGTCGCCTCCACACACAATCAGAAACTCACCTTCACCCACCCACACACCCACACCTCCTGTTGTGTCACCTGTACACACTTCTTTTACATTTCGAGGAGCTCAGCAGGGGTTGAGTGGTGGTGGAGCTGGCTGTGGCTAATTCATGTCTGAGTCACCAGCGCCAAACACCTGAGGGATGGACGAACGACACACACACACACACAGAATCAGCACCGGTTTCACTGTATAAACAACCATGTTGGACCCAGGGGACATGTGCATGAATCTGTGTGTCCACCGGCTGGACTATCTCAGTTGGAGCAGCAGCATCACCTGAGGCTTTGAATACACCTGAGGCAGGAACACACCAGTGGTAAACTCTTCTAATCCTGCTGGTATCCGGACTGATCCTCTATGGCATTCACACACTTTAATTCTTTTACCTCGTTTTACCTCCTGAGACTGCAATCTCTTTTCTTCTCACTCTCTCTTTATGCCCTTTCTTATCTAATCCCAACCCTCTCCCTTTTTTCATCTTTATCTCGCGCCAACCAAACTTGGGCCTTCATCTATCAACTTGTCAGTCAGGGGATCTGTCTGCACACTGGTGTGTAGAATCAATGGCAATGTCCTATCAGTGATGGAGCCAGAACTCTATTGAGACATCGGTGGTTTCACACCAGCCATTACAGATTCACACACGCGTTCAGGCCTCAAATGGTAGTGCAATGAGCGATGGCATTACCAGTTCTACTGAAACACCTCCTGGAGGGATTAAGCACGGCTACAATGAGCTTCCTGAGGACACAGAGAGGGGGGAAATATTGGGTTTTTTTTTTGAGCATCTGCCGTGCATCTAGATGACAAAGTGTCACGAATACAACAGGAATTCACATGAACAATAGACAGCTTTGCAAAGAATAAAGACTTTTCATTTGAGGGCAGGAGAAGTTCAAAAGTATTCATCATAAGAAAAGAATAGGCTCTCGCCATTTTTCTTTTTCTTTGGCGGCCAGATATTTAAGAGCTTATTAAAAGATTCCACATAAAGGGAATCACCCGCATGAGCTTTGGAACAGCACTTTTATGCCGGCACATAATTGCAACCAAATTATAATAATTGTGCCAATTAAAGTAATCCTGAATGAAGAGAGTGTCATCTTAATGTTTCAGTACTTGGGATAAGAGTCTCTCCAATTAAGACTGAATTGCCGGGCTACGTATTCATTCAGAGTGCGATTAGTGAAGAAAAGAAAAAAAAGTTTTGAAGTGTCCGAGAAGTGCCTGGCTCTAGTCACGTCTCTGAGAGGTTTGATTGTTTGGTTGATGAATGCCGGGTCAGAACAACAAAACGCAGAAGAAGAAAGCATGAAGGGAGGAGAGGAATAGCTGATTCTTCATACGCTGTGACAAAAAGAGTAAAAATCATAAAGTGCATCAAGAGTTTGAGACTTGTGTTACAAATATTGGCAAACACGGTGACACTGCAATGAACAGCACTTCATAAACACTACAAGTTTACCTGACAACAACTTCTCTCCTGTGTGTGTGTGTGTTTAATGCAGCCTGCATCTCAGGGTCTGATTAATTACACTGATTCTCAGAGGAGTTGGGGGTGACATATGTTCTTACACTGGTGTGAGAGGTATGTGTAGGTGTGTGTTTATGTGTGTGTTGCATGTGCACCACACACACACACACACACACACACACACACACAAGGTTTGTGCATGCATATGTTCAATCACAAATGCTTGTAGCTGCAAATAGTGTGTGTATGTGTGCTTGTTTCAGTTACAGCGTGCATGCAGTTTGTCACAACTTGTGCATGTGTGTGTTAGCGTGTTTATGTGCAATAGTTTGTATGTTTGTGTGTGTGTGTAATGAACAGAGGATTCAGGTGCAGCGCCAGAAACACACTCCTGAGTGCGGCGGGGGCATCCTGGCACAGACGGGGCACCAGATGTCAGAGCCGTGCAGGAACCTGCTCAGTGGACCAGTGACACCTTTTTTTTTCGAGTGCCGAAAAAGGGATCTTGGCATCCAAGAATAAACTCTCTGAGGGGCCGACTGAACCCGCCCCCATACATCATTAGGTACAAATATGTTAACCCCTCAACCAAAACACAGAACTATGTCCCTTAAAACAAATCACCACTCTCAAAAAATGAGAGACATTGACTGACACCGTTTCCCGAACAGTACTTGAAGGTGTTTCTAGAGACACAGGAAGTGACTGATCCCGTCCCCTGATGTTGTCTTTACTTATACCTCCATGCTAGTCTGTGTGACTGATTAGTTTTCTGTCAACAACGCCCATTTCAGTACCGAATACACACTCCTCACCGTTGAAGTGGAAGATACTCCACAATATCGCAATGGCTTGCCGAGAAAGAATTTCTGAAGCTGTGCTTCAGTCAGGCAAGAACTTTACCAGGCACTAAGAATCTTTATCACTTTCTACCCATTTCCAGCACGGCAGTTGTTCTATGCAACAACTCCACTAGAAGAACCAATCACAGGTGGAGATGGTGTCCTGACTTTGGCAGAAATCCAATGTTATGTCACAGTTCAGAATGCCAGAGACTGTCTGTGAATCTAAAGCAGCATCGGGGAGAAACAAAGGAAACCTTCCCGTCATTTACTTTCTCAAGACATCCCGATCAACTCGTGTTTGATATGGCCGATGTGCTCACATCTGTGGAGCCACACACGTATTGTTAAAGTTCAAATGAGATGAGAAAAGCATCAAAGATGACTTTGCACGACACTCTTTCACTGACTTTGGCTTCCTTATGATGTTATTTCATAAAAAAATCTGTTTTTCTGTCATGTCACTTTTTGAAACTTATGGAAAACCTTGCTTGTTAGCGTTCCGATGATCAATGAAAACATACTGATGTTATTTTTGAAGTAGATATCAGTGTCTTTAGGTGAACTGTGAGGGCCCCTATCTCCTGGATGTCCTTTCTGGTTAATCAAACCTTGCTGTAACACTCATGAAGGATAAAAAGGAGTTCAAACTGAAAGGGGTGCGTCTAGGAAGTGATTGATCTGTGACAGAATACCCCCGCCGCCCCGTGTCAAAGATGTGTCCCTGAGCAACATCCAGAACCGGTACTCGCTCAGAAACCTGGAATCACTCTACATTTAGCTATTCAGTAGAAGCTTTTCCTGTAATGTAATGACTCCAAAACAACATCAAGGAAATAAACATACAGAAAGCCCATTACCAGTCTTTGGAAATGGCTGCTTCAATGCAATAACCATGAAGCACGATAGAGCTAGGTTAGCTATAGTCATTAAGCCTCTAATGGCAGCTAAAGCAAGGAACGACTGACTCCTGAGAAGAGACGGAGATACTGAGGAGGAAGAAACGATACAGCTGAAAAGGATCGTCACAAGGCTGGAGGCTCCAAATTCAATTAGCTAGTGTTTAAAGAAAAAAAAAAAACATTGTTCGAAACACGGATCTAGGGCTGTTAATTCGACGGCTACAAATATGAGGGTCGGTCCAAAACACTTCTTGTTTTGTTTTGTGTTGGGCAGGCCACGACGCTGGCTACAGAACTAGTGAGAGAAACATTTAAGCTGCACTCTGTGTGCGTGTGTGTGATTGCTTTGAGCCAATATCTCCTACCGACAGACAGCGCCATCTTTGTTACACGGCTCTCTCCCCCTGCTACCTTGCATTAGTCTGTGCCCCCCCCCCCCATTTTACCGTTAATGATAGAAATCGCTGAGGTTATTAACCGATTACACATTCCCCATCAGATTAGGAGAGGCTGTGCTGGCTCACTCCCACTACGGGAATTAGCGCTACGCATTTCTCTTCACGCCGTGTCCTACAATGACACTTCACAGCCCTTCATGGCACTTGTTATTGCCAGGCAAGTTGCTAAAAACAGCTTTTAGCTGTTTTGAAAAGCGTGTGTGTTTGTGTGAGATATGAGGGGAAGGTGGGCGTGTGTTTTCATTTTCTCTCTCTCTATTCTAGGAGTTCAGGTACACGCCACAGACAGAAGCTGCCACCTCCATCACTGAGAGGCACTTTATGAAACTCGTGCAATATGTGCCCGTGGTTTAGTAGTGTGTGGGTCAATTTAGTGTTAATTTAGAGGGTTAGGTAGGGCATGAAGTCTGAGCTGAGCCACATTTAAAACATCACAGGCAAGTATCAAACCGGATTTAGCTTTTTAACCTTTTCAAAGAGGGGGATGGAAACCAAAAAGATCTTTTTAGACCCACTTTAGTGGTATGACTGATCCAGACTATGATTTCCAAAATGTAATATTTCTGATGCTCTGTGTACTGCTGAGCTGTAAGCCTTACAAAGAGGAGAGAGGAGGAAGAGCGTGCCGCTTTGTGACTGAGATGCAGGGCGACAGTTGACCTATAAGGGGCTGACTCACCCCCATGTTCACTTCACCACTAATATATTCACTTAGTAATGCCCAGAGGATGTGCAGTTCCACCGTGTAAAAATGGCCGCGCACAACAACACGTCCCATGTATGCGTGTTAAAACACAAACGAAGCGTGCACACACACACACACGCGATCTGACCAGCACGGGTCATGCGGTAACAGAAAAAACGATGTTAACTATAAAGATAAAGGAAGTGGTCCACTGGTTTAATTTGAGCTACGAAATAAGATGTGATGTGCGTGTGTGCGCGTGTGCTGTGCTGGGAAGAAAAGACAAAAAAAAAAGATACACAGACAGAGGCCTGAGTCTTATCAGCGGAAGATTAGTGCAAGAGATAAGGCCTCTAGGCGAGGCGTCGTGTTTAGCCTGTTTGAGGCTTCCTGTCATCATCATTAAGGCCGCTGCAGAACAGAGCAGCCATTTGGAAAGACACCCAATGAGGACGAAGATAAAGGAAGACAGGACCGTTGGTCAAAAACAAGACTGTATTAAGTCTAATGAGCAGCGTAAGCACAATCCAAATGCTGTGGTGAAGACACTTGAATCCAGGCCATTGGTGAGATGTAGAAACACTGCAGAATGTCATGGCTGTACCAGTGTATAATTATATCTCTTAAGGTTTATTTTCCACAGTAATTATGGTAAAAGTGTGGACGTTTCCTTTAGGGTGTCCACTATACTTAAACATGATAAAGATATATAATAGAGAAGTGTAGTGACGTATTTTTTTTATAAAAGTCAGCAATCATCACATTCAGCAAAAATGATTCAGTTACAGCCTTGTGACTGAGATGTTTCTCATCTAAAACCTTGTATTCTGTCCTCCCCTCTCACTGTCCCATGTAACTACCGTATAAAAAAATAAATTGGAAAGTAATGCCTATTGTCCTCTGAAAACCAAGCAGCATAAACCTGGTCTAATGAGGCAGTGGTTTGCCTTGGAGACGGGGGGAGGGAGGATTGTCTGCTGAATCTAGCTGGCCGACCGGCTGACAGTAACTGTCTGTGACGCTTTCCTGCCGCAGGAGTCGTAGGCACTAGTGTATTGTGACAGAGTGCAACCTTTAAAGGCCATCGACTGATGTACAGCAGCGCACACACCCAGCTTCTCAGGCCTGTGTCGATCTCCTCCTCTCGTCTGCGGTGAACAGGCCTAAAAGCATCCATGACCACACACACACACACACACATACGTACAGCGCATGAACAATCACACTGTCAACACACAAGAGACACACTTCACAGCTCAACCAAACATGTCTGAGCGCCAACTGTCCCGTGTCCAGTTTGAAAGAAATGCGTCCCTTCGTGAGTCTGGAGAAGTCCAGGTTATAATACAGACATCATGTACCTTGTGCACTATCATCAATTACAAAATATGTCGGTCAGTTGCCAATTAGTGTGGCTCTTCAAAGCCATTGGCAGAGACTCTGGATTACTGTAGTCCTCAAAAACTAAATCATCTACTGCCATCTGCTGGTCACAGTTGTTTATATCAAAGAATATCAAGAATATCAAGAATTGTTATTATTTATTGACTCCAGCTCTTAGATCCTGTTCTGGCTTTTTGATCTCCTCTGGACGGTCAGGACACAGAAGCAACTCTGCAGGGATTCACGCCGTTTACCTCCTTAAGCTAAACTCATATGACCTCATTATCTTATGTTAAAGATAACCTCAGCCTGCTAATGTTATGCTCTGCATTAGAAAGAAAATGATGGAAGGCAAATAAAACAAGGTAAAACAACAAAAAGTAACAAAGAAACAACTCTGCAGGTGGATTGAATAAGCCTGTACAGCTCGTAGATCAGATGACTTCGGACGGGGTGATTGTGTCCGTCTGTGTGCTCGTGTGTTGTACCTCTCATAGATCGTCTTGAGAGCAATCTGGTCCGACACTCCGTCGCTCTCTTCCAAAAAGAGGATGATCCACGACGTCCTGTAAGGCCACTCTTCTGTCAGGTTGATCCATGACGCCAGACGATCCCAGTTGAAGATGATCTGATTGGCTCGCAACAGACGACCTGTCAACGATGGTGCAGAGCATTAGTGTCTTTTTAATGCCATTTACAAAATCAGAGTGACGGGGCCTCAGTTTGTAGCTTCAAGTCACCGGCTTTAACTTAAAATGACTTGTAGCCCGTTGCTGTGACGCTCATAGCTTGAACACAGCATTAGAAGTCAGTGGTCTGTTATCAGGATCTAAGAAATGTCAAGATGATGTCAACCATAATATGTTATACGTCATAAATCAAATACAATATATTTTGAATACACTAAATCTCATCAGAGCTTTGTTTGTGTATCTTCTTCATCCTCCATCCTCAGGATGACGAATCTTTACCATTCCATCCCTGTAAAATTAGCTATATTAGGGATAAATAACTTAAATGTTGCAGTTTAAACACAATGTAGTTTGTTAATATAACGAGAAGAGGTCAGTTTATTCTTTACCGGTGATAGAAACGATGTTGAGCAGCCTCCTCATGGTCTGTGGGCTGATGTCGCTGAACCAGTCCTCGGTCACCAGCAGCTTGGTCAGGTCGAAGGACATCTGTCTGGTGATGGTCCTCTGCATCTGCCGACGCCGGTACGTGTCCTGAACAGAGCGAGTTCACAAAGAGAGGCAGAAATTCAAAGATCACAAGAGCGAGAATTTGACACGTCGTCATGTTTTTCCGCTGGCTTAGCAAAGATTAACATGTTTCCACGACTTTGAGTTGTTTTAATGGAACTTCAACGTATCAGAATGGCAATTATATTCATTATTATGTTTTCTACTATTATGTGGAAACAAGCAATCCTGTCTGTCAAAAAACATCTGTTTATCAGTTGGAAAGCAGGAGCTGTCTTACAGTCACAGATATAAAACCAGTCCAGCCGCAGCTAACGTGAAACAAAAGCGTGAACATTACTCTTGACCCTTGTACGTTTTATTACTTGGGTGTCATCCCTGCAAGCTGTGCATCATGAGACAGGAGAGAGGCGTGTCAGGATCACCATGTCGTCTCAGGCCAGGCCACTGTCTAACCGTATGCTGTGATACTATATTAGGGAATACAGGTAGATGTGTGGATAGGGCCTCGTGTGCTCATATTCTTGACTTCCTATGCACCCTGTCCATCTTTAACTGTACTTACATTAAATTATCTTATGGTAACATATCAATGGCAGTTCAACTTGTGCCGACTGTAAAGATAATAATCCAGCAAAGGTCTGCATCTTAACCCTATAAGGTGCGAGTGTAACCAATTAAAAGCATTTTGTTTCTTTCATTTTGTCCCTCTAACGATCAGCTTCTTCAGTCTTCCCTTCTACATCATCTATCTTTTCCATTAAAAAAAAAAAATAAAAAAAAAAAATAAAAAAAAGAGATCGTAACATACGATTTGCTGCAAATACAAATCAAAGAGCCACTGTCCGGAGCCGAACAGTCACGACACGAAAGCGAGCTATTGACACAGATCTAGCAGAGGACATCTGTGATGATATCAGGCGGCCGACATGGTCATGAGCCAAGGCGAGGCTTTTGGTTGACTTTGAAGTCGTAATGCCGGTATCATGACCCCTTTCATGGGGAGATGACACATATGGCCAGCACTCAGTGAGAACTGAAAAGATCCACCATACAGACAGTCCATTGTGGCTGACTTTTTAATATGTACATTGATCTTTACTGTAGCTTTACAGCTTCATTGGTTCATTCCGATGATTCGTTTTGTAACTGCTCATTTCTAAGGGTTCTTCTTCTCTTTCATTTTGAAAAAAAAATTATATTTTAAAAAGGTGGTTCTTCTATTTTTGGGAACTGAATCCAGAGTTCCAGGAAATAATTACTTTCCTTAGAAAATGAGGATTCATTTAATCACAATAAGTGGAAATAAGATGGGAGAGATATTCCTAATGCCATCCACGACTTCAAAAGCCACATGAAAATGGAGAGCCACTAATTCATTTTCCCCTTCTGCCCTCATTTTAATCTCCACTTGTAGAAAGAGGGCCCTCCTGCCAAGAGCTAGCTCGTGGCAGAGGGCAAATAAAAAGAGCACGCCGCCCCGTAATAGAAGGGCCAACAACAATAATTGAGGGTACAAGATAAACCCGAGGTACAAACAAATGTCAAACAAACAAACAAGAGAGGGAGGCGGGAAGGAAGGAGGGGGAGGGAGAAGGTCTCGCAGGGGGGGGGAGGGGGGGAGGCATCAGCAACAGCAGCAGTCACTTAGCCTCCTGCCAGCAGACCTGGTGCCAGTGTTTTGTCACAGGGACCCACTGCTGCTAGGCCTAGTCATTAGGCTGTGGCAACGCAGCAGGAAGGATAAACAGTCATTACATCAATTACACCAGGAACCTTGGCCGCATACCGAGCACCTCTCCTTTTGTATCCGTGTGTCTCCTTCTGTCCTCTGGCCTCTGCACTGCCTGCCAAACACCACGCCTGCACTGCCCCCCCCCCCCCCCTTTCAGGGAGGAGGCCGAAAAGAGAGAGCAGTGAGGATCTCTAAAGGCAACATCTCTTAAGCTAATCCAATGTTTTCTGCTCGCATGATGGTGGAACTAACTGCATTTTAATTTTGTTTGATTAATGTGAAGACATTAAGCATTCATTTCCAACTGTATGATATTTCCGGATAACATTTGAGTGTGGTGGGAATGAGTGTGGTGGGGAAACAAACTATTTTTTCTGTCTCCGCTTTAATTTGGTATCAAAACATTCTCTGCAATTTGTTGTTATTGTGTTTTGATTGTTGTCACGGGTTCGGGCCGGGTGTGAACTGTGTATATTTAGGGTGACAAGTAGAATAAACAACGCTTGATATATTGCCCTTGGTGTATCTTATTTGGATTCATTATAATCCTACTCTTGGACTTGTATTTCTATTATTGCCTGTCTATTGCTATTATGATTCCTCCATCCATGTCTCATATTGCATCCCCAGTGTTCTAGAAGCGGGGTGGGTGGGGGGGGGGGGGGGATTACTCTTTGGATTGCCTCTCCCATAGCATTTTGTTGGTGTGCGATAGTTCTTCCTTGTCTTCATTATTAAAGAGCATTGTTGGGGTTGGGGCTGTCGACCCCAACAAAACATTGTATGACATATTGGTCTATTCAGATAAACACGACTGGATGAACTGTTACCCTGCGGTTTAGGGCGTTCTTGCTGCCAAACTTGGCCTGGTCCACGCTGCTCTGAGACATCTTCCTGTCCATGTCTTCATGCCATCCTGGACAGACAAAAGACAGAAAGAGTTGCCCTTGAATAAACACATTTCAAGTCTCTATTTAAATAGAACTGTATCTGTGCAATCCTCATATATGCGTTTACAATATGTTGTATATTTGCCGTTGTCCTTTACCCTCAGCGGACGAGGTCTCTCCATTGACAGGCGCTGCCAGGCAGAGCCTTTTGGCCGCGCTGAGACCTCTGCTGTTGAGGAATACCGGCAGGTGGACGATGTTCCTCATGTAGTCATGCCCGTTGATGTTGGAGTCTCTCAGCACACTGTTGAGGTTTTGGTTGATGGCTTTGATGATAATATGGGGGTCACTGGCAAAGATGGAGATAAAAGGGCCTTTGGAGAAGAGTACCCTCACCTGGAACGAGAAACTGTGAGTTGGTAAAAAGGAAATAAAATGATGCTTTCAGGGTCTCTACAGTGTTGCTAACACAGCAGATCCCTCTGTGGAGTGTCCAGTACTTTAATGTAAAAATGGGAAGTTTACAAGTTAGCAAGTTCGACAATAACACGACAGCTCGAGGCAACAGTCAGCTGTGGAACTTAAACTTAACGACTCTTGTGAGAGCACATGGTGTTGGGGATTTCCCACTTTGCCAACTAAGGGGCATTGTCCAAGTGTCGCAGGACATTGATTTGTGCTTCATGCATACATGGTTTGTTAACCCCTCCTCCCATAGGAGCATCAACTACGGCTCCACCACATGAGCTGCTTCTTTAATGCACTTCATTTGGTATGTTAAATTATGTAACTTATACAGAAATGTGTATTTCAAAGTGTTTGAATTGCTGAACACAGGATGGTTTCAGAGTGACTAGAGGGTGCTTGTAAAAAATATTACATTCGCACACAGGAGGTTGCCATCTTCACTGGGATTACTTCATCAAATAACAACATTTGGCTTAAGGAAATTTTATTACAGCAGCTGAGAGGAAGGATCTCAAGTTGGAGGCGCGCTTAGGCAGCTGGGTGGCGGCACAGTGCCGGAGATGTGTGGGCGCTGTGTGCACAGGCGAAAGACCCACGGAGAGTTAAGGCCATATAGCAGCAGCCATTTGTTTGAGGGACAGATGTTGTTGAAAAGTGTAATTGCTCATCAGCCAATAGGAAAGCTGCACTCATCATTTATGTTCCTAAGCACAGAAGCATGTGCAAACACACACCGTGTCCAGCATCTGCAGAACTTTGTCCTGCTCACAGGCGTCCAGTCCGTCGATGATGACGGTCATGCGAGTCTGGTTCTGGGTAAAGCCATCAATGGTTTTGGCCATTTTTGACATTAGCTCCACTTCCTGCTTCAGAACCTGGTGTGAGACAGGGGAAGAAAATCAATGTCTCAAAAACAAGGAAAGGGGAAATTGATTGGATTGGGAACTACAGTGTCGTGACTTCACAAGCAAATGGAATGCCCCTTTATCCATGAAAACAGGAAGTCGAACGGTTTGCATTTGACTGGGTACAATGAATAAAGTCTATTAGTCTACCTTCATAAATCCTTCACTCTTGAGCCTATGCAAGTTGTCGGCAGCACTGTGCAGCCGTTTCCTCTGGGAGTTGAGGACGGAGTCGGCCACCTGCCACCAGGTCTTACAGTTGAGCAGTAAGGCCAGGCCCACCACACTGGCCATGGCTATCAGCACTGCATTTACTGTCAAATTATCAGGGTCCACCTGGGAAATAAAAGTGTTGAAGCGGATTACTAGGCCGTCCGGTGCCCTTGTGGTAAGAAGGCACGCTGTTTAAACTCAAGTGTCACCGATTCATTCCTCTAACCTACCTTAAAGATGGCCAACAGGGCTATACCGGTGATCAGGCATCCCAGTGTCAAGGCAAACAGCACGAATGAGGGAACACAACATGTCTTCTTCCACTTCTTACCTGAGGAAGGTAGAGGATAATGTGAGAGAGACGCATGTCGATTAAAATATACAATTTTCTATGCACATTGGATTACCATAAATTATGCACATATTAAGACCATTTGAGGAAGAATGGAGTAAAAACTATCTAAACCATTGATTTTTAATATCAACTCCAGATCTGATTGTGACTTTGTGTGCTGGCTGAAACAAACATTACATGACTGGCATCTAAAGTCAAAGATAGAAACCTTGGATCTCATCTTTCTTGAAAACCCTGAAGAGTCTGGTGGCCATGAAGCCAAACTCCCTCTCGCAGGCATCAGAGAGCGTGGCGATCATCTCAGCCATGGAGGTCTCCCCTCCGACACTGGACAGACGATTATAGTCGGTGAACAAGAACCTGTGTGAGAAACAGAAACAATGCTTTTAATTGTTCAGTTACACAGCAAACTTCAGCTGGGACTGGGACTTAAGTATTCATTTGAACAAGATTGTTAAAATTGCAATAACAGATGTAATAATCAATGGTACTATTCTACCTGTGGAGTTTTAAAACTCATAATAAATGCAGAGTGAGACTGCAATTTGTTTTGTCTTTGACCTGAGGAAATGATAGCAGTTAGTGTGTGTATTTGTGTGTGTGTGTGTCACTGTCACCTGACAGGCAGTGCGCGGGTGGTCTGCTCAGGAAGTTCGGGGGGGTTGACAAACATCAGTTTGAGCAGCAGCTCCAGGTAACCGACCTGGCGAGCCAGACGGGTGCTGATGACCCACGCCCAGCGCCAGCTCTCCCTCTCACGCCGACTTCCGAAGTACACCAACACTGGAGACAGCAGAGGTTCAACCGTTAAGTCCTTTTCATAAACATCACTAAGTTGTCTTCTTTAAAAAAAAATCAATAACAATGATAAGTTAAGAAGTTCATGTTGGTTGTATAACAGCACGCTCTAGTGAGGAAAAGCTGTTTCAAACGCATCATACAGAAAAGGTTCATCTTTAACACCAGTGTTGCATTTCTAGCTCATCGGTCTCCTCACCAAAAAAGATGTAGATTAGAGCGAGGAGGCTGAGGGAGACGGCGATAGCCAGCTGGGGATCGACGGTAAAGCCCAGAAGCAAGGCCACTGAGCCGCAGAGTAGCAGCGTGAGAAAGACCACCAGCCACGAGAACTGGAACAATGGCTCTATCTGCTGGCCCGCGAAGGTCTTCATCTCATCTGACGGACAAGAGGAAGGGGAAAAAATATCTCATGTCACATATTTCAATCAAGTATACGGAAGATAAAAAAAATATGTGAGGATATATATAAGAACAAACCTATTTAGGGTCCCCACTCTTTTCTAGACATACATAAAGTGTTACAGAAGGTTTAAGAGAAACGGAGGAAAGGCACCATCCACAAAGCTAATTTTCCCAATAAGTACTTTTCATGTTTTTATGAGACTGTTTTTGAATGCTGTGGGCTTACTCACCCTCCAGTTTCTTGAGAAGGAAAGACTTCCCGCTGCCCCACTGAGCGTAAAGGCCAACACAGATAGGTGGCTGCATGGTGGGCTCACTAAGGATGTCTGCTAGAGCGCTGCTATACAGGTCATAACCCAACATGTCTCCGTCGGACTCGGAGGGGCCGAGGTGCTCTGAGAGAGAATAGGAGAGACAGAAACAGTTAAATAGTGCAGAAGAAGATAAGGGAAGACAAAGTAAAGCTGTTCATTATTTTCTGATTTCAGTACAATGCAAAGAGCATATTTTGTCACACAATTCGTCCTGAATGAAAAGGAAAAATGGTTCATACTGGCTCCAAATATCTGTGTGAGGATGCTTTTCTGGTGGGTGCAGTCGATGTTGTACGGCGTCTCCCCGGCTTTGTTTGGGCGGTAAAGCAGGCGGCCATCTTTAGGGTTCCTCAGCAGCAGCTCAGCCAACTTCCGGCTGCGGCCTCGAATGGCGATGTGGAGGGGTGTGTCTCCTTTCTGAAGGGAGAAAAATACGGAATAGCTATCTGGAAAACACTCAAAAAAAGAAACCCTCAGACCACTAAACTAAAAAATATAATAAAAGTACTGTTGTATGTACTGTGCAAGTATGTTTTAAAAAGTACCTTTTCCACTGCAGACACCTTGGCTCCTTTATCTAGCAGGAGCTCCACTATCTCTATGCTCCTCATCTTTGTGGCTTTGATGAGTGGGGTCTCTCCCTCCTGAAATGCAACAGCACACATCATCAATATCATTCTGAATTTTACATTTACAATGAATCAACACCACATAAGTGAAAAACATACCACTGCTTACACACAATAGTTTTATTTAGAAAGAAAGAAAGGAATAAAGCCTACGGTAGGCTGTTATAAGGAGATATTCACGGTTGTCTGGTTGTTTTGGTCATCAGAGGAACATGATACTTTGGAAATAACAATGAAGGAATTCAAAGGACAACAGAGAGTACGTTCGACTCCTTCACGACTGAGTGTGCCGTACCTTAGTGCAGCTCTCAGTGTCAGGGTTACACTGCAGGATGTCTCTCACCATGGTGGCGTTGCCTTTCTCCACTGCCCAGTAGAGGGCAGTCTTTCCATCCTGACATGGAAAGGACAAAACTATCATGTTTATCTTTGAACAAAGAAACTGTATTGTGTGTATATATATATATATATAGAGAGAAATACTGTATATATTTATACACACAAACACACATGTACAGGGCATCAAGGAGTGTCTGTTTACATAGCAATAATATGCGTGTATATTTGTGTGATCCCGTGGATTAAAAGTCACTTTACCAAGAAACAACAGAACTAAACAGTATGGAGTAGCAGTGTGACATATCACATAGAGAACACAAGAAGGCCTCATGCCTGTTTTTAAACATTAACAAGGCAGCAAAGACAGTGGGAGAGGAGCTCTCACCAGGCCCCGGACGTCAATATCAGCGTATTTGTTCAGCAGAGCTCGAACTATCTCCACATGACCTCCTCTCACGGCTCCAATCAGCATCGTCTCCCCACTCTGACAGAGATGGTGAAAGAGAGACAGAAAGGGAAACACATGAATTGCATTTCATTCATATTGTATTACATATCAACTAGTCTTCCACACCATCAAACAGCTGTTGTGCTGCTGCAGGGTGGCCTCACCCTGTCCAGGATGTTGACGTAGGTGCCGGCATCCAGCAGGTCCTGTACGATCTCGGTGTGACCGTCCTTGGCAGCGATGGCCAGGGCTGTGTTGCCATCCTTGTCCGTCATGTTGACATTTGGGTTATTCTTCAGCAGCTCCTTCACAACCTCTGTAGAGCCGCTTTTCACTCCCACAATCAGAGCGGTCATTGAGTTCTGATAAAACAAAGAGGAAGCTATTTAAATGAGCAAATTTCAGGGTCAATGTAACCCAAACATTTCAAAACTACAGATGTTTCTTTCTACTTGACTGGGTGTTCGGGGTTTTTGGTTGGTGTTCAATATAGCACACGGTCAATAATTTATGGCTGGAGATTAACAAATTGTTTTTCCAAAATGTTATCAGTCGATTTCATTGATATATTGTCCAGCGAGCCCAATAACTCATATATTTGTCTGGGCACTAGAGTCTCTAAATCACATCTAAATGAATTGCTCTGCAACATTAGCTACTCTAGTTCCCACTGATTATTGATGCTATGTATCGAACTATCACATTTTTCAGTTGGTGACAGCACAGATGCAACATGACTCGAAGGAGCACAGATGCGCTGTGTCATAGATGCAATCAATTATTTAATATTGCCGTTTACTAATGAGTTGGTGGCGCTTGGGAGCATTAAATCTTGATTATACTCGGGCGAGAACAGGCCGCTTAGTTTGTCATGGCACCCACGATGAACCCAAAACAAAATTAGACTTGCTCAGCTGTTAAGCTACCTGTTCAGTTTACCAAATCAAATATTGAAACACTACCAAATAATATACTATTTCAAATACGTGCAGAGTCATGTAGGAGTTGTAATGCGGTCATCAGCACTCAAATAACAATTTTCCATATTTTTCCAGACTCTCCAGACGTATCTAAGAACCCCGGCAATAATGTTTCTGTGTCTAACCGACCTATAGGGACAGCACTTTCTGGAATTGGTCCAGTATTGAGCGAGAGCACCGTAAACGGCAGCTGCTCATGGGCTGCAGTGTAATCCCATCAAGGCAATTCCTCACAGTCATTTACTGTGAATCTCGCTCAAGGAGATGTCTTGTTGAGAAATACCCCGAGGTGACGTGCCGCTGTAGGACAACGTTGGAGACGCAAGTCCCGGTGTTTGTCAGTTTGTTGTGTTGGAGCAAAGAAAGCGTAGCTTAAGTGTTTATAATGCCGTGGCTGAATATTCCGATGATTACGACAATGTGAACGAGGGCTTTGAATTTGATAGCCGGCCGTATATATTTGAGCCAGAGTACACGGATAAAGAGCTGCTGTTCAATGTTCAGATTCACAATGAGACTTTTCGTTGAACGGGACTAACAAGGGTCCTTTCCATAATGTTATCTGACACTTATACTAACGATCTGAACCCGCTAGTGGCAAAAACAAGCTCCTTTAGTGAACCTAACGTTACATTTACGCTCGCAGCTCGTTGGGTGGCTGCCAGTTACAGCGTGATGCTGGACCAAGTTCACAAATTGTTGTCCCCATTCATCACTTGGACACCAAAACATGAGAAAAGAGTGTGAAATGTATGAATGAATGAAAAATACCATAGTTACCCTTTCAAATCATCATCATTTTATTATTTGATCAATGAAAATATCATATTGTACTTCAATCTTGACAGATGTACCTCAATTAAAAATGTTCAAAACTGTGTTATTTATAAATATATATGTTTTGTATATAACTATTTAAAACTACAATTGTAGTTCTTCCACTAGATCTCTATTGAATGCTACTGACGAATAGTAAACAACCATTCACAGACAATCTACTTACCGCTCCTTCTTGGTCCACATCGGCCCCGTTGGCCAGAAGGTGCATGACGCTGTCATAGTGGCCCTTCCTGGCTGCCCAGATCAAAGGAGTGGTCCCATACTGCAAAGAAAATGAGAAAATATGTAACAATTTAGTCAAACACCCGGGGAGCTGTGATTAACTGTGCAGGAAGGTAACTAAATAAAGAGAAGAGGGACTTGGGGAACTAGAAGGGCGGATGTGGACCAAAGCAATTGGATCTTTTAATCTCGTCCCGCTAACTACATCTTCTGTGGGATTAAATAAAGAAGTGAATGAACATCTGTCAGTATGTAGTTACCTTGTCGGAGCAGTTAACCTTGGCTCCGTGCTGCAGCAGGAGATGGACAATCTCTGCGTGGCCTCGACCCGCCGCCCAGATAATGGGGTAGACGCTGTACTGTTGGGCCAGAGGAGACGGGTGAAGTCATGCTGACAGTGACTAATGACCAGTGTCAGGCCTGCTCTCGTACTAACGCTTTAAGCCACCTGACACGACTGAAACAGAGGCATCGCACGCTGCAGCTGTGGTTGCGTTCACAGTTTTGTTACTGTGAAGTTATGCGTCATGTTTTTAACTAGTGAGCTGAAACATTGGATTACATTTACATGGAGCAATCAGAGTAAAGCACATCACGTGAACATTGTATTTAAAGTAAACTTCCCCATCCAGAGACCATGTACTGCAAACATACTTATTGTCTTTGTACTTTTCAATCCTGATATAAAGGAACAACAGAAGCCAATGATGCTATTATTATTATGGGGGATCTAAGGAAAAGTACATTGTGTCCGATCTTGATACCTGACCAGTGATGTTGGGGTTAGCTCCCTTCTCCAAGAGCAGCTGGACCACATCTGCACGACCTTTATAGGCTCCCCACATGAGAGCGGTCCAACCTCCCTGAGTAGGACAAACGCACACAGAACACGGGTGAGTTAGAGAGGAGAGAATGTGTTCATGAATGTAACACACCCCCTACAAATAGAATATATACATTCTGGACGTATTATTTTATCATTGCAAGGTGTAAGGGCAGCAACAGTGTTATATTCAAGCAGTACAGGTCAAATCTAAGCAGTTTTTGTGGAAGGAAAATGTGCCATTTACAGCTGGTGTGACACACTTTCCACTGAGTGAACAGTATCACACTGTGTGGTTTATAATAATCCCGCTGTGATGATCTGTCCTGTGCAGCTTAGACATGCCTCGCATGGCAATGAGTCAGGTGACGTCCTGAGTCACTTCCATAAAGTAAAACTAAATGTCACATCATACATGAAAAAATAGTGGAGGAAGTAAAACAAAAGTGTAATCTTTGAGTGCCAATCAAGAAATGTTTTTATTGTACAGGATGTATCGCAAACACTTGATAACTTACGCGACCTACTGATGGTTATTTCACTGGTTATGCTGCCAAATAGTCTGCTGGTGAATATAGAGAACAGCTACTACAGCCAGCCTGCAGACCGTCTGCCTTGGAAAGGTCTGGATCCCAAAGACTAAATTACATCACTGCCCCGTACGGAGACAACCAGAGATCAGTAAATGGTATTACTACCGGAGAACATGAAATAATTTCATTTTATGTCCATTTCAAGGCGAAAGATCATCCTGTTCCACCAGCACTGTGGTCATTACGTTTGCCAGAAACCACTAATGCACATACAATCAAGACTTTATTATATTCTGATCGTATAAAGGCTACGCATTAAAACATTGATCGTCAAATTATTTTGGCACGAAGGATACATTACTATGTGTAGTCTTGCTTCACGCTACACACCAGCAGGGATGCACTCACAATAAGTTGATTGTGGGAAATCCATTGTCAGGAAAATTGTTAATATTGTCACGAGCGGCTTGAAAAATCTGGCTAGCTCGCTATCATGGAAGACAAGTGAAAAATAAATACAGGAGTTATTATTTATCCTAGAATGTATTCAGGAGGACCTCATGATTTACGATTGTTATTTAACATTGTTGATTATTTGTTTTTTTACTAATAACGATGTTCACTAAAAAAAAAAACAATATTTGTTTCTTTACTAAATGTAAGGTGAAGTGATTCCAGTATGTTTTATTGCCATTTTAGGAGTTTAAAGTATATCTTTAGAGGATTATTTATGTAATATTGGGAATTGCAATTTTTGGCCAGGATAATCGTGATATGAAATGTTCTTATCGTCACATGCCTACACCCCAAATTTATTTCTTCTTAAGATGATTTTCTTGGCATTTCAGACATTTTTTTCACAGTATTTAGTAGAGATGTAGCGGAAACAAGGAGGAGAGGGGATGACGTGTGACAAAGGTCCCTAGAATCAAAACAAGGACGCTGTGATTACATTTTCCAATTTTCCTACCTTTTTTTATTTATTTAGATTTTTTACTATTTTCTTGACTTAAAGTTGATAAACCTGTATGGGATTACCAGAGAACATGATATCATCAAACATAGGTTTGAATAAGGGCATCTTAGAATTAAGTTCTTCATATATAAAACAAAAGAATCTGCAGAAAACGTTGCAGTAACTTTCTATGTTCTCACCATGTCTCGATGTTCCAGGTTAGCATTGTTCTCCAGCAGCTCCCTCACCACCTCGATGTGGCCCTCCTTCGCTGCCGAGATCAGCGAGGTCCAGCAGTCCTGCACACACACACACACACACACACACACACACACCACCGGTTACCTCCAAAATCCGGTCGGAGAAACATCTGTTCAAGTGCTACGTGGGACGTCCCAGGAAGTGGTCAAAGCACTGTATACCTACCAGCTGGTCATACCAGGTGCTCACGGAAACGGGGTGTCGCATTGGACAGACAGGAGTGTTTAAGTAAAAAAAAAAAGACAAGTGCAACCAACTATTGTATGCAACGCTTCTCCTTTCTCCTTCTGCTGGTGCGAGAGTGAGCGCAAGCTTCAGTGTGCCATGTGTAATAGCGGGTTACACGTGCACGTGAGATGTTAATGAGAGGTGTAGCGTGTGAGCATGCGTGTGGAGGGTATATGCGTGCTTAAGTGTGTGTGTGCGTGTGTGTGTGTGGGGGGGCTGGCTTCTGAAGGCACAGGGTGTTGGCCAGCAAGTGGATCCTGCCATTTAGTCAAAACGGCGAAGGTAAGAACGTGTAATAACTCGTCATTATGGCTCATCATAGCTCATAATAGCCGTGGACTGAGCCCGAGTGTGGTGAGTTCAGCAGGATGGGACATCAAGGCCGCTCGAGTGGATAATGTGGTTCAAATGACCGCATTGTTTTTCACCTGTGCCTGGACTGCCAATGTTGAATGAAACGCCACAGGTGTGCGTGTTTGTGAGGGCGTGTTCGTATTAGGCGGTTTGGGATGTTATGTGTGCGTGCATGCTTACAACATCGTCCAAGTTAACGTTGGCTCCTCTCCTAATGAGCTCTTGCACTATCTCCAGATTGCCCTGCTCTGCCACCACCATCAGGGGAGTCTGTCCATTCTGAAATAGAGAGAAGGGAGTTAAATCGTGATAAAGAAAGATTTTAATGACACTATTTTCCCTGTTACCCTCTGAGAACTCCCTTGGAAAAGAAAAGGCAGGGAGTGATAGTATTTGCTGATTTAACTTAAATCCTATACTTAAAAATAAACCGATCCCTTAAAGCAACATGGACTGAAAGGCTTCTCTATCAGTCAAAGTTAAAGTTTTAAGGTTAAAGATGGTGTTCTCATCAAATCTCATGAAAATTCATTTACATACAGGTACATGCATGACATGTGACCTCATGAATATACTTAAAGGGTAAATACTTCACTAAAACACCTAAACACATGTTTAACATGGATTTGGTTGACTAGTGAGTGGTTACAGCAGCAGGATGGTTTGGAATGTGAGATTGACATGAAAATGAACTGTGTGGTTAAGGAAAGGAAGGAACGGGTCACGCAGTGTAACAGCGTCATCATTGATGTTTATTAATAGTTTTTGGACAACAGCTGGGGTCTATGGCACAGAATAATGACCACACAGGGTTTAATGTTCATGTTCTTTTTGTAAAAAAGCCTTAAAAGTCAAAGAAAACATTTCCTGGGGGACTGAATGCTTTTTATTGGCACTATATCTCATACATATATCTGATACATAATGTTAACCCTTCATAAACCAAAAACAATATCAACTACTGTGTCTTCTCTTCTCATCTCGGGATTGTTTCACTCAAGCTTCACAACAGATTCTAGTTTCCTTTCACTCGTCACATGATCTCAAAGAGCCTCTCGTTACTTCATACTGCTCCCCAAAATAAACGAGCTGAGCCAACCGGAGGGGTTGTTGTGATACGGCTGACTTACATCGCTCCTGCTGTCCACATCTCTGAACTTGTCCAAGTGGGCTTTGATGGCGGCCAGGTTCTCCTCCTCCACGTAGCTGAACAGGCTCTGGATGGCCAGAGAGGTCATCTTCAGGGAGTTGGTGGTATCCATGGCGGGCCGCTAACCACCTGTGCACCGCTGCAGAGCGAGAGGAAAACAGATGAGCGTCCGCAGAAGAAGGCTAAAGATGCTGATGGCATCTATCGGGCTAGCACGGCTACATGTACTACTGAGAGAGAAGTGGGGATGTTAAAGCCGGGAAGAGGGTGTGGTGCGTCTTTGAAGTCATGCTCGGCAATAAACAAGTACAGTCCAAACCCAGCACAAACATAAAAAAAAAACAGAGGAGGCATCTTTTTTTACTATAAACGTCACAAGATACAATCAGAGAAGAGGATCACATTTTAAAAAATCTAATATAAAGAAGAAAAAACATGGAAATTCTTTTTTTTATGCATTTGTATCTTACCGGCATACACCCACACTTCCACAGATGAATTGGAGCGCAAAGTAAAATGGTATATTTCAACCTTTTTGGACACGGTGGTATGTGTCCGTTTTCAACCATGATGCAAAAGTGTGCTTACAATCGGATAATGCACTGAACATGCTCATTACACAGAGGCTAACCGGGTCACTTGGTTCAAGTTCAGTTTTAGATTCTGTCTGCCTGCTCGCGCTGAAGACATGAACCTTCTCCTCGGTATAATGAAGGCAGGCCAGTAACAACGCTCCAATCCAGGACGTCCACTAAGTCCTCAAATACCACAGAAGACAAAGAACAGTCTCTAAACTCTGATCCTTTGATTGTAGTGATCAAGAGGACAATCGGTGCACTCGACTGTGTGCTCCAATTATTTCAAAGCCGACCTCCGTTCTACCCTCCTCCGCTGCCTGGAATTGGACTTTGGGGGAATTTGTGAACACTGAAGAAGAAAAGTTTATTTCTGAAGGCAGAATAGGAGCACACCGTTTCACTGAAACTGCTTTGCACTGATGGGAAAATGGGAGTAGAACGCCGGTAGGTAAATGTCTGCCTCTGACAAAAATCAATGCAGAAGGCCCAGTTTGCAGAGATTATCTATAATTAGGCTCCAGCATTCTAAATAATTATTTGAAGCATGAGAGTCACCTGGAGTTCAACAGCAGTCCTCACACAAGACATTTCTGTTACCATTGGGCCCTGACAAGAAAATATTAACATACTGTGAAATATCTAAGCTTCCCAGACACTGAATGCATTATTTCAGCTGACAAAAGAAACTCCCTCAAACATGGTTGTTTTAGCTGTAGCGGGGATTCAGCCAATCGATGAAAAACTCATTAATGATTCATAAAGTTGGGCTCGTCCATCACGGTCAGACTCACTTCCTGCCGCAGCAACACAGAATTAAATCAGCTGCAGTCACTCACTGCTTGCAAAGTTGCCTTGGCAATGGCTTTCACATTAAGATTAGCAAACACGCTGCTCAATATTTCAACATAATCTGTGAGAGCTCAGGCTCAGGTCAACGCTTAAATGTCACATGCCGGTCGGGCCCACAGTCAGTTGAGTCAGAGCAGCTAGTCCATGAATATCTACACATTCTTTCTTTATTCTGAATTCCTTATTTCTTCAGTCAGGGATCACCTGCCGACCCCTCTCCCACGTCAAGACAGTGTCACACAAAAATGAGGGAAAAAAATCCTTTGTTTACATTGAAGGATATATAAGCCTGTTGACACACCCTCCTCAGCTCATTGTCTCTCAGCACAATAGGTGGACGATAGCGCCACACAAGAACCAATCAGTAAACATTTAGCTCGCTCTCTGTTGAGATCCGATGGGAGCAAACCCACATCCTTTAAAGACTTAACACACACACACACACCTAGAGACACAGCAGAGAAAAAACACCAATAAAAACAGTAAAAAGCTATTAGAACAAAGGATTAAAGCTGCTTTAAAAAGACACAGTCTCCAGAAAACACTAAAAAGGTGAACAAACAAACGCCTTACCTTAGTGTAGGGTGAGGCTTATATTGATGTGGCCACTCAACAACACCAATCGTTATCCCTCGTTCACTCGCAAACAGAATCAACAAGCAGTGCTCAGCATCCCCCTTCACTCACGGCTGAATATTAGATGAGGGGGGCTGGCCGACGCCCATCTCTTTCCAACACAATAGGCACATGCGACCTGATTTCCATTCATTGCATGCACTGCTGAGCACCAAATTATATCGATAAAAGGGGAGAGGAAATAAGATGCTGGCTTAAATCGTGTAAAAGTAAAATGTGGTTGAAATCAATGGGAGCGGCTGCTGGCTTGTTATTTTAAGTGTGTTTAATTGACTCAATCAATTGAAGCCAAAATGTTAAGACTAATTCTGAAACACTGTAGTTTTATTCAAATATCGACTGAAATGTATGTATCAATGTATGATTTATATTTCAGAGTAGGGCTGCAAATAACAACTCTTTTCATTTCAGACTAATGTGACAATTTCTAAATTACTCGATTCATCATTTGGTCTATAAAATGTGACAAATAATATCGGCTCTATAAAGAAGGTATTACTGCTTTTAGCGTACATTTACACACAAGAATAAGACATTTTGAATAAGGAAATTAGTTGTAAAGTAGATACGATGACCAAACAGGTAAGGGAATTTTTCCAGCATTCCCACTAAAACATAAAAAAAAAAAAAACATAAATATTCGTCATATAACCGTAAAGCAGGAAAACACAGATGATGTCTTGGTATAGACATCTCCGGTTTTACTACACACCAGTATTCCGTTTAAACATATAAAAACACCCGGATCTACTTTCAGGTCATATGTGGTTCAGTGTTTATGCAACAACACATTTGATATGGTCATCAAAACTCATAAAACTCCCTGTCAGCTGTGAACACAGATTAACAGGAACCTGGGAGGCCACACTGGATACCATCTCTAAATTTAACAAGTCAGCACTTCATGGCTTGTCGTCTTGGGTGTGAAACTGCTGAGGATTCAGTTCCCCTGTCACATACCAAGGTCTGCTTTTTACATCAGCACAGTTTTATTCTGAAAATACCAGGGTCTGCATTTCACGTCAGCACAGTTTTACTTTGAAAGGGTATATATTTAACCCAGTAAACCTTCTGCTTGTGATGCATTACTGTGGGTATATGCTGCACCTGCAATTTAAGAGTAACATGTCTAATAAGAGCAGGTTTGGCGCAACAGCCCTTCCGACTGCGGCTTGTCAAAAAAGTAGTTAAACATCTGGATAAGACACCCACACACGCGCACGCGCACACACACACACACACACACACACACAGAGAGATATTACATGTGTGGCCTCACATATGACCAGATAAAGAAAAGTAAAGTATTAACCTACTTTTATCTGGTGTGTATTGTTCGGGTTTTGAGAAGGATGTTACGAGCGGACTGACTTCCCGTGTTTACTACTGTCAACAGCGAAACACTCGCTAGCCAAACTGCCAGCGGCTAACGCAACAGGCTAACGTTAGCTCAGAGTGGCTAGCTCTCCAACAGGTCCTCACACTTGTTTCACCTCTAAAAGGAGAGAAGAAGAAGAAAAAAGTACAGTGCACAACGTGAAGATGCTCTTACCTAGGCTGGGCTGCTCTGTGTTTTGATTCTCGCGCGGATAATTTAGTCAGAAACACCGTTTCCACATGCTGAGGCTGCTGTGTTTAACGGTGTAACGTGAACCTGCCACATACAGGACAGTCCGTAGCTCCGCCCACTACTACCCCTGGTTAGAGGGGCGTCTCATGTGGCGGAGCAGAAGGGGTCAGAAACCCCAAAATCTTATTGTCTACATTAGAACAGGACCCTAAAGTTTTAGATGTTTTAACTGTCAAGACCAACTGTACCAGGAAATAGTGTACTTTTTTTACTATTTTTGCAGATTCACATTTTATAAACCCTATTATGAGCATGTAAAATACTATGCATTGTTTTCTAGTACATAAAACTACTAACAGTATATAAAACAGTTACAACCAGCTGCAACAATAACATGCTGCTTGTGAATGCATCAGTGACAATAACCTAATATGATTTAAACGATAAAACACTCATTGGGTAATGATTCCTGCATAATCAATATTTTTGATACCTCCAATACTTCTGTTGAGTACAATTTTAAATTCTGAACTTTTACTCATGATAGATTGCTTGAGTAAGAGATCGGAATACATCCACCACTGATTCGCACGTACAGCCTCTACTCTATTTCCTAATATGCTTATGCATACATGTAGTAAACAATAGATAAGGGACTTAAAGATGATGGTCAATTTATTAGACTATCAGGCGGGAACCAAGGGAGGGCATATCCAAAAAACAGTGGGCGCCCATTCTGCATAGACTGCATAGGTTTGACACGTGTGTACTGGAATATTTCATAGTGGTTTGGAAGGGAAGACCAATGTCAGAACTACTTAAAACACTTGAATAATCTTAAACGAATGCTTTCATTATAACATTTAGCAGCATATGCACTTTTCACAGCAGCCATTTTGACTTGTAATTGAAAAGCACAAGGGTTACTGACAACATCAACTAGCTCCATCATTGTGTCCACTCTGACGGAATACAGAAATTATTAATTTGATCATTTACATCTGTGCTTTTCCTCCTGTGACATGTCAAAATGGTCTTTTTCAAAAAGGCCTTCTGCACCAATTTTCAGTGGTTAGGTACAGGACAGTATATTGTGACATGAGCCACTAAATACCCATTGCACTTTTCAGCATCATATGTAGTGAGCACCGACGGGACTTTGTAAAATATCATATTGCAACACATCTGCAGCAATGCGATTATAGCAGTAAAAGCAAAAGGTGCGATTAACAAATGAAAAACATCTGCATGACATTTAGGCAAGCTAGTTCCAAGGCTTTGGTTTCGTGCATGTTTGGTATTTTGTGCTGGGAAACTAATGAAATTAGTTTTACCTGCTAAAACAATTAGTCTATTGTCTAAAGTCTATTGTAATAATGCAGTAAAATTGCAAAGCAACAATGCAAGGACATAGTGTGTTGTTGGAATTTTCCCTTTGCATTTTGACATCAGTTTTTCTGCTGATATTAATCTCAGTTATTGGACAAAACAAATTAGACATATATTTTGAAACATCAGTTTTAGTGTTTAAAAATAATTTCTCTTTATTTTGCCACATAAATCAGAATTTTAATGGACTGTTATACAAATCTTTCAATAAATTTCCTTCTGACACAAAAATAACAGTTATGTTACACAGGCGCGCGGACACACACACACACATACTACATGGACACATTTGCGCACGCAGGCACGCATGCTCACATACATACAAAACAAAAATGCGCCAATTATGATTTGGCACTTTGGACATATGGAGCCATTTGCATTGATCTGCTGGTTTGGTTGGCCATGCAGTGCAATAATCGCTTTGTTTGTAGAACGACATCCCTTTCCCTTAGGTGGGCCACACTCGCCTACACAAGGCCCAGGCAACAAATATAGTTTACATGAGACCACATCGACATGAATACTGGCACGCGCGCACGCACACGCGCGCGCGCTCACGCTCACACACACACACACACACACACACACACACACACACACACACACACACTTATGGCAGGAATATGCAAATGTTAGAAAATCTTGAAAAGAAATGGGAAAAGCTCCCCTCTGCTGCTTTGTTATTATTTTACATAACACAAATGCACCAAACCAACTCAAATTATTGACAATTGGAAGAAAACAAAATGTACGACGAAAGAGTTTATGATATTGTGGGCTTGAATTCCCCAGACAACAGTGAGGCGAGGTGCCTTTCCTAAAATAAAAAATGTCTAATGATACAGAAATCACACGGGTGGCTGTTTGAACTGCTGCGTGTTATAAAGAGTAAACTGGATGATTTGAAAGGCTTAAGGAGAGCCGTGAACCGAAACCATGTGAGGAACCAGCGTCTCTCTCGCCCTACAGTAAATGCACCCTGAAATAGCCTCTATTCTAACATAAGTGCACACAATATGAAATAAAACCATTTACCACAACATGGTATGTCTTTGAATTTGTGTACATTACTATTATGTCACACACATAAATAACCTTCAGATGTTCTTGCAGACAGATGTAAATTCCTTATTCCAAATTCCACTTACATAGTTCGCAGCCTGACCACAATGTGTGCTTTTAATGCACTGTGTATCAATTTGGAAACTTTTCTTTTACATTCTATTGATTTGTAATAATTATGGCTACAAAACCTTTTGACAATTAAATACATATTCAGTAAATGTGGTATTTTGACTAGATTTGTTATTTTGAATAAAACTGTGTAAAACAGTGATGTTAACAATCTACTGTGTTTCCCAAATTATACCATTTTATTATTTAGGACTTGTATTAAATAGTTTTGCATACTTACAGAGGCACGACATTTGAACACAGGTCAAAAAACAAAAAAACAAACAAATCACACCCCTGAAACCAGGTCAGAAATCCTTAAAGACAAAAATGGAAATCCCAACAGCATACATGAAGTCCCTTTGAAAAACACACATTTGTCTGACGAGTGATGTTGGTCAAAAAAGCAGCAGATATGAAAAATAAAAAGAAAAAAGAAATCCATTTAGTAACTGCTGAGTGCCTCTTTTAGACTTTCCACTGGTGGAGATGGACGAGATCTGAATTCATCTTTGGGACTCTGTATGTCATCGGATTCATCCCAGAAAACAAAAGCATTGAGAATGGATCTGAAATAGTGTCGTCACAAACACCTAAATACAAAACACGTACAATGTGAAGTCTTCTCCAATAAAGATTTTTAAAAAGACATAGAAATCAAACAATGTTTTGAGGATCCTAAGGCCTGTTTGAAATTGGCAGCTGATGATAAAGTAATGTTTCTTTTACATGAAAACATTTTCCATTTCCACCTAACAGAGGCTTGTATCCAGACAATGACAAAAACCCTCCACATACTGCACGCCTCATCTGTTTGTATAAACTGAAACTGCAAAGAGGTTCTTGCAGTGTGCCATCCAACAGTTATTTCCCCAGCCCGAGTAAATAGAGGGTTTAAGGCAGCTTGGAAGTCTTCATTTCCACTAATGTAATGTAAAGTAACCACCATCACTCGTTAGTTTACACTATGGCCATTGTTACATCCTGGTCTCTTATCCATGTCAGAAAGTGTGATTGCTGTCATCCTTGCTACTGGAAGTTTTGACAGAACATTGACTTGTGTTTTCCGTCGGTTAGGATTCTCAGAGCATCCGATATTTGGTTCTTTTTCAGGTAAATAGACTTGCCACACTCCAGCTCTGTGGTTTTATTTTGTCTCAGTGTTCCTGCTGCTGAAGGGACTGTGTGTCGCTGTCCAGAGCCTCATGTGGCTTTGTCTTTCTGGTTGCAGTTGTTGTCTGTGCTGTTGTGGTCTGTCTGGCTGTCCTTTAGGCCGTCCTGCTGCTCTTTGGCCTGCCGGCGTCTCGATTTGACAGGCAGGGCCACGACCACCAGCAGGCAGAGGAGATGTAAGCAAAAATACCAGGACCTGCGGCGACATTCCAAAATGAGAAATATTTCAACACGGTTTATTATAAGTAATAGTTGGAGCACAAAACCAGATAATAAGTGCAGGTCAGAACGTTTTTTTACCCATAGTGTGGCTAAAAAACTAGGGATGGCAATGCTAGTCAGCCGCTTTGGTCCAGGCCAAAATATCTTAACAACTAATGGATGAATTGCCCGTTCATTTTCTGCAGTCATTCATGCTCTCAAGAGGAGGTATCCTCATGGCTTTGGTGATCCCCTGACTTTTGCTCAGGTCAACATTTTTGTGTTTAGTGCTAATTAGCAAATGTTAGCATGCTAACACACTAAACTACTGTGGTGCAGTGTACTACTGTGTTCAACACTATACTAGGCATCAGCATGTTAGCATGGTCATTGTTAGCATGCTGATGTTAGCATTAGCGCAGTGCTTGAATACAGCCTCACAGAGCCGCTGGAGTGGCTGTAGACTCTTGAGTCTTGTTACTCTATGAACAACAGTTGTGCATAATAGTTGTGAGAAAAGTGGTGCTATTGACAACGCTGTATTATGCATCACAATAAGTCATAGTTAGGGATGAGAGTCTAATTATGTTTCATATATGAGGAGAAAAAGAAAGAAATTTGTTTGAAAAATAAATAAATAAATAAATTTTGCCTAAACAGCTCATTTTTTGCTAACACAGGAATGAAACGAGACAACCAACCACGTGCTGATTTAACTGCAGTCTATAGTAGTCTGTATTGAACTCAAAGCAATATTTCATCACTATCAACACTATTCAATCAAACACACAAACCTGTAGAATTTGAGTGAGCGTCCCACAGCGAGGAGGACAAATGGCGCCACTGTGTAGCTGATGGCAACCTGAGTCCCCGCCCACGTGACGACATCATAGATGCGCTTGTGCGAGTCAGAGACCTGGAAGTACGGTCTGATGTTATGTCTTACCTTGGAAGAGAAGAAAAACATCCCGTGAGTTGAACTTCACGACATCATTTTCAAGTGAATGACACGTAAACCTTGAAATTGCGTCCCACTCATTTTACTGTACAATAGACAAGACTTGAATTGAACCAATTAAGTTCCTGAAATCTTTCATGGCAGCTGGCATTACTGCCTACTTCTGCTTATAATCTGCTCAAGCTTTTTTTCCCTCTCTCTCTATGTTTTTTCTCCATTTCATAACTCTTTAAAGAAATCCATCTCTGAACACATCTGTGTAGGCAGTGGCCAGTAGTTTTATAGTGTAACCGGGTCAATGGTCTACTTGACCTCCTTTAGATAAAGAGGAAGAAAGTCCCTGCAGGAACTCACCTGCACGGCAAATTTACTGTGCGGCCGTTTCAGTTAATCAACCCTTTGTGAGTAGATTATCTAGAATTACAGTGCGAGTTTCCCCCCATGTAGCACCACTCCACGGTCTGTACATAAATATCCTCCTACTTTTACAAGACTCGAGTAAAGAGGTCTGGCTTAGCACAGATTAGTGGTAATGGCCTCACACCTCAACATCAGGTATAATACTTCATCATTATCCCCTTACTCTCCATAAATGAACCGCGCTGTGTGTTTGTGGTTCTGCTAAGTAACAGTGGTGAATCTAAAGAGCTCTTTGACAAAATGTCAACAGCGACTGTTGGATTCACCCTCGATATCGTGATTCATGAGCTGCACGAGCTGCTGCCACTCCAGAATTATGATTTTTATTCATTTGTCTTAATCTGGCGGGGGAAATCTCCAACAATGGGTTCTGTATAGACAAAGACAATGTGTGTACTCACTGCACGTGCAGCCATGGTCATGGCAATGCCAGTGAGGAAGGTCAGGTAGTAGCCAGGGTACACCCCGTGCCACATGGCCGACAGCAGGAAGGTGGCCGCCATGGGGTTGATGCGACAGCGCTCATAGCACACCCTGGGGAACACACATCGCGTGTTTGGTAAAACAATTGGTAAAACAATTCAAGTAGAAATAAATGAAAGCCACTGGCCACACAAATGAAACTTGATCACATTATGAACTGCAATATAAGCCATCAATGTTTGTTTTTGTATTTAAAACAGAATACTTTGTGATTTGTATGTATTTTACAATCATTATGTGGCATTTTGCTGGACTTGAGATATGCAGATGTGCAGCATACATTTAAGTAACCCTCGACAGCCCGCTCTCGGACAAACTGAGCGAGGTACATTATTACAACCTGAATACTTTTACCTTTTGAGCCAAAGAGCTGTCTGGATATTCCAGTTGTCTAGGAACATCTTGAAACTGGTGGCGAACTGAAATTGGATCCAAAACAATACACGTCAGGCTTTAGTTGAGAAAAAGGACTTTGTGTTGATATAATGGGTCTCATAAAAAGAGCCTAACCTCAATGTCCAGAATTCTGAGATTTGATATCAGGTCCCACCGCGGGGAGCCATCTTTGTTGTATCCATTGAAGCCAAATCCGGCAGCGTTGTTGATAGCATCAGCTGCAGGAGAAAGGCAGTGCTCACAAAACATTTGTACAATGGCAACAGTGAAGGAAGACGACAGCTCCATATCCTTTAAATACATTAGTTTGTGACGCAATGACAGAAACAGATGGAGATCCAGCATCACATGTATTTGTCATTGATAAGAATGAGGAGCTGCAGTTTTCAACTCAGCACTAGATGGCACTGCTGCGTCAAGACAATGCCGTTAAATAAGAGTTACATACTGTACAGACTGCTTTAAAAATAACCAAATTCCACAGCTCAGTGAGTTCAAACTACAGAAGTCAGCAAAATAAAACCAAAGCAGTAACACCTCTGTTTTAGTCCTGAATTGAGCAATCAAATAAAGAGAAAGAAAGTATATGCTCATCTTGGATTCAATATAGAATGGGTGAGGAGAAATGTGTACTCAAGTCACATCAAACTCACCAAGTGTCCAGACAAAGTAGTACTTTGGCCTCAGAGCCAGCATGGCCAAGTAAAGGTAGATGACCTGGAGATGGAAAGGTGTGGAGCTGACGAAGTCGTCGTTTATGGAGTGCTCCACTGGGAGCAGCTTGCACACAGACAGATAGATGGCCAGCGAGATGGCACATGTACACAGCTTGGAGATGACGTCATTCTGGGCGGAGGTGAGAAAAAAAGAGAGTGTGACACAAAGGAGCAGTCCCCGTTGAAACCCATTACATCATTTTATATTCAAAAACAACAAACACCACATTAGGAGACATTATGCTTGCACTTCAAAAAAACAAGTTAAGTTGATTCAAGGTTAACTCAAGTCCTTGAGCGTTCCCTCTTGTTTTGCATTCAGCAACGTCTGTTCTCCACTTTGTTCCTTTATCTCTTGAGATGAATAAACACTCTTGGCGTGTAATTCAATTATTAATGCATTATGCAGTAAGAAAACACAAATAACCTTGAGGTTTAGACATTTGCGTCATTAATTTCTCAATAATGTCTCGGTTTCTGTTTCTCTAACGGGAACCAAACGCATTGTAATTACCCTGCACCCCTTAAAACGGCAGCATTGCTGCCTAGGCCTTTTTAAAACATCACCCAAAATGCGCTTAAAAGAGAATTGCATAGGTCAACATCCTATTTTGTAATATCATAACCACTCATTCAAGTACTTTCTTTGATGATTTCAAGCATTTTAGAATGTTTTAACCCACCGCAGCACAAAAAGTAGGTATATTTTACCACAGTGTTTGCAGACTTCACACGATGAATGCACTTCTATTCAAGTTCTGTACCTTGGGTGAGGGTTCGCTCTGCTTGTACTTCCCGTTCTCCTTTCCGTTGGCGTTCTCCTGGTGGCGTGGCTGGTAGCACGTGCCTTCGATGAAGGCCATGTAGTCGTTGTAAGAGCAGCTGGGCCCAGCCAGGATGCCCATGAAGTTACAGTTGTAGCTCAAGTACTCCAGCAAGCTGGGCATCCGCCTTAATGGTCACAGGGGAGAGACAAGAGCATTGGATGAGCGGGAAACCTGAAAATTAGAAGTTGTTTTCATGTTGTGCCCAACCCTTCAATCTAAAATACAGGACAACAGGACAACAGACCAACATTCCATATGTAGAGAGAGCTTCCTGTCAGCTGAGAAACCACAAAGGTCGATTCCATCGAACCGTCCACGACAAGAGGGAGGGCCTGAGTGCTTTGACCGACTCTGAAGCTTTTGTGGTCTCTCACCCTTCCTCGCTGAATATACTCAGCCGGATGAAGTAGCAGTCTAACTGTCTGAACGGGAGCTCCTGTTTCTGCCGCCAATTCCTCACCTTCCCAGGAGGCATCTGAGATTTAGACTAAGAGGGCTCGGCTGACTCAAGAGTATGTTTATGAAATGCAGCTTTGATGCATATCTGGGACCTTATGGGCAGACCGGCTAGCTCAGCCTTTAATGCATTTACTGTGTTTTACAGATGTTCAGCGTATTTCCAAGCTGTGCTTAACGAATTCTGCAAAGATTGTCTCAATATGCAAGTCCTGCTCTCGGCTCTGCCTGTTATCTCTGTTATTCTCAGCTATGTAATCACACATTAGCTCCCTGTTAGCTTACAGTAGCAACTCATCTCCCCACTCAAATCCTGTATCCAATAGTAACTGTGAGGGAAAGGAATCTGCAGTTAATGCAGGACAGAGGGAGGGCAGGCCATTCCCACAATACAGTTCACATGAGAGTGGTGAATTTGTAGTTTCCTAGATACCGAGCGCTTAACAACTGCTTGACAACACCAGAGAGAGCCTGCAACGGGGACCACGAGGCTCCTATTCATTAACTCTGATTTAAGATCATGTCGGCTTTTTAAAATTGAGCTTAATTAAATGAGCCCATCATCTGAAGCATTAAAAACATACCTGATTCACATACCTGATAGCTAGGTATTTCTGACTGGGAGTCAGCTGCCAATCTCGCTTGGCCAAACCTACAGACAGACACAAAGACATACGTGTCACATTTTATCTTTGTAAATGTGCACCTGCAAATCATGCTCTGAAAATCAAAAAGAGGATAATAGTACAGAATACACAGACAAGCACTACGTGTATTCTGATAAAACTCTGAAGTTCTTAGTTCTCTCAAGGTTTGCAGGTATATCAACCAAAGCTACCTAGTGCCGGGGTGTCTGGGTAAATTTGTCTTAATCAGTCTGCTCTTTGTTTATGAAGACATGCGGCTTTGCAACTCATTAGACTGCACACTCGTGGCCCTTCTTTGGCATCAGGGGTTACATGTTAGGTTGAGTGTACGGCTCATGGTGCAAGGCTGTGATTAGCTACGAGGCCTCAATTAAACCTCTGATCCCAATCAAAGCTTCACTGTGCCTTTAATAACTCTATTCTTAAGAGCTGGACTATGAGCCGTCTCTTGGAAGTATTTTACTGTATGGCAAAATACTGTGTGTGTGTGTGTGTGTGTGTGTGTGTGTGTGTGTGTGTGTGTGAACAGCAGGCAGGTATCAGGGTGGGACAGTTCTCGGATTACAGTCTTAGTTCCTCACAAGACTCACAGTTGCAGAAGAAGAAGAAGAATCAGTGACCTGAAAAAAACCTTAAAACTCTACACTGCCTACACCCACCAACATACACACACACACACACACACACATCCATACACAAACTGCTATTAGACTGCTGATTGTGTTAAGTCTAGAGTGTCCTGAGGGGACTTCATTCTCCAAGTGCAAACTAAAAAGCTATGAGTGACACTCATCGTCCTCTCATTCTTTAAGCCTCTCGTGTTACAGTAGTTGAACACACTTGTTTATTTTCAACCTCTATGTCAATCTCTATTTATGTCTTGCTCATTAGTTCATTTTCAGTTATGGCTAAAAACAACTTCAGCATTAGCACAGCACACGAGTAGTTAACTACATACACTGTGCGCTGCTTTTTAAATTTGGCTAATAAATGGATAAAGCATTGCTATCCAATGGTAAACTGTATGCAGCCTGGCAGTTCTAATGGTTGATGTTGGAATGGATGATCCAGAGGGATGAAAGGTTGGGGTCAGGACCTTTTGGTCCGGGGACAAAGGATAGACAAGCACATAGGAAGTGCAAGCAGTTCAAATCATTACATTTTTACACACACACACACACACACACACACACACACACACACACACAGAGAGCGAGAGAGACAGAGAGACAGAGAGACAGAGGGAGAGACAGAGAGAATACTTGGCCATTGCTCCATTACATAACTGTGTTTATGCTGTCTGGTTCACGAGTCCATTGTCAGAACCGACTACAGGCTCAGAAAAGGTGGCCATGTGATCCGCTTGGAAACTGAAAAGAGAACTGAACCACTTTCATTTCTGCTAATTTTTTTGCACCCACACACACACACACACACACACGCACACACACACACGCACACACACACGCACGCTTTCAGGACACTTTCATGCTTGTCTTACCATCGTGTATTTCAAACGCCAAGCTGGTAATCTTCTGTGTTATAACCATCATGGGCCTGATAAAGTGCATCAAATGGAAAAAGGTCATGTTAATATTGAGAATTTCAAAACGACTCCACTCAGTGCAGCACATACAAGCAGCTCATCACAGGGTTTTGTCTGATAAATATATTTTTGACATGCCTAACTTTTAGTTTGAATTTTTCAGTTTCGAGGAAGTTATGTTAAACTAGCACATATTTAACTTTTGGTGGAATCATGTAACTAACTACTGGCTTTAGATGCCAATTCACCCACAGTGGAAATTTTCCTCCAGAATGACTGCAGACTCTTTTTTTTTTTTAAACTTCCTGTAGCTATTCTTTCTATTTCTTCTTCTCTGTTCTTTAGGCCCAATGGTCCCCTATACTACTCAGTCCTCTTCCTCTTGACTTAGTGAAGCCATTCTCTATCAAAGAACATTGTACGGTCTAGTCTCATGTGCTTTAACTTGCTTTTAGACATATAAACGCTTTCTGTTCATCTGCAAGTACAAGTTCTTGACGTGAAACCTGCTGATGGCAGCATCAAGTTAAGCAAAAGAGTCAAAACAAGCAACATGCCAGACACTTTCTGGCCTGTTGGGTCACACTGACGTGAATTTGGCATGTTCAAGAAAGACAGAGGAATGACAGATGAGGTAGTTGAGAGAGTGAAATCTCTGGCCTCGCAGTGGCAGTATGGGATTGCATTGGGTTGCCTAGCAGCTAGCCCCCCCCCCCCCACCACCACCACCACCTTGCTGGGAGTGCAGTCTGTCTGCTGGAATTGTCAGACAGACTGTCTGGAGGAGTGGGAACCAACCACAAGAGTCGCTATCGACGTCCCCCTGCAGACACAGCAGTGCGACACCCTCTTGTTTCTGTTTAGCTCAGACTGGTTATCATATCCAATATCGCATTCTTATTCAAATTAAGACCAATGGAGGTTTTGAATTAAGGACCAAAAAGATTACAAAGAGCACCGGTCTTAATGTGGCTTACCCTGTAAAATCTGCAGAGTACATGCCGTAGTCAAACACGTAGACCCGTGTGATCTGACATACTATCAGGTAGCCAAGCGTCACAATGAAGCAGTACCTGTGCAGAAAAAGGAGAGACAAAAAACAAGAATTAGAGAGATGAATGATGAACGCTGAATAAATAAATGACAACTGTGGAATCTTGGTCCATATCTTCTCAACATTTGACTCGACACAGTGAAATGGAGCTTTTCAGGCACATATGCGCAATGCACATATCGTATAACCCCGTGTCCCTTTGTTCCCATATCTGTGGCAGAACAGGGTCTTGTTTACAGTACAGTTCAAAAGACAAGAGGCCTATAGGCACCATGGAGGAGCTCTGGAAAGGAAGACTGTGGGGGTCAAACATTGGACAAAGGAGCAGAGGAGGCTCCAATAATGTGTCCGGGTCAGTGGTTGGAGACAGAGGACAACACAACCTTTCAACAGAAATCCAAAGACAGAGCAGCACTGAAGCCTGTTGTACAAAGCTGTTGCAGAGTCAGCCCAAGTCAAAGATGGCTAGCTAGCTAGCTAGCACTCCTCTGCTGCCAACAATAAGAGGATTGTGCTGCTCTGTGAAGGAATACAACAAAGCAGCGAGAGCGAGGCTTCGCAGCCGATAAGAGACAACAGGACCTCTTGATTCCGAGAGCCTACTGTATGTGCAGTCCAAGACATCATCTGATCTCTACTGCCAAGCAAAATGAAATTAACCACTCACACTTCTGCTATATGAATTATTTTTTTCGGACCTTTCAAGGTCAGCCTCTAAAAACTCAAAGATTACACGCTCACAGAACCGCTCCGAGAAGGAACGGTGATAATTATAATACAATTCCGTTAAGTGCTCCGAGAGTGATGCGTTTGTATCCAGCCCACACTCGGGATGTTTTCAGTGTACGCACTATTCTCCATATCTCATCGGGTATCTCATGCAACAATGGTCCACAGACATTGAGGCTACTAGGGCACACCTTCATAGAGCTTTCTGTACTGGACAACCCAAGTGGTATTTATGGAACATTGTCGGCTATTGTCTATCGACTTTCTAGAGATGTGAAATAATATCTGTTTCCAGAAACAACAGAAGATCCGCCTATAGACTCAGTCTCCATGCTCATCAATACACAAATATGAGAACGGAGCTATAATACAGTAACATAACTGCACAGTGATTTGAGTGAGAGTCAAAGACAAAAGCTTGTTTCATCAGTATCCTCTCAGGTTCAACCTAAGAACTAAAGAGAAATCCCCAGGTCTTACTTTGACTACTTCATTAATATGTTTTTAACATGGTTAGCATAACTGTCTCAAATGTCCAAAACCTACGAGACAAAATTACAAGTGCATATATAGGAAGTTCTTTTCCCCGTTTACTAGTGTGTAATACACTGTGGAAAGAAACACCTGAATACGAATCCTGCCTACGGTGTCTTGTTACACTTGTTTTACTTCAGTCAATGTTTTCTTGAAGCAGGTGAAATTATCCTGCTTCAGATCAGTCCAGCAGAAGGTCAACAGATCTTTTGATGAGCATTAAAAACAACAGAAATAATAACACCGACAGCTATTTTACTAGCTTTCACACAAAGGCTAAATATGCTGAACACCAGATTGTACGACATAAAATAGACATTTTAACAGTGCAAGAAAGTTTTACATTTTTCTGTTGGCTCCACTGATATTTTCAATCCACAGCAACAACCCTATTTTCACCGAGATCAGCTTTCTCTACTGGCAGCACACAGCTGCAGTTATAAGCGAGGATATATGTGCTGCCGCAGCTATATTTGCAGCGGGTCCACCGGGGATTCTGTCTTTATCCTCCTCTGATTTGTGTTTGTGTAATTCACAGCTCAGAGGGGGGGTGTTTCATTTCCACTCGAAGTATTGGATGAAGCCTGACTGGCCTCCCACTGTGGGACAGGAGCAGAGACAGGTCAACGCGGAGACAAGGAGCCACACCTGAGCCGCAGGTATGGATACACACTGCACATGGAGCATTGAAAAAAAAATATATAAATATATAAACAAATGTCTGAACACCCCTAGACCGCTCTCTAAGTCTGTGTACACACAATAAATGCCTCGAGGCACACTTCATGCTTGCTCAAATGCATACACAGATCCAGAGGAAATTTCCCATCTGTTCAGCATGCGACTGAGAGTCAGTCATTTGCGCACTTATCACCGTCAGGTTCACAGCCATGCTTTCACACCAACACCAACACACATTCCAATTAACTGCGTGCTTATGTTAACAGATAGAATGCATCCTCTCCATTTCATCATGAACTCAGGCCCTCCTGAGGTGGAGCTGGCGATGTCTTCCAGGTAGTAGAGCGGCTTCACGAGTCGACAGAGCCTCATCGACAGCTAAAGTGCAGCGCTCTGCTTAAAGCCGGGCTAAGACCACAGGAGTTAAAAAAAACTGGAGGTGAGATTTCAACAGTATTCAATCCGTCAACAGTGTGTTAGCTAACGTTAGCCTCAAGGGCTGGATTGCTTACCGTTGCTTGGAAACACCTACGGCTGAGCCAGCCCGCCTCTCTCATTGGCTGTTGTGGTCCTGCTCGGTAAGTACTGATGTAATCATCCAGATTTTTACTCCTCACTATTTCTTGTGAATTACTGTTTAATTTATTTTTACACGCTTTTAATTAAACTGGTTACAACCGGTAGACATGTCATCCATGCGTTCAAAGAGACATCAATTCATTTTAAGAGTCACAAGCCCAAAAGTTTGAGAGCCACTGACCCCAACAGAGAAAATCAAGCAACACAGGCTATAGAGTACAATAATCACTTGAAAAGACTATATTTACACTTAGCTTGATAGCACATCTTGTCTTATTTCTTTAGCAGTCTGAGTAACTGTAATTTTGTAATGGCTCTTCTTTAGTATCAATCGAGTTGAGCATTACTGTCCCGGCCTTCTTCTTTGGTGTCACCATATCTAACGATTTTCACATCCAGCAGGCCGTGCAGCGTTCAGCAGGTAAGCGTCTAGAGAACATTCCCTGCCAGGCGAACTGTCAAAGAGGCTGAGGGAGTGGTAAGAGGGGGAGAGTCAGAGATCCAGAGCGGCACAACATTAGAATAGTATGAAACATGATGCCTCGCCGCTAAACAAAGTGGTCAGGTTGATCCACACCAAGCCGGGTTCACATTCGCGCAGTCCAGAGAAAGAGCTTTTAGCAACTCCATAAAGCTGTCGCACTGCACTCACTCACCCCCCCAAGGATCAGGTATCTGAGCGAGAGAGCAACAAATAGAGAACACAAGTCCTGCCACAGTGCACTGGTCCTGGCAGTGTTTAGGGCATGTTACCAAAGTGTAACAAGCACAAGTCTTACAGCGGAAAGTGTTATAGGAGGTAAAAGTGTATATAGTCAGCATCATACTGACATCTCCACGCAGTATTATCATTAGCAAGGCGTACAGTGTCTATGTTAATACTGCAAAGTAAACCAAGATGTAAAGAATATACATTTCGGGCTTACATTGGCAGTTTCTTCTTTTTACAGTGAACACACGGAGACAAACAAAATATAAAAATAAAAAAGGGAACAAAATCTATCGGGAAAAGAAACCACAGTTGTAAATATATACAGTAAGTATGCTTATAGTTTAAAACCATGAGTACCTTTGCAACCAGCTCAAGCATAGTTCAAAGAGTAAAGGTTTAAACAGCGAGTCACCAAAAGCCCACGGCCCCAGTTAAATAACAACCGTCTGCTGAAATAATAATGACTTTGTTATACAAAACCTGGGGCAGTGGGTTCAACGCCCTCTGCAAACATGAACATGTCAGTGCGTTCTAACTCTCCTCCTCTCTGCCCCCAAGCTGTACCTTCATCCGGTGGGAGGGGGGGGGGAATGGGGAATGCGATGAAGGTGTGTTGGTTTGGGCAAATACCACAGTTTGTTTTTTTGTTTCATGAGAGCTACAGCTTATCTATCCACAGACACAAGGGACAGAACAGCACACTAATGCTGTGTGTAGAGGGTCAAACATCCAGGAATAATGCAAAGTGACTTTTGGTGTGAAACACTGCTATATGTTTAAATGCCATGTAGTCTGGATGACCATGTCATGTGTGTTACTGTCGATGGGTTTTGAGTCCTTTCTTTCTGAGGGCATTCACTATTGTGATTAATGCTTTGTTACCATCTATTTAAAGGGCTCTCCCCAGGGGGAACATCCTGGAATTTTGGTAAAATATAACATCAGACAACATCTGTGTGTGTGTGTGTGTGTGTGTGTGTGTGTGTGTGTGTGTGTGTGGGGAAGTATCTTAATGAGCCATGGTCACAGATGGAAGCCCTGGAGCAGAATAATCATCATCGTCGTGACCCAGGCTCGTGTGCCTGACAAAATTTTGGTTTACTGGCTTTGACAAATGTCTTTGTCGTGCTTTCACTTGCCCTTTTGAGGTTTCTTATTCTGGGAAACGATGAGGCTTTTTTACGATTGTGTACGACTCTCACACTTCCAGCAACCACGGGGCCAAATAACCTTTTTTGCATTTCATTTGTTTACTTACTTGTGCATATGCTCCAGGCCAACGAAGATCATCACGCTGTAGGACAGACCGCTCTGCACCAAAAAATGGAGGGAATACCTGTGGAGAGACAGACGTCATAAATTACTACTTTTAACATTTTCATGGTTTGTTATTTACTGAAAACATAACTCCCTTCAAACACACGGCCCTTCCTTATAATATTATAATAGACTACATTACACTTTATTACCATCCACACCCTACTTTGTCACCCCATACAGTCATTAGAAAGAGGAAACCACAGCATTATGAAACCAGTCAGACCATCAGCCATGTGAAGCCGGACCTTTGTAACCAGCAATGTGTCATCTGCAGTCACAGGGCAGGATAGTGACCGCCATCACACTGTGGTCTTAATTGATTTCCATGCCTTCTAGCTGCAAGCTTCCTTGCATCGCACCATTACAGCGACTTGTGCACGAGTGTGTGTGTGTGTGTGTGTGTGTTGATCAAACTCTTGTCCGCCTCTCTCCCCTCCCGTGAAGCACGCACGCACAATCTCAACAGCGGCAGCAGCTACCAGATGGGTCTTTGAAGGGCACAGTGTGTAGTGCTACCGACGTCAGGCCCTCCAGGAGAGGAGAGATGCCACACTGTGTTAGTGGTGAGTCGACAAAGAGGGCAAGGGCGTCACGGGATGGCAGGGAACAGGGGAGCGCAAGCTGGGTGGATTAAATGAACCGCTCAGCAAATACGATGCTTAAGAACAGCAGTGATACCCGATGAAGGGAGAGGAAAGGTATGTCTCGAGACACGGTTAGCCTGGGATGTGTCAGAAAAATGCGATCTGCAAGCGTGTCCACAGAAGCTCAAATGAGCTCAGTCCCCATTGACAGAGGAAATGTTTCAATTGTTCAATTGTTTTCTCCAGAGACATTCAGAAACAAGCCCGTGCGTCTGACAGAGAGGGAGCGCATCCTAAAATAAACCAACAACGCTGCAGCATCTGTGAGGCAGATCCTCTAGGGCTGCAGCCAGGTGCCCTCTAAGAAACAGTGTGTGTGCAACGAAAGCTGAAAATATTGAGTGTGTGTGTGTGTGTGTGTATAAAAGGGTTCAAATACAAGTGTGTGGATAGATGCGTTCATGCATTTCACAGGAGCAAGCTGCACTAGGCAGAAGCTGTTTGGGATCTTATAAACAATTAACATGTGCACACTACACAGCTCTGATTAAGACCGTTATCAAATAATTACATCTGTCTTTTTGAGCCACTCATGGTAATCTCTGCATCATTATATAGTTTAGTATTGTTAAAATCAGACATTTAAGTGATAAGAAAACTATTATTCCTGTAATTAGTGTCCAACTTGAGATGCTTAGCTTTTGGAGCACTGCACCGAACGCAATGATATTTTAAGGAGCGTGTGCTCTTTTAATTGCTTCAGCACATACAACTCTTTGGCAGGCTTTCACAGACGCATATTTATTGTTTGTTTGGCTCATTCGGATAAAAAAAAAAAAAGGATTTCAAGATGGTGGTATTTTTCAAACTGAAGATTAATCCGACACAAAGTGAGGAGGTACATCATAAGAGTCCAGATGTGTGTAAATAATTATGTATTTGTTACTGTGAGAACACGTGAGATTTGTTGCGATGCGTTTGGTGTTCGTCTGTACAGAAGAACATTATGTCCCTTTCCTTTTTTTTTGTTGCCCAAAAAACAGTGCCCATTCACAGCTCAGTGAATACAGTAGAGGCATTTTACTTGTTATCTGACAAATCCTTTCAGTTCCTTATTTTTTTTTTTTGCTGTAAATTGTTGTGACAATCTGATGACACTTTCTGATTGCAGGTATTGGCAAACGATCTTCATAACCCCATATATATATATATACATACATACATATACACACACACACACACACACACACATATATACATACTACTTGTTTTTCTCATGACTCATGATAATTGGGGTAAGGAGAAAGGCATTGTAAACATTTACTCTTGAGAAAAGGTATCGTAGTGAACATTTGAAACACACTCACATGAGGAGAGGACAAACCTCTTTTTAATGTGAATTTATTTTAAACAATGACACATGGTGTGTATAATAAGCAATTCCTTTTTGTGGGACACTGTCATGCCATGCTTAGACCAGAAGATAGTCTTGAATGAATTCTACTACATCACCTCTCCCAGCCAAAACAAATAACATGAACAGTAGCATCACGTACATGAACTGTCTGGTGAGGTGCTGAAATGAAACCCTTTCACCTGTTACCCAATGACCAGGTAACATTTCACCTGTTTAGCATTTTCCCACCAGCTAATGTTTCTGAGGTTTGCCCTCACTCTCACACACACTCACACACACACACACACACACACACAGACACACACACACACACACACACACACACACTTTGAGAGGCACTCTGCCACAGGTACAGTGGGTTGTCTATTACAGGGCAATAGCTTTATAATTGGATATCCGTTACTGCTCGATCGACCCATTTGCTTTGGCGAGGATGAAGAGAACGAGGACGGAGTGAGGGAGAATGTGGAGGGGAAGGGCAGTGAGGGGGGAAGAGGAGGAGGATGATGATGACAGACAAGTAACAAACAAGGAACAGAGTCTAGGATGGTGACAGGAGAACAAAAACAGAGTAAGACACAGAAAACTGTGACTAATAATCTAAAAAAAAAAAAGTATTAATGTGAAATCTTTGCATATCGAAACTATTACTCCAAACAACTGTCACCAATTACGCTATAATTAATCAATTAAAGTGAAACAATTGGCCAGATTATTTGACAATGAGAATAGTTGTTGCTGCTCTACTTTAAACTCTGTCACTCTATTAAAGAGCTACAATCCCTTTATGTTGTTCAGTAATGTTTATACTTTATTCCCACAGATAACCAACCAAATGTAGAAAAAAAAAAAAAACTTATGAATAATGTCAGTGAGCCAGTCAGACTGTGCAGCTGAATATTGGTTAATGAATAATTAACACTGAAATTTAAAGCAGTCTATTAAGCACTTAATCAAATTCACATTAAATGACACAATTAGCCAATTTGTTAATGCAGATTTCTGTTTCAATTTTAAAAGTGTATTACTCATTATAAAATCAAACCATGTAATTCATTTAGATTAAAATATATATTTTAATTAGACACTATGAATGCAACATGCCCTGATATTAATTGTTCATATCAGCTGACTGCCTTATCATTCACACTTTCTAACATACAACACATAATTATTACACAATGTGCAGTCAGTTTTCCATCTGTTGGTCCTTACACATGTAAAGCAGAGTTCACACATTTAGCATGTTAGCATGCTGCTAATGCAAGGAGGCCGGGGACACATCAGGTTTGGGGTTCCCTCTACATTAGCCCACTCCGAAGACCAAATTGATCGCAAACATTGCAGTTACTCTTCAGTCTCCTTAGATTCAGCCTTTCCTCCAATGATTATATAGCAATGACAGTTAGGCAGAGCAGTTACACATCATTTTGGCCAAGAGGGTGTGACGCTCTCTTTTGCTCAAACAGAAAGACAAAAAAATAGAGAAAAATCCCCATCATGATTTCTCAGAGCCCAATGTGACGTAAAGCTTAAAATCCTCACAATTGAGAAGGTTAAATTTAGCCAAAATTTGGCATAGTTGTTTAGTAAACTATTCAAAAGTCAACTATCTGACAAATGGACGAATTGTTTCAGATTTAGCTGAAACGTGTAAGACATTCTCGTGGTTTAAGGAGAAGCATTCTGGAATCACTCACTAAAGCAGAAGTGCAAACTTCATTAAAACTTAATTATACAACATCTCCTTAATTGCATAACATTACATGACATTTCATACACCAATACCCGAACCATGAGATTAACAACGTCCTTTCAAACAATCCGACAGCAGAGTTATGTATTTACAACAGCGTGAAATGAACATGAAGTAAGGAAGGAAGGAAGGAGCAGAGAATAGAAAGGACAGTGACGACACGAAAAGAGCTGCTGTGGGCTGAACAGAGGAGTGACTCACCAGCCAAAGCAGAAGAGAGCCAAGTAGAAGCCCAGCAGAGTGGCCACCACATGTCTGATGAAAGGACTGGTCTTACTGGGGTGGAGGTAGAGCCGAAACCACACAGCCATCAGCAGGGCGAACAGCTGACATGCCACAAAGTTAACCTGCACAGAGGGACAACAAAAACAACGTGACAGATCAAAATGAGGAGGAATCCAAAAAGACTGCTGGAGCTGCTGGGCCTAGGCCACGGTCTGGCTCAGAGGATAATAGCAGAACTGTGAATGCACCACGAGGTAACTCCCAGATCAGTGGCTTCAAATTAGGTTAATGGTCACCCAAGGTGCGAATATAACCTCACTGGGATTTGCGTAATCAAAATACAAATGACCCAATCATACAGTAGTTATCCAGAAGGACTCCGGCTCCAATTGTATGTAAACGCTTGCAAGCTAAACTTTTTTTCCTTTCTCAGGGCAGACTTCTTAAATCTCTAAAATGTTGTATGCATTAGCCAGTTAGGCCCATTGTAGATAACGGCCATTTATTTTATCAATTCCTGTTAATTCTAACAAACTAATAACACATCATTGTTAAGTAAATTAATAACACTTTGAATAATGGGACCGCCATCTTGAATTTGATGGTTTTCACTCAAATGTGACGGATCTGCTCAGATATCAAACTTTTCTATTAATACATTAATGTGTTTATTTATTTATTTATATCTCAAGGCTCACCAGTGGCCAGGTTACCATTGAGAATCATTTTGAGAAATTGGAAACAAAATCTTGGTCTTTTAACATATAGACACAAAATGAAGACATTTTTTATATTTATTGCTGTGATAATATTGCTGCTGCTGTTAACTAGACATGAATCTGTTTTAAAGACTAATTTGACAGAAAATAATAAAATTGAGGGTGGTCACTTTAACAGATGACACTTAAGATTCAGATTATGTAACGTATCAGATAAAACACAAACTACAAAGAATTGTTTGGTCACTGTAATACAGCTCTTATTGTTTTATATGACACGGTTAAGGTGACATTTCACTGCATCGTATCTTTTATCATTGCCACACAACAGAGATGTTTTGGAACAGCATGGTAGTTCAGTTCCAGTGCAAAGAAAGACAAATAAAAAACATCATTACAACAACATAACCACAAACGCACGAATGTGAAAATATTCACACTGAAAATATACGAGTCCCCAGCAGAAGTGCAACGATTGCTGTAGCAGCGCAAACAAGTCGAGTTTGAGTTCAGTTCAGTCTCGTGGCTGCAGAGCGATACAGGTCAGTGACTGCTGTGCTACTCCATCACTCTAAATATAAAGGTGGCTGAAAGTGGGAACCATATTTTCAGTTTTGGCAAACAAAAGCTGATGCCTGGTTGCCAATCTGGCATCCACTTTAAAAAGTAAGTGTTTGTATATAAATGTATGAAGCTGGTAAAGCTGGGTTTGACAGCGTGTTTCATTTCCTAATGTCTCCAAATGGCACAGAAAAGAGGCTTTAATCCAGACAATAGTGGGATTGTACTGGAGGAGAATGGAAACCTCTCTGTTTGATTGCCAACTCTTTATCTCCCCTCATTCTGAACCATATGGAGCGAGATAGACATGAGGGACATATACATATATACACATATATACATACATATACACATTTATTATGTCCTACTACTCTGATGGGATCGTGTCGCCCTGTAAATTTGATTATCTTTAAGGCCGTTTGATTAAACCACCATCATGACCACGGCCTACCTCTCTGTACGGTCACTGACATCACTGCTGTAGGTAGCAACACACAGCGTTGTGTTTGTGAATAGGTCTGCATATATACGTCCGTCCTTCCAGCCAATAAACAGTGATGAGTCTGATGTTGCTATTAAGGATCTATGTGTCCCGTGTGACTGGGCTATTGATCACTCTCATCATCAAACTACACACACACACACACACACACACACACRCACACACACACACACACACACACACACAACAAGCTTCCAGATTTATTTCTCCATTTGCCAACTCAGCCCTCTCTGCCTCAGACATAGAAATAGAGAAGGAGTAGAAGGGACATTTTTATGTGTGCTGTTGGGACCGTTTGTAGGGAGTTAACTTCCCTATGGACTAAACTGACTTACAAGCTGGTCATGGACTCACTGAGGTGCAATGTTGCAGTAAAGACTAGCAGTGGAGTAACATTAATAATTACAAAGCATAAAGAGTCAGGAGTAAAATTTAACAACTTGCCTCACCGTAGGAAAAGCACATTTTTTTAATCGCCAGATGATGAGTGACAACTTTGTTCGGCTCATTTTCTGTAACCAGTGTAGCACTAAAAAAAAAAAAAAGGTATTAATGCTACAGTGGTTACAGAAAATCAGACGAACAGCATCCAACGGTCCAAACTGTTCAATGTCCATTTCACTCCTTTTTTAGATTTCTACGGGCTTCAATCTAGCTTTACAAATGCAAAATACACACACATAACGCATGAAGCCAATGTGAGTAATTGCAATGCAAGCGCTGTGGATCCAGTGCAATGACTCACGTTTGTGGTCGTATATTGGTCAGTGACTGTGAACATCTTTTTAAAAGTATCAAAGGGCTGATTTAGACAAGAGAAGCAGGAAATGCACAGTAGACACAGGACTAACTGGAAAAGAACATTACACTAAATACTGTAAAAAGTTGAAAGTCATCCACTAAGAACCCTTCATGTTTGTTTGATGTCCCGTTCAGTGATGCATGTCTGGAGGCACAATGGCCTGACCGTGTATATAGATCATGTTAACAGATCTGTCTGGCCAGTAAGCAGTGAAAGGCTACAGACACCAAGAGCTCCATCCATTATCTATGGATCCTGCATGATCAATGAGAGAGAAAGAGGGACGGATATAGCCCCAAGTATGTAGGTCCTTTAGGCAGCACGGCTAACAGATTAAACGACAAATCATCTGCGGCATTAGCCTGAGTGTATCATATCAGATGGCATTTGGCAGCCAATATTTGGGGTTTTTATATACATAAACACACAGCACACAGCACACACACACACACACACACACACACACACACACACACACACACACACACACACACACAC
>NW_022280037.1:4904439-4907488 GCF_004355925.1 Anarrhichthys ocellatus | reverse complement strand
CACACACACACACACACACACACACACACACACACACACACACACACCAGCTTCAGTACCAGGAGCCAGCCTCTTTTGTTCCTTTATTGTCATGGCCGGTATTATTCAGTCTAAAGCACACTAAAAGCAAACAATCACTAGCCATCACCATGGCTGTTGTTTGCGATCAAGGTGTGCCATTTTAACTGCAAATAGTGCTTTACATGGTATCTAAAAGCACACTACCAGCCATCTATTGGGCTGTTGTGGATCAAAGGCAAACAACCCAACCCACCTACATGTGTGCCAGGAAATGTTATTGATTATACAGACTGGCAGCTATTTCCAACAGTCAACCATGAATGATGCAGTAAGCAGGCCTAGCTTTAGTCTAAATTGATTTCATCCTCCTCCTGTGGATATCCGAGTGTTGTGCCGATTCACTTTGGGCAATCTCTAGTGTAAGAAATCTTTTACAAAATTAGACCCATCTTCAACTGCAAACCGCCCCCTCCTCCCTTTAAAGTGCTCAAATAAAATACAATGCCCTGGTAATGACAACGTGTCACATACAAATAAAAACCTCCCCTGGCTAACCCTTCTCGTGCGAGCCTCTTTGTTAAAACAGCATTCACCTGATCCACAGCTCTGGATGTCATTTCAGGCTTTGATTACTTCAAGCTGCTCTCTCGGTGAAGAGGACATCGCTGGTTGTGTCGACCGAGAAGCTGACTTGCCAGCCTGTGTGCCTGCACCCACAATGACTGACTGGCTCATTTGTAAAAAACAACAAACATCCCACAGCCATCATAGTCACCGATTTATCAATGAGAGCCAGAGAGGAAAAAAAATAGCTGGCACGTGTCAAATAGTGAGATGGTTACGGCATGAATCGAGCTTTCCTGTGCACGTCCTCGCAGCAGAGAAATCAACAGATCACAGACGCGTCTTATAAAGCATGCCTCTGTTATTTTATGAATCAAAAAGTGACCTTATAAACTCGTTGAACTTCCACTTCTGTCTTTACAACAGCCCGAGAGTGAAAAATCTGACCCTCCCCCTCCCCCCGTTGTCAACTCATTGCTTTGTAAGGAAGGAATTTCATGTGAGAGCCTGGAAGGGCGTGACAGAGGAACTGTATTGTTCAAGGCAACAGCAAAGTCGCGCTGTGGGTGAATAGGCCACCAGACAGCTGATTGTGTGGCAAAAGCTCCGAGTAAGCAATTTATCAACTGTGAATGATCCGTCGTTCAGCTTTCATGTAATATGAAGAATAAGACTGCATCATTTCAATTATGAAGCATAAAGAAGTGTAAAATCGTCAGTGATCTTAATCAATGTTACAAACATCATCAAGCTGTTTCATGAAGCCACCTGCTGTGTAGTTCCAAGCTCTATTAAAAAAAAAAAACCAAAAAAACAAACAAACAAAAAAAAAAAAAAAAATCACATGATCACTATGCATGTGCAAGTACAGGTGGGCACACACATCCATAAGCACACTGTGAACTGGCATGCCATGAAGAGCGACTGCTTGCTAACTGGCCATTTCAAATTACGCGCTACACAAGAACCGTCCCTTTGAAAAACGAAATTCACACCTTGCAGTATCTCTCACCACCATGCAATGTGCCAGAGTCATGTCAGCTCGGATCAAAGTCGGAGAGAGTTGCTTTTCAAAGTAGTTGACGGCGTTTCAAATGATTCAAGTCTGCTGAGATGTCAAAGTGTTCAAATGCGTTCCCTTAACCAGTGTTTTTGAATGAATATAAAGTACATTCACCAAATGCTCCGATATGATATAGCAGATTGCCATGAGGGATTAACGGTTTCTTTCATCGGCGCAGCAGTTACATAATGAGACTTGCTACATTCCACTCACACATGATTTTACGCCGTAGTCTCCCATTAAGGATGCCTCCCGCCTAAATGCAATGAATTGTGGGATTTGTAGTAAGCGCCGCCGCCTCATGGCTGCATGCTGCACTTGACAGCAAAGCTGTGGTAATGTTAGGTAATGCACTGCGTGACAAAGACAATAACATCTAAAAGTCAGCGATATCATTCTCGATACCCGCAGGATTTGTTAAAGGACTAAAGGCTGAATGTGCCCCCCTGCCCCCCAAACTGTCCCAGTGTTGGGATAGTAGATTACTGAATAAACATTTTGCAATAGACAAGCTCCTGTGCCAGGGTGCCTTGTTTATTCATTCATAATACATGGGGCTCCTCTTCCATTATTGATTCACTGTGAAGTAAACCTCACCCTGGGGTACAACGCTCTTTTTGTTCCAGAATGGAAAGGCAGGATATCTGTGGTGCTGCAGAAACGTTTGTAAGAGTCACAGAAATAAGAAAAGACACTGTTTTGGATAAATGCACTGCAGCAAACCCACTGAAATATGTCACTGGGAGAGAAAAACAACACCTAAATAGAAATGGTGGCAGGACCAAAAACATATGGTTCAAACCATAAAAACTCTGCAATTACCAGCAAACCCAGGCCTGTTAACAAAAGTTCATTGTCACTCTCCTCTCATAAACTCAATCAGAGTTTGCTTGGCAGAGGACGGAGGCCGTTATTCCTTTTGTTTCACCTGTGTTCACAAACCTCACTCAGACAATATTTACTCAACAGGCTCAAATAAACCAATGCAAACAGGCTTGTTGAGGACGCGCCCTTTAGCCACATCAAGAGCTCTTTCCTCCCGTTTCCACTTTATCTCAATGCCAGACGACAGAGTATTAGCGGATCGATCACGTATCATTACAGCGCTCGTGGATCAGGGAGACAACAGGAAGGGAGACAGACAACATGCAGATGTGTTGATGGGTGGCAGGCGCCAGTGAGCGATTAGCGCTTAAGGGCAGTAAGCTGTCAGGCAGTTCCTCGTGGCAGCTGTGGCACATGGGCTCAGCTCGACTTTAAGAAGCTTCATTAAAAAGGCCGAAACACACACAGACTGGCAAAGGGAAAGAAGCTGAAAGGCAAGGGGGGGAGAAGCCATTGTGGTTTGGGTGGAAGACAGAGATAAGCCAGCTTCCTGAACTTCATCGTTGGGGGAAATAC
>NW_022280037.1:4865960-4899439 GCF_004355925.1 Anarrhichthys ocellatus | reverse complement strand
CCTCCTGTTCATGGTCCATGTTCAGCACCAGAGACTAAAATAGTCCTTCCTCAAAGAGCAGCATGTGGCTCCTATCCAGGCCTTACTCACAGGTGACTGGTGGGTGTCTGTCGCTGCATGCGTGCCTACATCTGTTTGTGTGTGTCTGCACAAAGTGGAAGATAAATTTAGACAGTCATTAGCATAAAACCCTTTTTTCCATGTCATTAAGTCACTACCCCTCCCCCACCCCCACACACACACAGCCCGTGTGACGCTGCCATCCCGTTCTGCAGAGTCTTATTTCATTTTCATCAGCTGTAGTCCACAACGATTCATGCAGATTCACAGTGCTGCTGCCGGCGTGGAGGAGGGACTCAAAGCCTTGAAGTTAAACTCAACTCGTGTCACAGAATTAGCCGTGGAGCGCGCATATATATATATATATATATATATATATATAGTATACATATAGTATACTGCAAATACTAGTCCTGATCCTCCTTAGAAGGTACTGTAGCGTATACACAAACCTGTTGTCAGCAGTTTTCATGTGAGGTGAGCTTGGGAGAGAGCATTGATGTCTAATTCCAGCAGAGGATTAAAAGCAGCTGATGATAGAAGTGTGTGATTGGAGCAGAGAGCCAGAAAGAGACTTAGGCTGCAGAATATTATACAAGGGCATACTAGTGCTTGCACTGTTTATGAAGCAATACATTTAGCCCTCAGTCACAAACGTGATGATAAAAAGTGTAGCGGGAAAAGCCAACTGGTACATAATGGTGTTCCATCCTCCGCCATTCAAGCCCATCCTTGGCTGGAGAGAAATGGGAGCAGCCAAATGTGTACCAGTGTTCTCCCACTCACACACACTGAAATCAAAGAAAGAAAAGGATTGAGAATTTGACAAAGTTCTTCACCTTAAGTCAGGTCACAAGCCTGTCTGCTGAATGAAACTGTGAATGCATGAAGACTGTGGAAGCCCATGTTTAAGAAAATGAAAGAATGGGTTGGTTGGATGGTTTTGTGTTCACACAGAGGCAACCATAGATTGACTACAATCACAAAAGGCTTAATATGGTTGTGTTGATGATACAGATCATGAGAAAAGTGCCACACTGATACGAGTATAGCACAAAGGAAGCAGAGTGCCAACGCCTGCAGTGTGGCGCTCTTCTCTCTGATCCACAGATCCCAGTCAGGCTCTACGGTCAGGCCGGCTATTAATAGCCAAACTATCAGCCATTCCCCACAAGGTAGCCAGCAGCACTGGGCCAGAACCACGCTCACAGTCTGTGTGTCTACTTTCTTGAAACACATGAAAAGATTACAAGGCTGCTTTTGGTCAGAAACGCCATATGTGCTCTGAGTGGTCACCCCGGTGCCCAATGTAAAAGCGTAGCGATAAGATAATGTTATCAGAACCGGCTGCATTAGCACAGAGATGAGTGACCTCGGCTCGATCCACTCAGGCATACAGTATGTACTGTATGTTACCATGTCAGTGCAGAAACAAACGCAGAGCAACAGAAGTACAGAGGGGAGAAAAGAACATCTCGTCTACGTAAAAAGCCAATATTTTTGGATAGAAAAGGTCCTGTGGGCCTTGCGGACTTGGGGAGCCAACCGGGTGTCTGTGTATCCGTGAATGTCTTTCTTTGATTTTTCTAGTACTGTCTCTTTAAATTTCTCAACGAACTTTGTTTGCCCCTTTGCGATATGTTCCACTCCCAGCAAACACCTGTCAGCTACAAGAGAGTCACTGGCGTCGTTACACAGAGACGCACAAACAGAAAGTGGGGAACGGAAATATGTTTTTTTTCGGAAATAGTCTGAAGTAGGTCTGAAAGAAAGATGCGGTCTGTTCCGCAATGACAGTATTTTGCAGCAGATAAAACAAAAAAAAAAAAACGACATCACTGCTGACTGATTATGTCATTAGATATATTCGTACTGCACAACTTCCACAGTGCTGAATAATTTGAGTGCATAAAAACACAAACAAGGAGCATTGTTTGATATGCACATAACTCTGAGCAAACAACTGCCAGCTGTACAGCCCATCTGATCTAGAACATGACTTGCGAGGAGAGAGGGACAGAGATCCTTTTGGAGCCAACCCAGACCTGCCGGCAGATAATGCTGCTGTTTTCTTGGATGTCAGAGTGACATCAGTGAAAAAGAATGACTACATAATCCAGCAGACGATGTGTCAGAGGGTCACTGGATACCCAGGGCAGCAAGTATCTACTCTTATCCTGTATCCTGGATTGTGCCCAGCTAGCTCAGTATACTGTATGTTCTCACCATGTAACCAATACACAGACAACTAAAAAATGCACATGGGGTGAAAGCAGGGTGACGATGTCACCAATTGCCCATGTCTCTTCCCCTGCACAGTTGTTATTCAAAAACATTTAAGCAGATTTTTAGAAGGATAGATGTGAACATGCTGCGTCAAGTTGATGATCGTACAGATTAAGTCAAGTTTTTTCAAGTTGTTCTGCTCCTTCTGCAAAGGGCAACATGTCTTTACCTTGGGGGTTCATTGTCATCACAGATTTCTATACCTTTAAACATCGCTACTGGATGGTTAGTCAAGAAAGAAGCTATTGCTTTTCATATGAAGGATGTGTATACGCCTGTATCTGATCATGATGCCACAGCGATATTTGACCAGGAAAACGCATCAATAAACCAAATAATTGAGTCAGAAATGACATTTCAAAAAATATACAGTAACATGGACTTTAATGCTGTGATGGTAGGTGGTGGAAGTGTTGTGAGAGGCCAGTGCAGCTTAGAAGGCAGCGAGTGACTCACTGTGTTCTTAACCAGGACTGAGAAAGCTTCGAGCCAAACCTCACCCTCCTGTTGTGTGGACATGGGGCCACAGCTGAAGCTCCATCAACAGACGAAGACAGAGGTTTAATAAACAGGGTTTGAAACTGTTCAAATAATCAAGTTGTACAATTTGTTGTGATCACAACAACGTGATCCTCTGAGACTGAAACCAAAGGGGATCCCTCTCTTCTAATATCCATAACTCGCTCAATGTTTGTAGATGACAGCCTGCTCATTTTGTGAATGACAAACTTAAAGTGTACATTTTCTAAAGGGGTGAGGAAAAAAACAACAGTCTACAAGGGATTGGTGGAAGAATGATAGGGTGAAGAAGCCTAACTAGCTACTTTCAACTTCTTACATTAAAATGGAAATCAATAGTCTGTCTATTCTCGAATGGGATTCTTCTTCTGTCGTTCTGTGGTCTAAACCCAAAGGCAAGAACCAACACTAGAAATATTAAGCATCATTTATGAATATTAAGTCACCTTGGGAACTCTTTTCATTGATTTGCATCCACAAGAGCTGGACTGATTTGTCAGAGCAGCACCTTTTCTGCCCAGTAATGCAGCACATTAGTAGCTCTCAAACTGACCTGAAAAACACTTCGACAAATAACACAATATCTGAAGCCCCAGCCTTCAACAACACAAGCATGCCATATCCTACAGGAAGCACCAACTCTGCCCTATCAACTACATGTCAGTACGACAAGAGTGTACAGAGGAAGTTTGTGATCAGTGACTTACGACTGTGTAACAATAGTTAGTATGTAGAGGGGAAATGGCATCGATTCAAGAGAAGAAACTTATTCCCAGTGTTGGCAACCACAAACTAGATGAAAAGAGGAAGCAGTCAGTTGCTACGATACAGCACAGAATATGCAAACGTCCTAAGAGTGAGGAGTCGACCTTTAAACGGGCAGATCTCCACAAATTACTTTGCGCTCTGGCAAGAATGTGCAGTCAAGTACTGAGTCGTAAGTGTTGATCATCCACAGTGAAAAATCCACTCAAAATCCGGTACTCAAAACTTCACAATAATGCTCAAGTATCAGATCTGAATATGACACAAAAGGCTGTGATCTGTTATCTTACCAAATATTGTAAATGCTAAGCTAGTGTTACATAAGCATGTTAAGCAACGGACTTTTTGCGGGCTGGGTGAATGTTCTGCGGTTGTTCTACTACTCGGATATGTCACAACGGACAGGATCTACTTCCCCAACTGTGACTGGAGTTTATGAGCATTATTCACAGCCAGGAAAAGGAGTTAACAAATGGGTTAACCAATTACAGATCGGTTGTGGGGCACGCATGCTTGTTCTAAATCATTTACAGTACGTTTTTAATCTCTCTCGCTTTTTCACACCCTCACAAGAGAGAACGAGTGCATCTGTAAGACCGAAACCACTTCAGTGAGTCGTTACGCCAGTAACACTGAAGTAGCAGGCGTGCACCCGTGGGTGATGGAAACTACTGAAACCTCGTTGACTGGACTCAATCAGCAAGGCATTAAGAGATAATTTATGTAAGAATTGTACTTGAGTGGTGCACCGCTTTTAGCATGGATTATACAGCCGTTTGTGGCACAGGTGACCAGGTTCAAGGGAATCGCGGATCAACTCCTCATTTAGTGGCCGAACTTTTCAGACGACAGTGCAACTTGTAGTTAGGGAAGATCACTACTCCAGAGCCACTGAACAGTAAGGTGACAGAGGCCTGGTGAATGTGTCACAGTCTATCTGTTCCTGTGAAGGTGAATCAGCTGACTTACCTCAATGGAATCACAAGTGACAGTGCAAAGTCACACTAATAAATATTCATGTCTCGCTCATTTGGATGCATCTCCCTCATCCCATTGGACTCCTGGCCAAGCACAGTGAATAAACCAGGAAGGAGCAGCTGGTTCACATCAGAGATTATAGACCTCAGTCCCATGATCACACAGACACTCAAATTGAACAGAAGAGCGAACACATTTCTGTGAAATGCCTAACAACTACAAAGGAAGAAATACATCAAAATGAATGGCGACGGCCCCATCATACCCAGAGGGAAATCTTCAAGACGTGTTTAGCATTTACCTTCAATCTACAACATCATATATACGTGTAGTTGCTTGACCTGTAATTGTAAGCTGTTAAAAATGATTCCCTGAAAATACGTTCTCTGTGTCGACTACGCGCCGTGCCATGCAAACATTAAACTGGTACTCTAAGCCGAGCGTGCGGGCTTTTTTAGCACAGAAACAAAATCCACCCTCATAACTCCACGCCATTAGCAACGGAACTAATGAGTTATTAAGCTGAGTCATGTGTCCACTCTTGAGGCAACGCAGAGCGCTTCAGAGTGCAGAGGGTTGACAGATGCAAAGAGCTTCCTGCCTATCTATGGCGAGCCCGGCCATGTGTTTTGTTCCATCACAAGGGACAAAGCACTGCAGAAGAAACAGAAACCAATACTTTTCTGTCTCTGTCTGCCAATGCTAGCACAACACATTTGGATTTTATTGATACTTTATTGGCTTTACAATACCACGGCTGCATTTATTAGTAGTAGGAAATGAACCCACACCCATGGCAGTCACCATCATGCGTTAACTAACAATACAGGATAAGGATACAGAAAATAAACACCAACAACATGCTTCATTTTTCCAGAAACACCAATTTTTTTACTTTAAAAAGTTTTTTTGTTTTTTTTTTAAAAGCTAAGAAGCTTTAAGGGATCCCTGGAGCAAGCTTTTCTATTCTAATACTATGTAATGAACCATAAATCACTCAATACAGAATATTTATCTTCATCATAGACATAGACATATTTGTGCTGGATAAACATAGCCGAGGGTCCAAGGACAGAGGATGTTGTATGTTTTGTGATTGATGATATTGGGCTATACAAATAAAGTTCCAATTATTGAATTGAAACATGTGTATTGGCCTTCTTATCAGTCACTCTTCCTCCATGATCAAGGCTTCTTTCTCTCTGGATTAAATGTCACACACAGACGAGCCTCATTAAACACATGATCATAAAGCCTAAGCCACCTTTATGAAGATCTGTTTGTAACCGTTACTTTGCTGCCTGCTGTCAACCGCCCAGTAACGTTAACAACATAGCCAAGTCTTTCCATATTCCCTTGGAGAAATCACACGTGCTCATCTCGATTGTGTACTATAATAACAGCAGCAGCCGGCAGTGATCCATTAGAGAGAGCCGAGGGGAAAGAAATCAATTGGGAGGCATAAGACTCCCCAGAGTGAGACAATTAAAGACAAAAGGGGGCGGCAGAGAAACTCTGACAAGACCCGAGGGCTTAAAAAGTGAGATCAGCTGAGCGGTCCCAAGCCAGGGGCTTTGGGGACTCAGCCAGCAGCCGGGGGACCTCAGAGGGAAGCCAAGTCGGCATTCTTCAGGCAAAGCTGCCCAAAACCTTACCACCTCTTCAGCAAAATAAGAATGTTGACATTCGCACGAATGAGATACATATTCTGATGGTTTGACAGAGGTCCAGAGATACCCCGACAGTCACCTTGACAGTACATGGTTTTTTACTACTTATTAAAAACGTCAGTGAAACTCATTTTGACCCAGCTATTCGGTGTGTTCCAGTGCGAGACGTGCGTCGCTGACAGCAGGGAATTGTCAGCGGATAAAAAGGGAAGCTGGGGAGTCAAACCCTCGGCACCGGGTGGGCTCAGAGGCCGACAGTACAATGGCCGGGCGGAAAATGCAGCAGCAACAACAAAAGGGGTCTTGTTATAATGATAAAAGACGTGGCCGTCGACTGTGACAAACAGCAATCCAATATGTCACATAAACAGGAGACCGATTGTACAGCAGGCCTTTTGTGACCACAGGACACACGGCAGCACCGCCTGTGTACACTGTGAGCCGGTACCTATAACTGCATCGTTAGACATCATTGGTACACCGAAAAAAAGGACGTGTGAGCTACAAAAACCAGCGTGCTTGCTTACTGCCAGTAAATTATACCGTAGCACCACACACTCGACAACAATATTCAGCTGACAAGATGTTTTTAAAAGGTTATTGCTGACAGTAAAAACATTACATCATCCAACAGACTCCACTGATCCGAAGAGAACCAAAAGATTTACCATTTATAAGTATGTCAAAGCAATAACACTGACAACAAAGAAACCTCACAGTTGAATGTCTAAAACCCATCATTGACGTCATCTTATCCGGAGGAGATTGTGAAGCAAACAATACGGTGCCGGTGGATATTTGCACACCGCCATGCTTCTGAGAGCCCTCCTGTTAACTTTATCAGGTCAAACCACCTTTATCTGGAGCATTCGATACATCCAACAAAACAGTATACCGTCTCTTTTGACAATAAAGAAGGGCGTGTCAGTCACTCAACGACAATGAAGAGCAGCGCAAACAAACAGCTAGTTGTTAAGGCTCATTGTATACGTGTGAAAAGGCCTGTGGCGAGATACGACGTGAGCACAGCTGCTGCTTATTGAAACAGCTGCAGCTGTGGCAGGACTTCACAGCTGATGCTACAAATTAGTTGCAAAAGTCCCTTCTCAGAGGAAGCCAAACTTACAAGACCAATAATGAATACATGGCTAAATGTCGAGAAAAACGTTGCTAACCTAGTCTTCTAACCTTGTTTTGAATTATTAAATAAAGTAGCCACGTTTCTTACACTTCAGGGGGATTGTTTGAGTCATGTAGTAGGGCAATTTCAGATTTCCTGTCATAAATAGCACAATGTTTGCAACCATACGATGAACATACATAATGATACGATGCATTAAAATGTCAAGGATATCCTTGATGCACACTGTCAGGTTAATGTCTTCAAGGCTAAGAGCAGCACTTCATACTGTACATGGCCTTCACTCCACAAGGTTAATGACAAGCAGATGAAAAGAGCTCAAGACAAGCAAATCCGGGGCAGACACAGCTTGGTATCCGGATGTAATTTGAGCCTATATACTTCACAGCTTTCATATACCAGAACCCCTGAACCGCAGTGGCTGAATATAGTGCACAGAAAAAGCAGGCCCGATACTGAGTAACGGCGTGATACTGAGAGGGGACAGGCTGTGTGTGAGAGAGAGAGAAAGAAAGAAAGAAAGAAAGAAAGAAAGGGAGAGAGGGAGAGAAGAAGAGAGAAGGAGAATGTCAGTTCAAATTTCACAGCTCCCATTATAGCTCAGACACAAGGCCAGTGCGCAGGCCTGTCTCTCCCGTGGGATACATACAGTACACCGTATACCGACATACACTACAGCAGCTCCATAAAGAGGAGTGTCGTGTCTGTTGGGCCACACAGATCATACTGTATCCGAGTGAATGTATTGATTTCTGTGGTGTGGACACAGCTGGGGCACCCAGTTGGCAGGAAGCTAACAAACCACACATGGGTGACACCTGACCAACAGAGGGGTGTGGCCCAGGATTATATTCAAATACAGAGAAACAACTAAGCACAGCCAGGAGAGAATCTCCGGGAGTCCATTCAAATATTCCAATAAGCAAAAAGACACTCCTCGCTTTACTGCATGGCAGTTGCTTGGCTTCCTCTGACTACAGTGCTATGAAGCTATAAAAGGTAAAGGGTACGACGAGTGTCTGGACATAAAATGCGCTGTACAACGTGTAAAAACTATTGTTGATGATTGAGAATTGTGGTTCCGGACTCAAGCAAATGTTGAGAATTAGAAACGTAGTCAATAACTATTCTGTAGCTACCGTGGTAATGTAAAACTAGGGGGTAGCCTCGTGCTAATGATGTAATCATGTTGAAAGTTATGTGCTCTGCAGATGCAGCAGCTTAATCAAAACACAAGTTTGACCTCGCATACGTGTTGGCTGTATTTCCTTAGAGAGTACTTTTAAGGTTTTCTTCCACCCATTTACAAACATTACATTATTATAATCATTCCAATAATTATACTTCTATTTCACAGGATGGGGTTGTTCCACTTATTACAGGCAAAGCGATGAAAGCACTTGATCTCCTTGCCGAGTTTAGAGAATGCGTTTATGAGAGAAAGCAGAGCATGTCACTTCAAAAAGTTAGCGAGCAACATTCCAGATTTTGAACATTGCGTTTCACTTTTTCATATGATTTCACATGCAAACTTTTACTGTCACAGTTGAGAATAGAAACATCCCACCAGACACACCTTTCTAATCTCAGGTATGCACAACAAGGCTTTGCTGAGGTCCAGCAGGAGTGAGTCATGAGCCTTGCATGCGAGGTTTCTCGGCAGGACAAAGAAATAGGCTCATCTGTATGTGACCTCATGCTGATAAGGAAAGAGGAAAGACACGAACGAGGTGACACAGGGCCAAGAAGCACAGGAAATAATGATGCCAGCATTGATTTATTTGTTTAATCTATTGTGGCTCTATACAAGAAATTGTTACTCAGACTGAATTTGAGTAGATTCCCTGTTGTTCAGACTAAACTGGAAAACATAACTTTAAGTTGAATTCCATTCTTTCAGTACAAGAGACACCACAACAAAAACAAAGATATGTTAGTATGTGGCTAACACATTGTAGGTACCAAGACAATAAATAAAGGGAAATGTAAGATTCCACCATGCTAACACCAGCAAAATCACAATATAATTGAAAGAAACCACTATTGTAAACATGGGATATTTCTATCTTTTCACAGTGGCACTTCATATTTGCGTTTTGTTTCCCAAAGAAACCCTGATCCGCGCGGACATGACTAGACGCTTCCACGCGCTGGTGAGCTATGAAATCATTGATATGGAAACGTTCTTTGCATACATGCACATGGTTTAGGTGTGGTGCCTGTGAATGTGAACATCTAGTTGCAATACAAACTTTTGCACATATAGTGCAATGGATTCCAGTTGAGAAAACTACCACTAGCTAATATAATCCAGACTAATTTCTCCTACAGTGGTTGCCCAACCCATTACAGGCAGCCAGAGACAGGGTGGTGCCCTGTGTCATTACAAATGAGCGCGAACGTCGATCATTTTACATAAAACTAGTGGTTTGTAATCCTAGCAGTGAGGGAAACACTGGTCATTGCGGCCTATAACGTCACTTACACACTATTCCAGGGCTAACTTCAAGTGTATGTTTGGAGAAATTAAACTAGTTAATCCAGATTATAGTGGTGATCTGATGTAAAGCAGATCAAAAGGGCTCTCTTTTTCGGACTCCAGTTGGAGAACCGCTGGATTAGGTTATGTGCATCGATGGGAAGAGACAAAAGGCATTAGCTGTAGTGTAGCTTCTCGTTTTCAGTCAATCCGCAATGTGTGAAGGCTATAGGCTAACAGTTGGAGAGAATAGCGCTGCGCATCATCAGCCGCTGCTAACGTTGTGCGCTAGCTACTCACAGTGGATGTGCAGTGTAAAAATGTATTATCAAGTCAGAAAAACTCGTGGATTTGATATATTCTTCTTTTAAAAAACATACCTGGTCAACGGGGAGATTGATAATTTCGCTGATTGGCTGCAACAGAGTGGATCCAGTGCATGATGCAGCCGTTTGGGTAGCCATGCTCGGTCGGTGTCCGTAAATCCTTTCTCTCTCTCTTCTCCTTCCTCCGGTTCACTTCACTCCCCTCTCGGCGTTTGCGATGATAAATTCACTGATGCCGCTGCTGCTGTTGTTGCGAAGGGCTGGACGGTTGTCATCCACAGCGCACATCCAACAAAAGAGTGCAAAACCGCGACGAGATAGTCACCGCTTGACCACTTTCTCTTCCGTCTGACGTCAGTTAGGAACACCGGACGTCGTATTTTAGCTAGGAGTTGACGAGAAGGCCTCACGCGTGACGTTTTTTAAAAAAAAATTTTACATGTGTATTTCAATTATGACGAGGGGAACGTTTTAGATGTTAACAGCCTAAATTCTGATAAAACTGTTTTGAAAATCCCTAACTTCCTCGTTTTAAAGGGTGATTAAATCATTTAAGGAGCGTTTCCGGTGTGACCTTGAGTGGTATGTTTTGTGTACATGAAACTAAATAATGCGTACCTTTTGGCTAACTTATTTTGTGTATACTCATCCACGTTTAACATGTTTTAACGTTACGCTACCCACGAATGAGACAATGGTTAATATCGTCGTAGAGTAAGACGTGAACTATCTTGGTAGCACGGTCTCTTTGACGACAATAAAAGTGGTGATAATGTGGGTGGAGAGCATGGCGGCCCAGCCCTCCGATAGCCTACATCCATCTATTTTGACCTATCGTAAGAAGAAAGGGAAATCCATCAGCCAATCCCACTTTTGTAAATGGAAGGGGGTCTTGATTTACAGTCTTCAGGGCAAATTGAATTCGAACCGAACGAACTGCGTGCGGTCAGGCCCCACCCCTCTCACATTTATAGCATTCCACACATGAAGGAGAAATGTGTGATGTAAGGGGGGCCATTTGGCAGGATTCATTTGAGGGAACGACTAACAATGAGACCAGTGATGGCTGTTAAAAGTGAACAGCGATGCTTGTAATCTGCGCTATCTGCGCTGCTGTTTTAGCTGCATGAAAGACAGAGATCAAGAGCTCTTTGTAAACGGTGACCACGCACTTCAGCATCTTCACATTGACATTTAACAATCTGGACACGGACATAAAGCCTATATTGCTGCACATTTATTTTGTCAATGGACCATAGGACACCAATGTCGTTTATTTATTGTGTCAAAAATACACTATTCTTGGACATTAACATTGTGTTTTTAGTTTGATTGTTCTTGTAAGACAGAAGAAGAACATTAAACACAAGAATAAAGCCAGGGTATTACCTTTCCCTGAATATTATTTATTAAACTTCATCATGAAGTTGTTTAAATCCCCTTGAGGCAAATTTGTGATATTTGATATTGGGCTATATCAATAAAATGTATTAAATATTCATAAATGGTACAGGGCAAGGTATGAAATTGAAGTTGCTACAAAGACAAAGTGAGCACCACATTTTGTGATGAAAATGAAACTACTGGGATCAATCAGGTATAGCTATTTGTTGCCTGAATTGTTACGCAATAATCTCCAGAAGTTTAACTTGATGCAGCCTTTTATTCTTCACTGTCTATCAGTACCTAGTGGATTAAAGTGTTTCCCCCTCAGAACCCTACTAGTTTAGTAAATACATGTATGCTACTTCCTCAATAAAATCTGTGAAACAAATACTTCCATTCATTAAGGATTCAAAGTTAAGGACGTACACAAAATAATTATATGCCATATGCATGAATCATCAAACTATATATTTTGTAGGTTTAAACTTTTACCACGATGCATTTTTTTAACCATAAAGTCTACACTACCCCTCTGAAGTTGGGATAATACTTTGTAATCTAATATTCTTTCACTGAAATAATTTAGTTCTGTTGTATTTTAAGAAAGTTTGCAGCAAGGCACAGTCGCCACATGAGGGCAGCACTCACACACCGATGACAACCCACCTGACTGCAATCTTCCTGTTGTGTTAATTTAGGAAGTTCCTTTTTGTAAAGTATAAAGTATGTACAATACAAGAAGAGAGGAGAAGATTTATGGATTGAGACAGAAAGACTGTGATGTGCAAAATACTTTATAAAGAGCTCTGAATGTAGATGGAACGGCCATAGTGACAATGGTACGAGGTGCATTTTGATACAAAAAGCAAATTTAGTGAAATCACAGGAAGATTATTACGATTCTGTGACCTTTGTACTCCTTACCATTGATTATTACAAAGAGCGTGACCTCAGTGATGAGGATGCCCCAGTGAAAAAACAAAAAAAAGCCAAGCACTATGTTCAATAAACTTCCGGAAAGTTAAACTAAGTTGGATAGAAAGGAAGTTGCCCAGAAAACAAAATGTACACTCCCAAACAGAAAAGACGTTCAAGTGGACAGGTTCCAGTTATCAGCGTCTGAGCCGGGAGAGGAAGAGGGGAAAAAGTAGGAGGAAGCTCCACCACATACTAAACCAGAGCAACTACTCAAATCATCAAATGATCAAATGAGCTGCAGTAAGGCAGGGCATTAACAGCTCAAGCTAGTGGGAAGAGTCTTTAAAAACTGGCTGAATTACAATAAATTCATTTTTGAATACATTTTTTGGGCTATTGTTTACATTCTGAGCAGAAATGGGCGGGTATTACAATGTCATAACTGCCTGATAAGATGTTCAGTACTGCAAAACCAAAATGTCTTCATATGCATACAGTGCAAGATTCACAATATCATGTGACCTCAACATTGTATTGTTGGGTTGGTTTCTATGCATCATGTTTTATCACATGGTGTTTGTGATATTGTTCTGCTTTGATGATGTTATTTGTGAAACAAAGCTGTGTTTAAAGCTTCTTTTTAATATACATATCCAAAAAAAAACAATACTCAAAGCTCTGATAGACAAAGTGCTCTTAACCAGGCATCACACGACTGGTAATGAAACTCACCTGCTTGTGCTCGATCATTTATATTTTTAATTTCACAGTCAAGTTTGTGGGTCTCTCAGGATGTTTTCTCATCAGCAGTATGTGCTTTTGCAGCATTACCATTTTTTTTATTTTCTCAAATGATACATTTTTAGAGCTTGCAGTCTGAAGTGGTAACAGAGCTAGTTGTGCATCACACCAACACTTTACTGGCACGTCTTGTCTTAACACACGTCTGTGTCGAAACCTTCTGCATTTTGCTTTGAAGCAAATACATTGTAGTGAACCTGATTTTGATTCCCAGTCAATTTGACTGTATGTGGAAGAATGACTCAGCATATTTTGAGTGTGTAGGCTATATATATATACAGTATGTGTCTGCCTGCGAGGAAACATATTGAATTGTTTAACCACGACAGGCTTTTCTGAGACTGCACATCCTCACAAAAGGATTCCATGAAATGTTAAAGCTGGCTGAGCAAAGATACACTGTTGGCAGAGAAGAAACATGCAGTTAGTAATTACTGATTATCTCTTTACAATAATGACTGTAGATACAACGTTTTAATTAAAACCACATGTTACAGTATGATGGATATTGTCGGTTATTTATTTATGCCAAGCTCTCTCTTCCTCCATGGACTCCATCACTACTCTCTGAAACGCTCACCATGCACCTCATGTACCACAGCTCTTATATAATCACCATTGATCATTCATAACTACACAAAGACGGGAAGGGTATGACGTTAAGTCAGCGAGGGCAGACAGAGCCTCGTCGCATTCATGTCACTCCACTCCACTGTGTTTTTGTTCTTCCTCCACGATATCTAATTAACCCCACAATAACGGAGAGAGAGAGAGAGAGAGACACACAGTTCGTTAAGTTGGCATCGCCATGGCAACCCCATCCTCCTTCCTTCCTCCGCCGCCTCTCTCACAGACGGATACTTCACCTAAAAGAGCTTCAGAGAGGAAAAGGGACGGTGAGAAAGCGCAGGGCGAGACAAAGCCTTCGCTAATCTATTTAAAAGGCTGAAGAAAGCATGTGAATGAGTGGATGAGCTATAGCGGAAGTTCCCACTCATTCATGATGAAACCCAGGCAGATCACAAGTGCATACATGTGTGATAACTTTGCATTTCTCTTCCTTTTCTTGTGCCTTGCACCCCAAAAAAAATACTCCTCATCGTGGTATGACTCACATTTGTTCATAATCTAGGCTGTATGGATGATCTGTATTGTGGTGATAAGTCCATTAGCTCCTTATATAGTCAATAGTTCATGTTTTGCAGGCGTGCTCCTCCAGGGAAATGCAGCCTTTTCTCTCTCCAGATCGGACAGGAAGTGTCTTTTTGTTTTGAGGTCAGTGGACGGGCCTTCCTCAAATATAACTCCTAACTATCCTCTGTCTGAAAACCATGACATTACTCTTTATTATTTATTAGTCGTTCTACCCTCTCGTCTCTTTCAATCTTGGTTTATGCCTGCAGACACAGAAACCATTTTAATGGTTCTTTGCTCCCATTGGGATTTCTCTGGGAGCACATTATCACCATCACTCAAAATAGTCCAGCAGTGCAACCTGCGGGAGCTGTTGGTTAAAACAATCAATATGCTCTTGCTCATTTACAAATCACATCCTTGGGTTACTGGGAATATCAGTGTAAAGACTTCCTGTGTTAAGGTTGAATCATCCTCTGAATGAGTGTAGTGCAATATCCAAGAAATATGCTCACACTACTCTACATTAATAATGAATGAGTCAGCGAAGGTCTCCTGATGTTATTGCTGGCCACTGTGTATTGCTGATTTTACAGCATCGTCCAGCATAGACAGGAGAGGAGGATCGTAGTGGTTGCATCACTTACATGCTGTCCACAACTAGACTGCTGAGTGCAGAAACACACCACCAACCATCCTTTTTCCCACGTCAACGAAACGTGTGGAAAGTGTGGAGTCAAAGCCGTAACCACCGTCTATTTCAGTGGCAGAAACATAAGCTCTCTCAGCTCATTTCGTCATTTTCTGGCCATAGTTAGCTGAAGGGCGGGGCACCCATTCATTTCCCCTCTCTTACAGCACCTCATGTGTCCTAATGCTTTATTATTCTTTTCTATTTTTGTTCTCTCTCAGGGTGCTTTAAGAAACATATCCTCGAGGATCAAAAAGGTTTATGTTCCCAAACAGATAGATCAAAGAGATATGGATATAAAGCTTGTTTTCCATCTATTCCATGTAAACACTTGCCTTTCACCTGTATTTTTCAATGGTTTACAGCAACAAATACACAAATATAACATGTAAACTAACATCACAGGGCAATTCAGACAATTATTTTCTTGTTTTCCCAAATCGGAATTAGATGAGAGTCCCTCCGTGGCCAGTGCACCAAGGTTCGGCAGCACTGCACAAACCAAGGCAGCATGCAAAGTGGACACACAATGGAGGCCGCAGGGGGAGTGAAAGACAGCAGAGCAGAAATTAAGGAGGCTTGTTAGGTTTCACATACACTTATTATCTTCAAATTTTAATGTCAAAATTATTTTTTGTTGATAATAACACATATAGTGAGAGTATAAGACAGCGAGAGATTTTCTTTTGGTTATTATTATTTGCTCAATGGCGAGCGTTAAATGGGAAGATTGATACCACTCTATATGGTAAATTGGAAGCCAGAGTGAGCAGCCGATTAGCTTAGCTTAGCACAAAGACCTGCTCCTCTAAAGCTTATGATCATGTTTGTTTAATCTGTGCAAAAATCGAAGTGGAGAGGTGACTTCTAGCTCACCCGGTAGACTAAAGGTGCACGTAAAACAGCAATAATGACAAAAAATAAATGTTAAGTCGAAAAATGAGGCATTGCAGTTTCACAGAGGTTTTATTTCCCAAAATGATTTCCAAAAATATCTAACAATTCTACATTTAATTGTGAATTTGCTCTGGTGTTCATTGATGCTTCGCTCCAAAAAAGGGAATGGATTAAGATTATTCAGAGATAATCAGCTTTTGTTCAAGATGACTTTTAGCAATAAAATCAAAAGGACAATAAGGCAATGACTTATCATAGAGATACAGCTGACGTCAATCACATATCTTTGGGCTGACCTAATGAGCCTAATAAAGTCATCCATCATTGATATTCTTTAGATGTAAAATGTCTGCCCTGGCTTGAGCATTCATCAGTCACAGAAAAGAGGATTTGCTTCCCTTCCTTCCTTTTATAATCATGACAGACTCTCCGTGTTCTCCTTTGCTGCTGTATACTGCATGCTCTGATATTCCACGATTAGCTTTTCCATATGGCTAAAATTCTATCCAGCCAGGAAGATGGATGAACAAGATGGATGTGAAAGCTCCACTCTGCGCACAGTCTGACTCAACAGACACTGTAATTGAGTTACACGGACAGAACTCACTGCCCCTCCATTAGCATTCATAAGAGGATACCGACAGATCACTCCACACACGGTGCTGTTTATACTTTATTATTTCCTGTACACCAAACCGTAGAGTCGACTCGTCATTCTCTTTGAACTCTGCAGACACTTTTGATTATTTGAGAATCGGGATAGATTGTGAAGTTAATTGTCTAATTGAGGCAAAACAGAGCAGAATCCAAAGGTACTCTTTCTACCTCCCATCACTCTTGTTCTTCAACACAGCCAGTTCAAATGCCAGGGAGGCCTGTGGCGTCAGAAGAGATGCAACAAACCCTGGGAATCTGCACAGTTGCTCAGGGAGTTTGCAGGACCGTCAGTGAGGTTGATTTGGATTCACTGTGCTGCAGAGGTGCTGATTCAGTCAGAGCCTGCCGCCTGGTAAATGTTTACCCTTGGGTTAAATGAAATGTGTGTGGATGAGCTGAGACATACAGCTCAAGAGCCTGACTGGTCGCCTCTCACAGGTACTGGGTACAGGAATGTACTTGACTCAGGACCGACCGAGAGTGTCCCTTTTGGTTTTCGATTGTTGTCTCACAAAGCTTATGTCATTTTGTCCTCCATTAATCCCGACACAAATAGATTCAGAAGAGCTACTGAACCCGCGCTGTGTGGCCGTTTAGCTGAAATGAAGATAAGGAATGAATATTTAATTGTGGACATTAAAAAGCATGATGCTGTGATAAAGGAGATGTTTTGCACGATCAGCGTACATTCAAATTGACCTTGGACTAGAGGAAATGATCGGCAATATACAGCAGAGGGAGAATTCAAAACCACTCACCTTTATCTTAGGAGAAAGTGAGAGCTCACTAGAGGTGTACTCGTCCTCATAATGTCTCAGGGGACACTGAGTAAAATGGGATGCTATATTCTATATAACAAAATAACATTGGAACTATATTTTTCCAGCAGTGTGCAACACAAAATATACGTTCCTGCAAAGTGGTGATTTCTTTAAGGGTGCAAATGAGAAGTGAAATGCTTGATTAAGTGTGTTATTGGAAAGAGGAAACCAAGAGAAGATGGAGCAGGTTGACACTCGGCCTGTCAGAGTATAATGAAGTGCAGGGACACTCCACATGTTTGGGCTCATAGTGCCAAATCCTAAGAGGAGCAATAATTACTGTAAAAGCCACTTGCTCCTAATGATGACGGTGAAGCAGCTGCAGAGCCCCAGCTCTTAGAGACCATCACTTAGACGGGAGCGTGTGATGGGGGCTGGCTGTAAATGTCATGCAATTATTTCACATAACATTTTTGGATGTCCTTCAGGGTGGCAAGGTTAAATGAAAGCTGTGAGCCAGAGCATTCCTCTGCTTGAAGGGTCTGGGAGTGCTCAGATTTGGATTTTATTAATGGAAAACCCATTGCTTTGTTTAATGTAGCACTGCAGGTAGTTACGTTGGTTTTCAACCATGCTTTATCGATCAAATGACCTTCTATGTGTGCTATTCAGTAAAGAGAAAATGAAGACAATCAATCATACAGTGCAGTGTTCTGTTCATGTATTACAGTCAGACACACAGCACTGAAGAACTCTTAATCTCCTGCAGCTAATTGAATTTCCATTGTTGATTGAACGCTGTGTAATTGCATCCAACGCTGACCTATGATGCTACTGACGCTTTCATACATGAGTCTGTGAGTGAATGATTTAAAATGCACCACTACTGTTGAATTACTACAGTATATATCAGAGGTAGCCAACACGGTGCCCGCGGGCACCTGGTCGCCCGCAGGGACCATGCGAGTCGCCCGCAAGGCATGTTCTAAAAACAGCACGAGGTCCCCATGGAGCTCCGTCTAAAAATTGTAGTTTCTGTTCTTTTTTTAATCAAAAACGCTTGCATTCATGTAGATTTTAAAAGGAAGAGGCCGCCGCACCGCACTAGGTCAGGTCCGTCAGTCCTCGGAACAGGCCGCGGGGCAACAACTCGTGGGTGGCGGGGGTAGAGGCGAGGCAACGCAGTACGATCGAAAAGGCCCAGACTAGAGGTTTGAACGCAGGCGACCAAAGACGCTCGCGTGCCTCGGAGGGTTAGATCCCCCCCCCTCGGCTATAGACAAGACTTTTTACTAGTTTCTTCGTGGAGAAAAAGGTACCCAAAAAAAAGCTGGTGACTACAGACTACAGACTGGCATGCAGGCTTCATTACGCAATGCAAAGTTGACCCAGATTTCCCAAAATGTGGTGATTAGTACTGATGTAATAGGATTCATTTAAAAATATGAAAGAGTTGATTTTTTTTATCTTACATAACTGATCATTTGTATAAACATGGGACAGAGTTCATGATTTGTTCAAAAATGTTACGAAGGTAGTGGTTAGTACAAACGAGTCATGATGTGAAGATATGACAGTTGATGATTTCCTAATTTTTTTTTTAGAAATTATCATTTTTACAAAAATATAACTGGTGCGATTTTGAACAAAATACACAATCATTGTTAATAATTATTGTGAGGAATAATTAACATTGACAGGTGATCAGTCTCTTCACATGTATTATTATTATTATTAAAAGGTGATCTGTGCAACTTTGTTATTCAGGAAGTTTGTATCAAACAAGTAGCCCTTCGTACTGCTCAGGACCCTTGAAGTAGCTCTCAGTTTCAAAAAGGGTGGCTACCTCTGGTATATATAGTAGTTACTACATGGGGAAAAATATTATTTTTTCTTTTCTTTCTTTAGATGCCACACAGTGGATGTAAACGTTTTTGTTTTGCTGCTGGCTGTGGAAGTAACGCTGGGTTACTTCTAAGCAAAGTTTAGCCAAGCTAATGGTCAATGTGAGAAGCACCTCTAACTCCGGGTTTGAGTGTTTTTGTCTCGGTATACCGAGGTCTGTACTTCAAAATATACAGTACATAGTATTTCGAGCTATTGTGTCATTGATGCCAGCAAATGGTTATTTTCTGGAGGCAGACCTGGTGTGAATCAAACTCACAAAAGTATCAGTAGAAAAGTTGTTCCTCCATTTTAAGCCATCAGAACAATGGTCAGTATATGTCAATACAACATTCAGGAAAGAAGACTGCAAAGACACTCGGTGAGTTCTGTATTATATGCTGATATTTGTCTTAGCTGCATCTTATTCAGGCCTTGCCTGTGCCGATCATCTATATTCAAATAAAGGTCCAATAGTTTGGTCTGAACTGATTATTGGGCTTCCTCCCAGAGTTTGTGAGAAAAGACTTGGCTCGTTACAGTTCACTGCCCTCCCCTCAGTGCTCCCCTTCCTCCTCTTGTTCCTTTGCCCTTCCCCTCCCCTCCTCCCTTCATCCCTCTCCCATTAGGAGTCCCTCAGTGTGCAGCTACCGCTCGGGTTCAGCAGGCACTGCTTGTTCAGTTCCTGCCCGTGTGCAGCCACTTCAAAGCTCTTCTGTAAAGTAGTATTCAGTTAGTAATGTGATGTGCGATCTATGAGAAGCTGATATGGGAATGTTTGAGTAGTGGGCCTGAGCTTTGCCCAGGATACGCCATTTCATCCACTTGTACGTCGGAAAGTTCCAGCTGCAGAATGGTTAGCATTAGTTGCTTATTATTCGAAACAAAGCAGTCATTCATTCCACTAATTTGAAACTTAAGAGTCTGGATTGGGAGGTTATCCCACCTGTTACACAATCATGATGTCACGGCAGCGCAGTTAGGAAAAAGTGACTCCCGCTGAAAAGTCAGTTCCCCCTTTTTTTGCTCTGACATGCTGTCTGTTCCTGCTAACAGTCAGATCTGTATATTAGATGTTTGTGTACTGAAGGTCACAAAACAAATTACAAGCATCTTCAAAGAGGGTCTCTGTGGACAGTATGACATCTGCTTCGGTTATTGCTCTGTCTGCAGCTGTCTGGTTACATTTCGTTTCACTTTTTCATCACCAAATCAGCTTTGGGTTCAAAGGAAAGGAAAGTGAAAATAGCACATTGTGCACCAAAGCAGTGTATAATATGAAGACTTTCAGTTTGGTGTCTCATTAAATCACTAATCAGCCGTGACCACAGCGAATCCATCCAACAACTACCACTCTGACTTGTTACTCAAGGCTGTAAGTTGTTTGCATGGAAACAAGGTCTATATTGAGGATGGTCGCTGCTGGTGAATGAGGCTCATGTTTAATAAGGCAGATGAAAGCTCCAGCTTTTGCTTCTTTTACCGACGGGCTGCGGTAAATCAAAACTTTATGAGGCTTCGGTGATTATATGATACAATAAAAGTAGAGTATGGATTATTTATGCAAAGGTTACATGACACAGTACATTTTAACAATATTTCCTTGAGCTGCATTTTTATGATCGCTCATTGAAATGCATGGTTGTGCTTTTCCAGGTCCCCTAAAATATTAAACAGTGTGCTATTCATATTAAGTTCCTTACCTGTACTTGCTGAATTAGCCTGTTTACCTTGGTTTCCAGTGCTTCTCTTCAGCAACAGAAAGTACAACTGGTGCAGCACTGACAGATTAGGTATTTTTAGGCTGGTTTGGTCTTGATTTAAAGGATAAAGCCTGAATTTAGAAAGGCAGATGTTACTGAAACTATAATGCCATGGCAGTGGAGCAGAGAAGGGTTTGATTCTGCTGACCTCACTGACTGAGCCGCTCTGTCTCTGGATAGCAGATGTTCGCTGCCAGTGTGTGTATTCATTTCATAAGGGAGTTGAGGCCTACAGCCAGTCAGGGTCAGCCTGGGTCTCGGGCTCTTCATTTAGCAGCTTGCCAGGAGACGCTGCAGAGCTGAAAGAATGTGTGAACACTGCCCAGTTTGTGATTTAAAGGCTGCCCGGGGTTTTGCCTCGGCTGCTGTGATACTATTTATACCACTGGCCGTCCTGCCGGGGCTGAATGAGCTGGGAGGCATCAGCAGATTTTTCATACCAAAGCCCAGGAAAAACGCAAGCTCCCTGGGAGCAGAGGCTGCAGTTTTTTCAAGCTCCTGTTGAGAAAATATTCAGGCATGGGAGAGAGTCTTCACGAGTTTCAGGGGGCGACTAATGATAGAATGCTGTCTTTCTTCTCTGCTTTTTCCCAACAGGGTTCTTTCCATTTTAAATCAAATTTATTCTTAGCTGATGCAAACAAAAAACAACTTTTCTCCTATGATATGGTAGATAGTACCTTCATGTAAACTTTGGAGTACACAGATACAAAGTTGACAGTACTCTACTTTAATTACTGGAATGATTACATTTTTTTCTGATACAGTGTGATGACACAAATCTGGGCTCATTAAAAATGATCTCCACTCAGCTGTCTGAATAAATGTAAACACAAATCTATTGACATGCAAAAAATAACAGACACATACATTATTTACAGTATTGTGCAGCGGTTTCTGCAACATGATTAGGCAGTATATTAGGCTTGTGTTGTGGTGGCCTCTGTACTGATACATGTTATTCCCATTGAATGATTAATGTATCCAGGAGAGACAGTTAATGATCTCACTGAACACCATATGTGCCTTTCAGACAAAACATAACAGAATGAGAACGTACATTACACGTACAGTATTAGCACACACACACACACACACCCCACACACACGCACGCACTTCCACTGTGACACTGCATCATTTTCAGCTGCTTCTCGTGCCTCCACCTTAAGAAAGAAACTTGCGCTGTAATCAAGATGCTGCTTTTAAGTGCCGTCGGAAATATTTAGATTACATACTGCCTGTTGTGCTATAGATCAATCAAGTGCCAAAAATTAGTGCAAAAATAGATTTGGGAAATTTGACAAACACCTTAGTTAATGAATTGTGATTACTAGGGTAAGGAGGGTTTGGTTTTAAGATTTGATACATTTTACTGTTGTATTTTTTTGTTTTCTTTTTAGCATTATGCAAATTTTACATATAGACATGTTTTTATTTGACTCGTTCATTTAACATAGGTGTCACATGAGCAGCAACATTTGGAAAATAAGTAAATAAATATCAGTTGAATTTGATAAATTGTTTTCTACCAAATACAGAAAGTTAGTCTGTGCGCTGATTGATTTTGGAAATATACTGTAACAATAGCAAGCCACCCCCCCCCCCCCCCCCCAAAAAAGTGCTTTGAAAGCACATAGCAATGGGGGCATTTGTCTTACTGTCCACAGACAAATACTATGCTATTTACTCCTGGGATATGTATCCTACTGCTGCTAACAAGCTCCATCAAACAAGATGAATTAGGCTCACAGGTGTTGTCCCCAGTGAGAATCAGAATCTAGATTCATTAAATTTACATGGCCTCAGGACACCAATGAGAGAGGAGGGGGGTCAAGAAATGTTACAAACTTGTTTATATGCACTGCAATAGTTTGAGACTACAGTTTACAAGCAGTATTGTAAAACATAAGTGTACCTAAACTTAATCACAGGGTTTACAGAAAAGTAATGTAAACACTAAATGATAAACGTTTTTAATTTAATCTGGTATGTGTTTTGTTCATTTTCAATTGTCCTTTTTTCGTCATTTCGTCTTTCTTGTGTTTCAATCTAATACAAGCTAACCAACATGTTCAAGTGCTGACTGACACACTTTTGATGTTGCTGAAAAATGCTGCTAACTAGTAGTATTAACTAGTCGTGTTAGTTATGTTTCCTAAATTTAAACAACTTTACACACAACAGCTTTAAGCCACTTTTCATGAGGCAGTTGGGGACTTGAACGCCACACATAGCTAAATGGACTTAATAGTGTACGAGGATTACGTGAATGCAGCATGAGGCCACGCCTTCCGTGGATCCTGATTGGCTCTTAATTACCAGCTGCTGCTCCTCATTGGCTGTTGCGTGTCCATTGAATCCCCTCCTCTACCTTTGTCAATTTCTTGCGCTCCCGTTGAAAACGCCTGGTTGTTGTTTCTCCGGGCAAAAGGAGGAAGAAGTTGTTCACCCCGCGTTGCCGGAGGTTTGCGATCACCGAGAGCGGATAACAGACTCCAGAGTCAGAGGAAGCTCCACTTTCTCCTGTGACCAGACGACGATCGGTAAAAAAAAAAAAAATCTGAATGGAAAGCGAGTGAGTGGGTTGAAAGCCGGTCAGGATATAAACCTACACCATCACCTTGTGTGTGGCACAGCGCGGTGAAACTCCTCGAGCCAGCGTGCAACACCGCTGCACTGGATTGTGTTGGGAGCAAACAAGGGAATGACATAAACATACCCAGAGATGGTTTACAACCCGCGGGGACCTTCAGAGACACTACTAGTACTACTGCTGCTGCTGCTGCTGCTGCTGTGAACTTTTATGTGCTAAAAAAGGGAATTACAAAAAGTGCTTTTTCTTCATCTTCATCTTCTGCGTCTTCTTCTCACAACCATCAAACGGATTAACCATGCCGGACCAAATCACAGTTACAGAGTTTGTGGCAGAGACGAATGAAGATTATAAATCACCGACTGCCTCTAACTTCACCACCAGGATGTCCCACTGCAGGAACACAGTGTCTGCTCTGGAGGAGGTGAGTGAGGATTGTAGTCCCCATAAACACGAGTCTGAGCATAATAGGGATTGTAATTTATGTTGGGCTATCCTTCCATACTATTTACAAAATGTTTTAGTATGTTTGATTCATGTCAGCTCAGAGTTGGGGGGGGGGGGGGGGTCACCTCAATACAAATTGTAAAATAAATTGCCATCCTGTGCACCATACCCTCCCTCATGATCCATACTCTTATTCTAACCAGTTCAGACATTGTTTATCAAGATTTGTATTGCTGTCCTGGACCTCCATTGTCCCATTATACAGTAGCTTCATAATTATTTCTACCCCCACGATAATTAGCCAGCAAGAGCAGGTATCGTCCAGTCAGTTATATTTATATAGGCTCAAAATCATAGATAACAAATTAAACCTCAAAAGGGTTTTACAATCTGTCCAACATGTGACCCCTTCTCTCCGAAGACCTTCCATTTGGATGAGGAAAAACTCTCAGAATAGACCCTTAAATGGGGAAATAGGAAGAAACCTCCAGAAGAGCAATAGAAGAGGGACAGACAGACATGCAGTACTTGCAATGTCTTTGCACTGCGTAGACGATACAAACAGGAGCGACATTGAGAAACAAAACGACAACAGACTGCAAACATATTTAGGTTAAACTGAGACACCAATGTATACATACATCACTTTTCAGTTGTGGTCAATGCAAGTGCTTTTGGCTTCCGACAGTGATGGAGGGAGAAATGTTACTCTGTTGTTCACGGCCGCATCGTACTGTATGTGTGCACAGAGAACACTTTGTGTTGCAGGTCATCAGGAGGAAGGACACTTCCGCTTTGTTCCCTGACAGCCCTCCCTCCCTCCCTTGTTATAGTTTCCCTACTTTGTGTGCTGTATAGTAGAGCCTCGCCCTGCCTGATGGTAAAAATAGAATTTCCCACATGAGCAGCTCGGTGTGTTAGTGTGTCTCTGCTCTGTTAGGTTGGAGTACGCGTGTAGATGTTCTGTGTCCTGTGAGGAAAGGTCCCTCCTGATTTCACAGTGGAAAAGTTTTAGTTGTCCTATGAATGGATTTATGACAGAACAATTTTGTGTGTTACACCTTTTTGTAGTAAAAAAACGGACATCCGAATGCATGATTTGTGCAGAGATGAGATTATACGTTGGTGTCTAATGTCAGCGTTTCTCTTACTTAATTTGAACCTGTGTTTGCAGAAGGCTGAGCTACACATGCATGCATACATACATACATACACCTGCTCAGGTACGTACACATGCCTCTGCTGCTGCTGGTTTTAAAAATGGCAAATGAATCTGCTATTGCGAAGCATTTCAGCCCAGCTTCGAGTGGAATGTGCTTTTTTTTTGTGGAAGTAAGCAAATGAGCGTGTGGATTTAACTGTTTTTTTAAAAAAAAATCTTAGCTCAGTAGTAATTGCTGGTTTGTGAGGTTTGGTCGAGAATCAAACTCAGCAGCTTTGTTTTAGTGATGAGCTGCAGTTGAAGCTGCTGAACTGTTGTTGCAGAGATGTGGAGTAGTGTGTTCGGTGTTTAACATTGACCTCCTCGCGCTCAGGCTCGGGGAACACGAGGCCTTATTGTTGGGACAACAAGACCTCGCTCCCTTTGGTCTGTTTGACCAATTAAACACTGCGGTGGACGGGGAACACTTCCACTTATTGTCTGCCGGCCTGCCTGGAATCTCAAACACAGGCACGCAGACAAAAGCACATCTGTATATGTACCACAAGTAGCTGGTCATTTATGAAGTCTAAAAATTGATTTTATATTCCTGTTGACTATGTTGAAATGTTGACTAACCATCAGGAGGATGACTCTTACCCTTGAGTTTAATGATGCATCTATAGTCTGTATATTCACGAAGACTCCATGAGAATGCAAACATCAGATGGAGCTCTTTTCAGCATTGTGCTTGTTCTGACCTTCTCTAGATGGCAGGTTTGTTGTACACGCTCTCACTTCTTAGCTTTTCCCCTTCAACTGACAGTTGAGGACGGGCGGATTGGAGATGCACAGTGTTCTGTGATGCAACAGTGTGCCGGTGCATCATTTCAGAACACAGCCTATTCTCAAAGTGCAGCCAGCAAGCAACTGTAGACTATTGTTGGCCATTTATTACACCCCTATAACGTTCTTAGACTTATGATGGACAGTTTAAAACAACAATGGTTCAATTTGATGTGGCAGAACCAGACATATGGTCTTCTTTATTCCACACATTCGTCTTTCTTGTTAAAAAAAAACCTGACACCTACATTACCCACAATGCAACAAGACCACTGACGGTTCGGTCTGAGATTCCGGTGTGTTACGGTAGTAGTGGCTAATCTAGCGTCGAGCAGAGATGACGAGCAGGCTACTGTGGTCTGGTGAGCTCACTTCTTCATCACTGCACAGCCCCAGATTTTCAGAGACAATTAATCAGACGTCTTGCTGCTTCCTCTGAAGCCTCACAATGCTTCATACAATCTTTTTTTTTTTTTTTTTTTTTTTTTTTTTTTGCATATGCAATAGCACCGCCCGAGACCATTAAACAGACTTTGATGTGTGACATCAGTGGAGTCCCTCTTTAAGTAAAGCCTTGCATTTGGTCATGCTCTAAATCAATACATCTGTTCTGTTTGGATACAAGTTCGCTTTTTGTGTGGCTGTAACTTGTGTAACGGAGATTAATTTGTTAGTAGAGGTATGTGATTAATGTGTAAATCTGCTGCGCCAGATGGTTTAAAAATGACAGGTTCTGCTGGTCAATCCTGTTACCAATGCTATACACACCATTGACATACCTGTGCACTGTATGTCCGATCATAGAAACAATAGATGTGGTGTATGTCGACCATAGAGTAGGCGTTAACCCAAATCAACAGTGTTTATCTGACAATCTTACCCCAAATATTCTAATGATGGTGCATCCAGCGCTCTGTATTTCCAAAGGGTGCTTGTGCTTGTTTAAAATAGCTGTTGGACTTACAGCCTCACCTTCTTTAAAGACCTTTTAAAACTGACCCGTAGACCTGGTTGTTTACTGGAAGCCTTTAAACACATTAACAGCAGGGACTCAAGCACTCAGAGGTTTTATGTAAATGGCAGCACAAATGTTGTGTAATTTACTTCTTTCTAAACTTAATTGCATCTAACACAACCTTAATTAGGCAAGTAGTTTTAAATGGCTGGCTATTAAGAGGCCATTCGGAGAGCGTGTGTGTGTCAGTGTGTGTGTGTGTGTTTGCGTGTTTGTGTGCGAGTGTGGTAAAACCACAGCAATAAAAACCTGTTTATCCAGTAAGAGGATTTGTGTCATCACCCCCCTCTGTGGTCCTGTGCCACATGGCTCTTCTTCCTCCACCCCCTCTGGTGAGGTCAGAGTCCAGACTTTTCAGAAATAAGAGTTCTAGAATCTGGTTTTCACCTCAACGTTTAATTCAAAATGATCTGAATGGCCACTAGTGTATACTCCAGCACACTGGGAATGCTAAGATCCAATCCAGTCATAACTTTGATGGATACTTTTACATTTATTTATTTGAATTTAATTTGAATGACCCGTTGTGAGATATGCTAACGTTTAACAAAATCATTCTCCACACTTGTAAAGTGAGTAGCCTAACTTTTCATGAGGTACACGTGACCTCCCATTGAAGGAGGCATCGGCCCCCGAGGGCTGAGCTGACCTCGGTCTATCAAAAGTAAGTATTGATCTTGATGAAAATGCCCCTGTGCTTTTGTCTCGCCCAATAAAAACTCACAGGGATTTCTATCTGAGGCCAGAAACTGGCACACATTGTAGTCCTCTTAGGTCTATTTTTGCATCTCTGGTTGTTTTTACGACCCAGTTACTGAATCCTGCCTGGCAGAGAGAGACTCCTCTAATTATGCAATCAATAGAGTTGTCTCCTTGAACAGATCTTAAGTGCGTACACTTCTAGCTCAGGTACGAATACAAGCACATTTGTGTAATATCATGTCGTTGCACTTACGGCTTGGTGAGCACATCTGGCAGGCGTTCAAAGCTTTAATGGTGAATTAATTCTCTGGCGGAGTGGATCAGTTATTGGTATCATTGTGTATTACATCACAATGATACCACAACATCACTGTGATACCACAGCATTTATAAACTAAGCTACTGTCCCTAGATGCCCCATTGTCAAAACAGACACAGCTCCATCGAGGGGGGGGGTTCAGTCCTGAAAGTTAGTGTCATTAGTCTTCCATCTAGCTTTTATTTCATCCTAAAGAGCTCCATAACACTGGTATGCAAGCCATGCACACGCTGCCTTGCTGCTTGATTTTGTTGAGGGGTTATTAGGGAGTACCTCTGGGAATGGCGGCGGTATTCGCAGCATCCACAGGCAACTGTTGGCCCTGGCTGTGCAGGACACACCAGCCTCCAGTCTGGTTCTCACGGACTATTTCAAACATTCCTAATATTGGTGTACCGCGAGGTAATGGTGCTTGTAAAGTGGTCAGTAGAGTCTCAGTGAACTCAAGTGTTAAAGAAGCACAGTGCCTGCTGTGAGAGTCTTTAGTCTCTCATCTCTTTATAGCACCTCTAATCCTAATCTCAGGCCCCCCCGGTTGTTTTGGGGACATGCTTTATCTTGACACAAACCCATACCTCCTGTTAACACAAGATGATATTAATTCACTATCCAGCGTGACTCTAACTTGCTTATCGCTCTTAAACACAAATGCACAGCTAAATGACAAAACTCATTGACAATTCTGAACTCAAAACCAAGAGTTTCCTGCTCAGGAATTTGCTTCAATGTTCTTGGCCTGCTCTGCCTTGCTGTTGTTTATGCACCAAAGTCAAGGGACAGTGGGACAGGATGTAGGATGTAGAGTGAGGGTGAAGGTGAAGGAAGGAGACAGAACTGCATTGATCCTACCAGAAATCCCATTTCAATTACAGGAAGCATTAAGCTTCTTAGGTGCTATACTGAAGACTGGCCGGAGTGGCTGGGGGTTTGGACTGCTCACTTGGGCCAGATTGCACATTTAGTCCATGTGTGCGTTAGTGCTTGTAGATCCATCAGTGTGTCCCTAAAGCTGTTAAATGTGGATTGTCCTTGCATCGATAATTCTACTGTCTGGAGCCTTGTTAAACTTTCCTCCAGGCCACCTGTTGTACGGGAGCAGCTGTTGTCCCCAGCCAGGCCTCAGCCGTATACCCACCAACCTTGCCTGGAATGGGGGGAGGAATTTGGGCAGAAGAAGGTCAGGTCTTCCCTTTGCTCGGGAACTACTCCAGCATCAACACAGGCTGGCAGACTGACACATGGAGAAGAGTTACGAGAGCACGCTTGCCTTCGGTTGTTAGCACATCGGCCATAAATCGTTGCGCTTTAAATGAGACGTTTCAGCACAAAACAGTAGCAGAGAGCAGGCGTTTTGTTCTGCAACCTGTTGTCCATTGACTTGAATGCTATTTTCTGGGAAGTTATCCCCAACAGGAGATGTATGATGATGCACTTTATTTGTGTTGTCCACACTCATGGTGCTAACTATATGTGTTGAGCTAACTTGGTCAACAGTTAAACGCTTGATTTATTGTGGCACCTTGTACGTTAGGTTGGCACTTTTGAATTGATGTTGTGCACATGCCAATAGCCGAACAGTAATTGGACTATAATACATTGATAAGACAGCATTTTTGCTGTATGCTGAACTCATATTTTGTCCAAAACAGTCCAGGAGAATAAACGTACCACTACGCTACTAGTCCGGGATTCTAACAGATTCAGTGGTGGATCACTCATTGGTTTTAGGATCCTCTATGTGGGACCTCAGTGTTTCCAATGGGATCTTTTGTTTGAAATGAGAGGTGTCTCTCCAGCCTCCAGGGCCGGGTAGAGCAGGGTCTGTGTTATCACCCAGCGACAGGCTCTGACCCGGCCCTCATTATGATGCAGCAGCTCTCCCCGTGGATCTACCAAGGCCGAAGGTCACGGTCCTGTCAACAATCGATTCAAAGCCATGATCTCTCTTATCCCCCGATGGGCTTTGACTGTTTTGATGTGATATGATTTTACTCTCTTGTACACCGTCCTCCTTGAATGCTTGGATTGAGTGATTGGATGAGTGATTGGATGGTGGGAGTGAATTTATTACCAAGATTGTGTGGAGACCATTGGCTTTTGTCGGTCCTGGTAGGTCTGTTTGGTTCGGAGGATGGTGAAACTCTCAGTCCAACATGGTGGAGGGGATGGAGGTGAAAGGTGAGACTGTCTGCTCTCTGTCCGACACAGAGGTTAGGGGGTAGGACACTAGGGGCACTGGGGGTAAATGGGACCGTCTCATCCATCAGAGTGTCCTGGCCCAGATTGTCCGAGACGGCTGTTGTTGACGGCTATTGTTCCCTGACCGGCCCTGCCTCTTCATTAATGAACTCCACCATTGATTTGTAGTCCTGGCCACTCGGCTCTTCTTGGGAGCCAGGGTGGGGTGGGAGGGCTGAATCCTCACAGTTGTGTTGTCCTGCCGTCACTTTCACTCAGGGAACAGACCAAGACCTCTTCTTCTCTGTTGGGGAAGTGTTTTGAACTCCTTAAAGGCGCTCAAGGGAGCTTTACTATATGGTTATATGGTGCTGCAAGAAGACTCTCTGCTCATCATCATTTTTTAATCGGTCTGTGTTTTGTTGTGATTTATTTAACATTTCAAATAGTCTGATAATCCCAGATCCCTTCTATTTTTTGCACAATAGGAAGTATCTTAAGTGTTTGCAAGAGTTGTAGCACCAAAAACACATATTTGTAATGTAACCCGCTCTCATTTTAACCCATGCAAGTTATATCTGAAGAGACCGTTGGTGAAGTTCTCCTGAAGTCTTCAGCCCTTCAGATTGTCTCACACACACACACATACACACACACACTCACACACTCTAACTTCAGTGTTTTACTGCAGCGTTTTCCAGGAGAAAGCAGGTCATTTTCCCTCTTGTTTCTCTTCAGGCTTCATCACACAGAACTTTGCGGTAACCGTTGGGCACCTTTCCTCTGACGTTACTGCTTTGACACCATGAGGTTGACACGTATGTCTGTGTGAAAAGAGCCAAGAGAGTCTCCAAGGTGAAGTCAGAGGAGGTTTTTTTTCCCCCTCTCAAAGAGCGGCACATTTGGTCCTTATTTCCCGGCCCCTCCTTCCAACTTGGTTTTAACAGTCTCCTGCTGGTTTACAAACTTCATTAAAGACTCTCCTCAAAGTCGGGGAGACCATTTTAAGAGGTTTTAAACTTGGCGCCAGACTCTCCGCTGTTATTTATATCCATTGTGTTTTAGGGCCTGACATGTGTTACCCTCCTTATTTAATTATATTATTAAGGCGGTTGAAGAAATGCAGGTTGTGACAAAATCATAATGTGTAAACGAGAACAATTACAAGTGCGAGAAGAAGTGAATTTGAAACTTGGATAGTAACTGGTTGGGGCTCTCACAGGTCTGGCTCTTCAGACTAGACACAAAAGAAAAAACCTTGCCACTGTAGTATTAACACCAGTCGTCTGGGAAAACCAACCAGAAACAAAAGTTCTCTCTCCTTGTAAAACAATCTGAAAAAGGCCTCAGTGGTTAACATGAAAGTTTGTTTTCTCTAACACTTTAAGCACTGCAGTTGATGTTGTCATCCCAGTGTGACTCCTGGCAGCTGGTGGTCAAGGCTCTGGTCCAACAGCGGTCTTTGTAGTGCTCACTGATGAGCAGTAAAGCCCCAAGTGTCCCGGTGCTAAAATACCAGAAGGCCTGAAGGTAGATGAGACGTTTGAACAACTTCCAGCCAGGCAGGAAAAACCAGCAAAAAACAAAATCCTACTATGCAGTCAATGTCGAAGCGCAGTCGAACAAAGTACTTTCAACATCCAAGCTTGTGCGTTTGTGTCTGTTAATGAGCTCGTGTCAGACAGTCTTATGACACAGTAAAAAGTACCCTCCCCCTCCCTTTCTCTGTGACCCACACTCCTACTGAACTTGAATGCAGGAGTTTTCCGTGCCGACCCCCAGGGCAGGCTGACTACACACATCTCAGCTGTGTGAGAGAACAGAGAAACCCTGCAGCCATGGCCTGTTAGCGCCCGGCTCAACGGAACCCATTTCTATCCCAATATTGACTTTACTCGCTCAACATAGCACGGAGAAGAGTTGTGAATGAAACGCTTGAAAGGGTTGTTTTCAGTTTCTAGCAGTGGATTTTGCAGCTCTGGGTCCGTTGGATGGACTCCGACTGGTCTTATGGTTGTGGAAACTTAAGCACACGGCACTAACATGTAGCAGAAGAAGTCAGGGTGAGCAGCTTGAGTCGGGCACAGCTTCCTCAGGGATCGGCCTTCGCTTTGATACCTGCAGGGTTAAACTGTATATTTGACACATGTTTTGAATGAGTCACAGCTTTTCCTCTGTGGATGTTGAGTGCCCTTCCTGTGTTCACCCTTACTCTGCCACATGTGGAGCTGTGTGTCTGGCTGAGAGCTGGCCAGCAGTATATACAGCACCAAGCGGCCACTTTAACGGCACACCTGCTGATGTGTCTGATTCTGTAATGTGGTGGACAAGACTGCCGACTAATGATATGGTGTTTTATTTATTTTTCTACAGGGGAAATTCTCCATAGATCATTTTTTAGGTGACTTAACATAACTGTTGGCAGTCAACCGTACAGGAAAACCGAGCTGTGGTGTATTACATCAACATTATGTTTTCTCCCCATTAACACCCAACAGTGCTGCTGCTGTGTTGCAAGAAGGAGGAGGCAGGGTTAGGTGGGAAACCATCTTGACGGTCCCAATACTGGACTGCTATATATACTGTAATGGTGTTTCCACCCGGAAGTCTCTCTATCCAAAACCTTTCCACTTTCTAAAGGTGCTAACAAGAACCCACCCAGGGGCCTCTAGTGAGAATCCTTTTATATATCGAGGGTTTTATCTAGAACCTTTATAGGGCCGGGGTGCACAAACCACAGCGATCGTGGTTCACAATCTTTGAGGGGTTGTGGGCGTTCCCAGTTAATATCCATGCTTTCAACAATCCTTGAAGAACTCTTTCTTCCAAAAGGGTTCTTTGGATTAAAAGGGTTCTTAATGGAACCTTTAGTCCCACAAAGAACCTTTTGAAGACCACTTTATTCAAAAACGGGTTCAGTACTCTTCGTCAGTGTGGGCTGTCCTCACCGCTGTGTTGAAATAAATTTGATTGACGTGATGTCAAGTCTTGCCCGTGAGTTACAAATCAAAACCAGGGCTTTTTATTTATGTTGTGTGTGTGTGTGTGTGTGTGTGTGTGTGTGTGTGTGTGTGTGTGTGTGTGTGTGTGTGTGTGTGTGTGTGTGTGTGTGTGTGTGTGT
>NW_022280037.1:4833986-4865950 GCF_004355925.1 Anarrhichthys ocellatus | reverse complement strand
TGTGTGTGTGTGTGTGTGTGTGTGTGTGTGTGTGTGTGTGTGTGTGTTTTACACACTCTTAGATGTTTTAGTAGTTTTCTTTGAGGGGTGAAGTTTGTTTGGTTTTGAAGTTTCATAAAACACGGATTACAACCCACCACAGCCATCACAGATACTGTGGCCACACGTGCACGAAATAAATTAGATAATTGTGTCCCAGACTGCAGCCTTCTTATTGCCCGACTTCCACAGTATGCGGCCTGTTTCCTCGCATAACTCTCGCTGGCGCAGGACCTAAAGGCTTGGGCAAGGTTAGATGACGAGTTATAAGGAGACACCAGACACACACAACCCACGTGTGCGAGTGTGTGTCAGCCACAAATGAGTGCGTGGTGATGACGATAGGGATACTACAGATGGGGAGGATTGCTTGGATTGTGTTTTGTTCAAATTGAACGTGTGCGTAGTGACGGGGCCTCTGAAAGAAGTGGGACAGCGTCTTGTCGAGCAGACATGCTGTCATCAGCAGATAGTTTAGGCGGGAGGAACAATGGGGCTGGCTCTCTGCCTTGTCTGTCAGTCACTCCAGCATGCAATCATCCAGGAATGTCTTTCTTCTTCAGACAGCGGAGGAAGAGGTGGAGAACACTACATTTTCTTGTGGCCCTCTTCCCCGTCCCTCTGGTTCCATGTGAAGTCACCTTCGCCTTACATGTGTCGGAATACTTAAACTAGCCTTTTGTCATTGAGGAACACCAGATAGTTATTTTATTCAAGGGATGAAAATAATCGTGATTTAAATATAATTCATACTTTGAAGATGCTTCCCTCTCTCCAACACACACAAACATCCCGTTGTTTCTGTCTTTTTCAGTCGCACTAGAGCTGAAAGATTATTTGATCAGTTGAAACAAAATCAACGATTTTGTTTGATTGTAAACTGAATATCTTTGCTACAGACAAAACAAGGATTGTGAAGACCTCAACTAGGGCTCTGGGAGCATTGATGTGCATTTGTTTTTACAACCTCTTGATTTATTTACAGACCAAACAATGAAGGGGAAACTCATCCAAAACCAATTTTCCCTTTGCATTTTTCTTGGGTTGGTGCTGTATGAAGTGGCTTTCAATGTTTCATGTGAACAACAATTGCTGCACTATGTGAGGACTTTTTGACCCTGTCTTGTTTTGGTTTTGAAGACCTTGACAAATGCTGGAACAAGCACGTTGGATTAATTCGCCCTGGTCTGGGTCCTTGCAGCCGAACTACGTGCTTACCCAGCTGAGCTTTGCCTTGGGGACAGCAGTCAAAAATGCTACTTTATACAGAAATGAGTCGCCTATTTGGGGGCTGTTGTCTGCTTACACTAATCTTTTCCCGCCCAAAGATAGTAACTCCAGGGCCAACACGGGGTGGTTATGAAGCCCGTGATGGGGACATCGCTTAAGGATCTCTTTATTTTCTTTATTCCTTTTTTTGTTTCACAGTATTCATCTGTAGTCATCATATTTACAATAATTGTACCTTCTCATTCAGACGACTATTACATTTTCAAACTGGAAAGATTGTCAGTTCATACTGTAATCTATCTGCTCATCCTCAACATTAATTAGGTTTACAGTATCTATAATCTGTCCACGCACACGCACTAGATATTGTCCATCTGTACTGTGCTCACAGAGATCAGTAACATGACACGCGTTACTACTCTCCTGGAAAGGCATGACTATAAGTGACCCAGCAGTGTTGTGATGCTCTCTCTAGATTGGCAGATGGCACCTGATTGTAATCACAATGATGATGTCGTGCGTTAATACGAGGATTAATTCAATTCATTTTGGGGGTTCCTTCTCCGCTTCATCCAAATTCCCAAACGGTCAGTAAGCAGCAGGAAGTGAGTAAAGAGCCATTCTGGCTAGTTCGCTCTGAGCTGCTATCAGGAGAGGGGAAAATGCTGACACCGCAGTAGCGTCGTGTGAAGTGTGCTTGTGAAGCAGCTCCAGGGCTCGGAGGCCGAGTCTATTGTGCGAGGATTCAGCTCTGATCCCCGCCTCGTTGAAAGGCTGCGCGGCAGAGGAATTCCCCCTCTCGCTCTGAATAGTTTTTGGGGGTTAGAACTGTTTGAGTGCTACAAACAAGAGGGCCAGCATATTGTGGGGCCTGGTGCTTAGAGAAGAGTCACTTTGCTGAACCCCGGAGTGCAGATCAGAGTGGAAATGTGTGAAAGTGATTGAAGAGACCTGTGTGTGTGTGTGTGTGTGTGTGTGTGTGTGTGTGTGTGTGTGTGTGTGTACATGTGAGTGTGACTGATTTAGAGCAGTGTGTGTGTTGTGTTCAGCAGGGATTGGTTTGTTACCCCGCCTGTCTGTCCCCCACTTGTCTCGCCCGTTTCCCCCCCGACAGTCCACTCTGTGCAGATTGAAAGGGTGTGCTGGAGCGTGATACTGCCTGATTGTGTGAGTGTGTGTGTGTGTGTGTGAGTGAGTGAGTGAGAGAGAGAGAGAGAGAGAAAGGAAGACCGTGGCTCGATGAGAGCTGTGATGTTCATGTGCGTGTAGGCTTTCACTGGTCAAACCAGGCTCATTACTGATGTTATGTGGCGGTCAAACAGGGGCTTAGATCTGCCAATGTGCCTGTAGACCGTTGTGTAGTCGATACAACAAGGTGTTGATAGCTTTGCTATTTATACTGACTGGAAATGAGGCAGCAAGCCTCTGCCAAGTCAACAAAAACGAATGCACGATACATACTTTTTTGTTTTCCAGGATCTACTGGGAGCAGCTTCACGCCCATCTGCTTTTGTATTTTTTGCAGCTGTTAGTAGCTTCCCCATTTCCTTTGTGCATTGCATTGTGGGACACCCAAAAATCAAGCAGATTCAGCACACATGACTTATTTGAATGAACTTAACACTCAAGTGTCGGCTCCAAACCTGCATAGAATTGGTACGTAGTTTGGAATTGGGATACAACAAAGGTTTGACTGTTGAAGCTGCAAACGTTTACATCTTATCTGGTGTTGTGAGGCTACTTTGTAGACGCATATAACATTACGACATGCTCAGTTTTAACACAAGCCTGCTTCATACTAACGCAGATAAACATACTCGTAACGGTACCTCTCAGTTGCAGTGTACTGCTGCAAGAACTACCGATACCAAAGCAGTTACACGCTCCTAGAGCAGAACACATAATTGCCATCTGACTGTGTTGACGCAGCATATGCACCAAAAGCTTCAGTTACAAAGTGAACAGATTGCTGTAAATCTCTTGTCCATTTGGCTAGTCTTCCTCCACAAACGCATCAATGCTGCTGCCAGGGAGCCCAGCTGCATTGGTCAGAGTGTCCAATGCATATTAATGTAATTTTTTGTACATTTTGAAAACTCAGCATTGATGCCACGCACCATTTTGCAGTTCTAATATATAATCTGAATGAAACGCACTCCGGTAGCTTATTGATTCTTTGCACCACTCAGCTGGTAAACGCCGTCGCCTGCTTCGACTTCAGCAGCTCACCCTTGTTTGAACTCAAATCCTCCTCACCAAACACATTCGCAGCATCAAATAATCAATCAATAAATGACAGTTTGAAGTAGGTTTTACGGGCTCATTTAGAAATTGCTTCCTGCAATACTGAAATAAAGGAGTGATGCAGTTCTGTGAAATATCGGTCTGTAAAGAATTACACATATGCATGCAGTATGGTCTTTTATATCCAAAGTCATACTAGCTTTCTACTGTCTAACAGAAGCTCAGGTACCTGCAGAAATGCTTTCAGTACTCTCAAGGCGTTCGCTCCGAGTAGGTTAAATGTGGAGAGTAGAGCCCGAGGTGGTGCGGTCTCCAGTTACCCGTTTAAAAGTCTTTTGTGTGGTTGGATTGGTTTGGCGGTGGAGACAGAGATGGTTCTCTGTCGCTGTATTTTTCTCACTCGTTTTGTCTCTGTGTTTGTTTTAAAAATACCTGTTTTAACAGTATACAGACACGCATGGCTGTGTGGGGTCTGAGCTACAGTTGTGGGGTCTGAGTGAGCCAGAGGAGGATAATGGCATATGTAACAGATGAGTCATTTAGCAGGAGTTGAAGGACCTAAAACCACAGCACTGACTCTTACTCTCACTCAACGCAAGTAGCTTCTGGCTGTTTTTTATTTGCACAGTTCTCATCAGGTTGTATTTTTAGTATGTATACTTTTACCAAGTACTGCTGTCTAGAAGTTTATTTGGGTAAACAATATTCATTTTAACCTGCGTTGATTGTTTTTTTTTTTTTTAAATTAAAGTATCCTTGTTAAAGTTTTGAAAGATGTGGCAGTAATACAGCTGGAAAATGTAATTGACAGTAAATACATTTTTAATGTTTCTGAATAATTTGGACGCAGCTTATAGAGCAACATAGATGAGGTTAGGGCTGGGCGGTATGACCAAAAATGCATATCACGGTATTTTTTACGATTCTGGCGGTTTCACGGTATATCACGGTATTTTCTTTTTCGGTGTTAAAGCATTAATTAATTAACGCCGAAAAGAACCTGCTGGTCAACCGGCCAGCGAGCAGTGAACAGCTGTTTGTGTGGCGTGTCTTCAGTTCAGTCACTTCCTCTTTCCTTCACCTACATTCCCCTGGGTCCTAAGCCCCTCCAGGTAAAGCTTCTTATCACTCTATGTACCAACGTACATTTATAACAAATACCACACATATTACGGTAATCAGCGTTGCATATGTGTCTAACCAAAATACCTTTTGTTGTTCAGTCTTTGTTCATCCTGCATCGCTCTGTTCTGTTCTGTAATGTAACGTTACTGGAGCGACAGAGCCTCTCCCAGCTGTTAGCAGACTGTTGTTAGCGAGCTTTACCCAGCATGCAGTTCGGCGGGGAAATTCTATAAATGTACAATTATTAGTGTTACAAATTGTTTATGTGTCACTAACTGTTGTGTCGTGGTGTTTTGCCCTGTTAAAGAGCGTTAGTTGTGGGTTGTTAATTGTTATAAAGTTATAACCATGACTAGGGTTCCCTCTCAATACAGCTAAGACAACTAGCTCCGACTGCAGCGCTCTCAGCGGCAAACAATATATTTTGCTGCCTATTGCAGAGCGATAGAAGTTGCCTCTGCTGTGCCGGTATATGAAAAATTCATCCTACGGAAATTAAAACCGGTATACCGCCCAGCCCTAGATGAGGTGTCCCAGTGACAGTGACCGAGCACGCTCAATACCAGGACCCTAAAATTGAAGCAGCTAAATGGAATGCAGTAGTTATCAATTACACCTGTGCTTTTCCCTACTGTGACATGTCACAATGTATTTGTGAAAATGGCCGATTGGGTAAAATGTATGTATAGATAGTGATTATAAGCCTGGTGTCTGAATTTCAGTGCAACCTCAAGTTTTTTTCCACACACGTGGAAACATTTGCATCTGTTATTAGATACTCTATTGCAGTGCCTGTTCCGGACGTGCCCGTTAGGAACTCATGCGCTTCAGGAACGCCCGATTGCATGGCTTGCATTACTACTCGCAGCGTTCTCAAGAACAGCTCAACGCCAATTGACTTTGGGTTGTGGCGTTCGTATATCGGATGGACCGTTCTCCAGATATGCAAGGACAGACGGTCGGAGATTCCTATCTTTATAGATTAGATGGCCTTCGCTGTGTGATGGAGCGCCACTGCTCGTTTTCCTTGAAGCTTAACAAGCCTTATATTGAATCAAAATGTAATAATAAAAAAGGGAACTTCTGCTATTAAATCTTGTGTAGATGGTGAGACATCAGTAGTGTGTCAGAGCAAACTGTTCTCGTCTTTTCTTTGAGCTCTGTGTTCTTCTTTTATTCTACCCGTCCTCGACCAGCGACACTTTATTCATCTGTCATCTTTTCCTTTTTAAAGTCACGTCTGTCTTTCTCTCTCTCTCTCCTTCGTGTGTGTGTGTGTGTGTGTGTGTGTGTGTGTGTGGGATATGACCCCGGGAGTGCGGAGTGGTTCTTCCATTTTGCATTAGCAAACAGCTCATAGCTTGGATATTAATACGGCACAGATTTATGGATTCAACACATTTCGTCACTACAACTAGTGGTGTTGCAAAGAGGACAGTGTGGGTGTGTACAGTATTGGTGTGTGTGTGTTGCAGCTGAATGGGGGCCATTGTGTGTGTTTTGTTTTCAGAGGGTCTAGGCGATTTGATATACGTCAGTCGGATGGGGAGTAGGGAAGGGAAAAGTGGCGCCAGCTCTGGCCCGCTTTGGGGGACGAACTTATTAAAGTCCCTAAAAACTAATTTCTCAAAATCCCCCCTCATCCTGAGAGACTGCCTCACTTATCACTGGTACAGTGCTGCATTGTCTCAGCTGGACTCCCAGTGTTTGTTCTGTTTAGTGTGTGAGTCTCTGGTCTCAATGCGTGTGAAAGTCTACGGGTAGTCATAGGTTTGTGTGTGTGTGTGTGTGTGTGTGTGTGCCCGTTTATGCACATCTCAGCGAAATTGTCCTTCATGTAGGAGACTGCAGATGCTCACTGCTCTTTCCCTACAAGCTATTATACTAACACACACACACACACACACATATACACACACACACACACACACACACACACACACACACACACACAGAGAAAGCAATGATGGTTCAGTTCTATTCTTAGCTTTTCCTTGAATAATTGATTGACTGCAGCCAGAATAGAGGTGGCATAGAGAGGCGCGCACACACACAAACGGTACCACATACCTGCATTCAGGACGTGGACAAAAAAAGCAGGAGTACCAGCTCAGGACGGCAACAACACAAACTTGGACCTCAGAAATGACAGTAGAGTTGAATCAACATCCTTGTGACGGTCTCTGAACAGGACTGAGATATATACTGTATCACTGAGAGCTGCCATATCAGAATATTAGGACTGGCCCCTCTTACTCCATTAGTCGACAAATCGTTTCAGTTCAGGTCTCAGTTGATTTCGATTTCTTTAGTGGATAAGTGTTTTTTTATGCTTTTTTCACGCAGAATGACTCATTTCCAAGAAACGCTTGAGCACATCTCTGGTAAACACAAGATTTAAAGTGGCATTTGTGTGATTCTTTGTGGAGAAACTCAAGTTTTACGTATTGCTCGATTAGATCAACAAATCAATTAGTCGACTATGAATTCTTTGGTGGAGGACAGCCCTACAGAATCCTGATCTGGTTCTATAACTCGGAATGGCTGCCTGCATCTTAAATAGTTCTTGTGTTGCGCTCAGCTCGATCGATCGGAGCTTTGAACGTGGGATTAACAATGGGGACGTCAAGCTACCTAGCAAATGAGAAGTTGTGTCCGAAAAATGGCAGCGAACGTGGTTTACATCGACTCAGGTTGATTTAAAATCGACAAATGTCTTTAGTCAACTTAAAAAACACAAAATGCTTTAATGTCTGTCATTAAATGATTACATCTACTCTAACGTGAGAGTGTGTGTCTGTCTGTGCAGGCTCTGGATGTGGACCGAAGTGTTCTGTACAAGATGAAGAAGTCTGTGAAGGCCATCTACACGTCTGGTCTAGGTGAGTTCCCCCGTCTGTCCTCTATGCCGGGATTTTCATTTCCTTATCTTAGCACTCTCGCTGTAGTTTTTCATAACATGTTTCTCTCTTTGATATACAAAAAAAGAAGATTTTTCTGTTTTCACAAGATAACTGGTTTCAATACAAAAGTGCACAATGGATTGAAAATGGAAATGATTACTAATTGCATTTTCTATTCTGAGGCAGACGTAGGGAGGATAGCTGTGTGTGTGTTATTACCATGGTCATTGTGGCTGCTTGTGACAGTGTTGGGTGTTTCCAGTGTCTTTTGTCCGGCCTGCCTGACAGAACCCCGCTGAGAGAGAGACGCAGGGAGAGAGACCTCTGAACAATGTGCTGAGCATGTCTTTTTCAGAACAGTGTGAGCACTGTTCAGACCAGAGGGGACAGCTGTCTGATCCAGACCCCCCCAAAGGAACAGCTGGGGAGGGGCGCACGCTGTGTCTGTGTGTGGCTGCTGAGGCATGGACACACTCACGTTCTCACCTCACTGTGCATTTACATACATGATGTGCCTTTTTGTCGCTACCAGACTCGGAACCTCTATTGTGTCACCCCATGACGTGAACGGCTGACATTGTGAGTGTGTACGAGCGTGTACGTCTCGCCCTGTTCAGCTGCTAGAATGAATGCCCCTGATGTTGATAAATTACCTTCATTTGAAAGTGTGTGTGGTTAGTGCAGCAGGATACACACACACACACACACACACACACACGTTTGAGTATTGTAGGTGTTTTAAATTTGTTTTCATTATGAACAAGATCATCTGCTGTAGGAAAAATTGGGAAGAAGCAAATTTACCTTTTAGCCCATTTACTACCGTTACTGTATATTTAAAGCTGCACCGATCAATATTAACGATGGATGTGGGTTAAAGTAACATAATCAAGTCTAGTTCACTCAGTTTAGACTTTTCAAGTTGATCAGCAGTAAAACATTAACTAAAACACACTGGTGAGGTCCATTAAGCAAATACAAGCTCATATATAAACACTGCAACTTGATTTAAATGTAAATAAAAAATATCATCAATGAAAAAGAATCCAGAGCTCAAGTAATGGACAACGAGGGGTTCATTATCTGGAAGTAATGGACGACGTGGAGGCCAGAACCCTCTCTCTGAAGGCCATTCATATCTGAAAATAGACATCTGGGAAGGCATTATCCCGCTTATACCATGGGGAATTATCAAAAACATAAAAATAAAGATCATCCCATATAACTTTTAGGCAATGCAAACATTGTTGACTGCTCCAGTAAATTGGACAGTCCTTATGCTCGCAAGATTCAAAGTCAGTAACATTGCGTACGGTTGAGAAATACTAAATACAATTTGAGTATATGCTGACGCGTATAAAGCGAAGAATGAAAGCACAGCATTTGTATTCATATTCTTCAAAGAGGATGCAGCCTGAATAATGAGGCACACAACAGGGAGCCTCAACACCGACTGCCTCACTACTCCGAGAATACATTCTGTCCTGGTAGAACTGGCTGTCGAGCCCAAAACCGTGGAAGCATATTTTATCGCCGATGACGTGAGGAATACTAATGACGAGGAGGTGAGCGGAAGATGGAGGTTTGGCTAGAACGGCAGAGGCTGAGCAAGCAAAGTAGCCTCGTATACCAGAGAGTTAGAAAGAGATGGGAACGAAAGATACTGGGAAAGCTGTACAGACCCGTGTTGCTGCAGGGGCCTGTCAGCTTGTCAGCTTGTGGGTTTTGATGAATAAACCAGCAGCAGCATCTCAAACCCCCGAAGAACCCGGAGCTGATCGAGCACAGCCGCTCGGACAGACCTGCCAAAGCTGCCGAACAGATAAAGAATCGAGGCAGACGAGTGAGCGCCGTGTTCCTGCTGCTGCGCCTATAGAGCTGAGCAGGATAGAGTTGCTGAATAATGCAGCACTTAGCCATCTGGGCTGACCTTCTCCTTCTGATCATACAGTTCTCTCTTGGCTGCAAGGTAACCAATACACAATGAGACTTCCACAAGCTTAAATGTAATCAAACTGGACGGATGTCTGAGGAACACGATCAGATGAGACACTGAAATGCAGGATGGAGTCGTCTGTGCGTAAAGGGTCTTCTCTCAGTGCAAGTGGACGTGGAGCCCGGTGTTGTTTTCTTACCGTCTGTAGAGAGATTTAGAATTGATCGAAGGTCCTGTCTCACAAACACACACACACACACACACACGCACACACACACGCACACACACACACCACTAACCGCCATGCTACCTTTCAAGCGTTTCTCTTAACCTGAAACTGTTTTATTTTGCTTGTCATTTGTGGAAAAAGCCCACAAAAAAAGTGTGTACAATATAAACGAAAGTAGGTAAATGGTGTAAATGCAGATGAACACCCAGCATTTAATTATTTTTGAATTAAGTCAGAAATTACAATTAAGAAATGAGTGGAGCTCTCACATGCTAATTGCACTCTTAATGAGTTATTTTCTGAAAGGCAAGGCACTCTAGGAAGACACAACAGTGTCACTGCTTGGTAAAATAAACAATATGTTTCATGTTGCAGATGCCTCAATAGTTTTAAAGATGGAGTTTAGCAGGTCCTCAAATAAATCTGAGGCGTCCCCCTTCTTATATACAGTCTATGGGCATCACAAGATGATCAACAGGGAGTAAAGCAATAAAAAAACGCAAAAGAAATATGCTTTTTAAAATGTCTGTCCTTTAGTCTTTGCTTGTTTTTATTGTACTGATGATTAGGAGTTAATTTCAGCATCAAATTGCTGCAATTGAAGACTGCAATGTGCAGTCTTAATAAAATGCATAGAACATTGACAAAAGTTTGAGAAAAAGTTAAAGAAGAGGGTGTAGTTTTTAGAGTGACTCTCTTATAACCATGCAAAGCCCTTGTTTCTGTAAGGAAGCCCCTGAACACCGGGTTGCTGTATTGGAGATGTTTAGGCAACATGCAGAGCAGCACTCCATTAGCAGGTTTTGTTTACAGTGTAAACTAAAAGAAAAGGCCGCCTCTGTCCTCGTGTCTCTCTTCTGTCTCTCTCTGCCATCCCACTTATATGAACTATAATATCGAGGTCCAGAGCTGCTCTGTGCTGCAGACTGCATGCGTGATGCGTGAGGTCACGTTACAACGAATACACATGTAATACACACTAAGCAGCCCGGGGGTGGTTTTGGGCTGTTTGTCGGCGCTGAACGGAGCTCTCATGTGCCACTTTTTCAACAACAGCAGGTCACCGCCCTGTCGGCCTAGAGCCACCGCCACACAGCCGGAGCTGCTGTGTGAACAGCAGGCTGCGGGTGTGTGGTGACGGCCGGTGTCTGACAGACGACACCTGATTGAGGTTTATTATATCTCCGTACGACACATTTCACTGCTTTGATCCAGAAGCTGTGTTTAATAGGACTTAGTCAAAAATAGTTGAATCGATTTTAATTGTCAACAAAATGCAAGAAACCACTTGTTATTTAGGTTTGAGAAGCTGGAGACGGTTCATTTTGCTTAAAGATTATGGACTCATCCCTTTATCGATCGTCATCATTTCTTTTGCGATTTCTATGTTTTGGGTTATAAACTTTTTCTTTCTGTTTTCTTAAATGTTACTAGCCTATATTAAAATAATAAATAGAGTTTAAATGCAAATAATTCTTTGCTAACATCTGTATAAAGTGCATCACATTAGTAAATCTCAGGTAATGTACATTTTAGAAAACCTCAAACAATCATTTCGATATAATCTACAGAAAGTTATTATTGAACAATTGAATAATTATTTATTTAGTCATTTCATAAGTCAAGTTCAAGATTTATTGTTTCTCTCAGTTTTATATTAATTAAGTAAATATGTATTCAAATGGGATTGGTTTGTTTTATTTAAATAGGCAACTTTGTGTCTCTTCTGTAGTCGTAATGTGGAAGGAACCCTCTCGGGTGCTTTAAACTAGAAGCTGTTAAAAACTCAAATGTTTCTACTTGTGCTCTGAGTCTCACAGGAGCTTCATCATCCAGCTCAGCGGTGGTTTAAATTAGATTTGTCTGATGTGAGGAGGTCGGCAGGTAGTGACTCAGAGGATTTCAGCTTTCCCCTGTTAATAACGTGATGGATATCTCTCGTGTGTGTGTGTGTGTGTGTGTGTGTGTGTGTGTGAGAGATATGAAAAGCTGAGTCATTATGTGGCAGCAGGTGTCTTTTAGTTCACACCTCTTTTTCTTCCTTTTCCTCGAATCCTTCCTTCACCGCCGCCCCGTCACCTTCAGCCCCCCCCCCCCCGCTGTCATCTCCGTCATGTCTCTTAGTGACTGTTGTCATAGCAACAGTCCCCGGTGCCCCATCCCTTGCTCCACCGCTGTCCCAGTGGCATTAGCTGTTATCAGCTGCCCAGTCTGGCGTGGGGTGAATTAAGTGGAATCACTCGAGGCCTAACCCTGTGCTAGATTAAGTCGACTTTAGACACGCTTGGAGACTTCATCACTGCTGGTTTTATGGCTTCCTCCTTGACTGGTAACTGACTGTGGGGGTTGTTTAGTTTGGGCGCCGACTCAGTTGATTTTACTTTTCTTCCTTCTGTATCTTCAGCCTTTCTTTTGAAATGATCAGAGAGTGAAAGCCCTTAGTTTGACTCCGACAACCTGTCAAAGCTGACCTGTGTGTGTGTGTGTGTGTGTGTGTGTGTGTGTGTGTGTGTGTGTGTTTCCCAGCCCATGTAGAGAATGAGGAGCAGTACACTCAGGCCCTGGAGAAGTTTGGAGAAAACTGTGTGTACAGAGATGATCCTGATCTGGGTTCAGCTTTCCTCAAGTTCTCCGTCTTCACCAAGGAGCTCACTGCGCTCTTCAAGAACCTGGTGAGTTAACTATACGGTGCAGTGTGTGTGAATGTGTGTATTTGTGGGTCAAAGGATTTGGGTAAAATCTTCTGGGATAAAAAAAGATTTTCATCCTCTCCCTAATTGTCTGTCTGTATCTCCTTGAGTCACAGTGTGTGTTCCCTAACACACACACGCACGCACGCACACACACACACAGATACCGAGTCCAGCTGGAACTTGGAGCCCTCGGGGAGGTAGCTCTAGTTTTTCCATTGAGACGGCCAGCGAGCCGCTGCAGCACCAAATATCTGCCGGATCTAAGTCAACCTGATCTGTTAAAGCCAAGGTTTTTGTATCGAGGCCAAAGCTTTATTAGACAAATCTGACACCATCATGTGAGGTCTGTCGCTTCCCCTGGACACTGTATCGACTCTCCCCGAGACCAAGAGCTTGGGCTTTTATGTTGATGTCTCAAAACCTTATATTAAAGAAATATGAGCTGCCGCCTGACCTGGGTGTGAAGATGTAATCTCTCCCTGCTTTAGCAAGCTCTGGCTTCCCTAGATTACATGAGCAGCACTACACACAGAGGTTACTTGTCTCATAATGGTTTGTTTTATATTTTTGAAAACGTTTAGAGATGAGCAAAAACTTGGCAAAGTATAAGTAACCCATTGTCCCTCATTTAGCTTATTTATCCTCTCGTCACCATCATTTACTGAAGGAAACAAGAGACCAAAACTCTTTCTACCTTAAGTGCCTACCTTTGCCGTTCAGCTCTTTTCCTGTTTGACACTCACACACAACACACTAAAAGGGTTGCATCTCGGTAACTTTCAGTCTCCTGCGGGTTTAAATCCTCTGATGTAACCCTTCAACTCTTATCTGTCTCTCTCCTCACCCTCCTCCAGTTCCAAAACATGAACAACATCATCACCTTTCCTCTGGACAGCCTGCTGAAAGGAGACCTGAAGGGAGTCAAAGGGGTAAGGCAACAAACCGCCAACGGTATCGTGTTACTCCTCTACCTCACAGGAAGTGCTAAACGTGTAGACGAATCTAGTTCATCCATGTGGTGAAGTTTAATCTGCCAACCTTGACGTTCTGCTGTCGAGGGGATTAACAAGCTGCTCTGATAGAGTAGAGATAGTAGAGTTGAGACGAGATAGTTAATAGAACAGTTGACAGAATACACCCGGCTTTATGAATCAAAATCAAAAGCTTCACCCATTACTGACCGACGTGTGTTAAAGCATTGGCATGATACCTGCAATAGCTCAACATGATGGGAGTTATTCAAAACCTGCTTGCCATCGCTCAGCATGAAAGAGTTTTAGCACGGGGCCCACAATCATTCAGCATCGCATCGTTTTGCGTGGAGCATCAGGGTGGACATATTACCAGTGACACATGGAGGATTTGGGATTTTATCATCCAAATGAATGAATTTGTGTCTAAATATTCTTTAAAACATTCCGAGCCCAAGTTGGCTCTACGAGGTATCAAAATAAAGAAACAAATACAAAAAAATAATTGTTTGAGGTTGACCAACAGGCCATTTATCCAAAACTATCCCTAACCCAAATCTGATTTATCTGAGAGAGACTCGGACTCTTGGGACTTGGTAATGTTTGAAATATTTGGATACTAGTGCAGAAACGATATCTAAGTTTCGGTACCAATTGCAAAAGTGTTTTAATACCTCACATTCAAAGATATAAACATGTTTTTTGTTAGAATCCTTCTCTTTTCTCTTAACAAAGGATCCAGAGTTCACAACACAAACAGGCAAACAAGAACTTTTCCTTAAAACCAATCCTTTTTATTAGAGAGCTGACAGTATAGAGATCCCAGGAACCGAAGGTAGAGAAAGACGGGGAGTAACATGCAACTGTGCTCCTTGTCCAGACTTTACAGTTCATGGTGCCTTAAACCCATAGGCCATAGGACAGTTTCCAATACTTGATGCTCCAGACACATTTCGGTCTGTACCAAAAAAAGTCTTGAGGTTCAGTACACGGCCGCTAGTCAGCCAGTCGGGTCATGTGCGTCCACCAAACGGACTAAACCCAGACAGACAGCTCTGTAATGCAATCAGCACTTGTTACTGTCCGCGGCAGTCTGTGACCTTTCCCCTCTCCAGACACGTGATTGGTTGCAGCCTCCAACGAGCTATGATGCGATTAAGACGGCTCTCTAATGAGGCTGGTTGTCCCCGTGACACTGACTCGCTCGGCTCTCTCTTGACTTTTTCGTTCGTCTCTCGAGTGTGATGTTTTCTTTTCAGCCTCGATCTGATTTTCTCTTCGGTGATTTCCTTTCTTAGTCTCTCTCTCTTAACCCCACTCGTCTGTCTCCATCGTTCTTCCCCTCCTTGTCTCCTTCACTCTGTCACTCCCCCCTCCCCCACCCCCCCACCTCCTCACTCTGGCTGTGGCAGCCAGTCACATCTGTAATGCTTACCCACTTATTGCTCATTAGCCTGCTGATGATTCTCATCACCCCAGTGACATGGGGGCTAATGAGCTGCCGGTTATTTCATACCCCAGGACACACACACTCTCATACTCTCATACTCTCACACACTCTCACACACACTCACATAAAGCACATAAAGGAGAAGTGAGAGAAAGAGTCATCTAGAAATGAAATGATGGCTTATTTCTCTCATTTGTCTTTGTTCACTGCTGCACCCGTCTCCTAACCTGTTGCTCACCTCCACAGCCCAAGGCTTTTCCCTTGTCCATCCCGTATCCTTCATCATCTTCCTCCTCCTCCTCCTCTGTTATTATCCTGCTTCTTCGCTCCTGTCCTCTCCTGGGGGGAAGTACCTGTTCGGAGAGGGGGAAGCAGAAAGAAGTCCAGACCTGCATGAAAGGCTGTTTAGACTGCAGTGAGAGAAGGAAGGAGAGTAGGATGAAGTAATGGGTTGATATGGATCTCATTCATGAGGGATGTATTTAGTCTATTGAGAGAAAATATACAAAATACAACTTGAGTAAATGTCCGTATTCTACATTTATATTTACAAGTTTATTGATCTAATCTAACCCTTTTTTGAGAAGCTTCTTCTGCATAAACATGTCTAAAAATATGTTATATATATTATAGATTACATTTTCTTTCAATGCATAAAATACCATTCTGGTATCTTTGAATGCTGACGGCTGTGTGATCAGCTGAAATAGCCACCAGTCCTCTTGTTTGATTTAACTCAGGACTTTATGGCTTTGTGGTGGCCGTTGTTCCTTCTGGAGCTTGTTAATATTCTGCCGGTGCCGTCTTTGGCAGTGAGTGCGATGAACTGACCCCGAGGGAGGCAGCCGCTAATGGCTGATTAGAGGGCTGCCTCCTAGCAACCCGTCACTGCTGTTACTCAGAGAAAAATCTAACATTTTCCACCTCGTCTAACTCCGTGGTCCTTTCACCACAGATGGCAATTTGTATTTCATAGGTGAAGTGTTCTTTTGTGTGACATGAATATTGAACTTTACTCAGGACACAGCTCATTTAGTGCAGCACTAGCATAAAAGGCTGGGGTGGGGTCCCTGGAAGACCCAGTAGTGTGTTTTTACTGAAGTTAAACACACAATCCAGTCGGTGGGAAAATGGAAAGTGCTGAGTCCACGAAACATTTCTGCTAACGGCGGACTTTCGTAATGGACGCCGGCATGATGTCATGCCTACAGCCGACCCCCTCGTCCTCTGTCTGTGATCCTAGCCCACCATGAGTCATATCAGCTTGTCACTGTTCTCTTACAGTGTCTGGATAGTTGCCATTGTGTTTGTAAGTACGGAGTGAGAGGAGGGGGGACTTTGGGCTCCTGCACTCTTTTCTCATGATCGCTGTTTGAGAGTTTAGGTAAGAGCAGATTACAAATGGAGGCTTTTCCTCATTAGTTTGCACACTCTGCTATCAACTACAACATCAGCAGCATCAGCAGTTTTTAAAGTTACTGAACCGGGGATTTGCAAACAGCAGAAGTGTCAGATTCAGATTCAGTCAGTCCAGCTAAATTGTAATTGTCTTTTTGTTCAGGTTTTGAGATGTCGAGTCTCCTAGTTTTCTGCCTCCACTCCTAATATGACGGCGCTAGTTTGTAGCATGAAAAAGGACAAAAAAAATGGTAAAATCTGGTAAAAATGTCCTGGTTGCTTAATACTTTCTATGCTGAAATACTCCCTGTGGACTATCCAGAGCAATATTCAGTCAATTAACAATCGTCAAGTAGAGAATTAATCTGCAACGATTTTGATAATTGTTCTATTCATTTTTCAAATGACAACAATTCTTGGTTTCTTGTGATATTAGATTGAATTTCTTTGGACTGGAAGTGTTTTTTTTTTTTTGTTTTTTTTTTAACTGATCCTTAGGAGTGTTCACGTCCACAAGTGCTACAGATCCAAACTAAACTCTGCCTTCGGTGCTGCTGACCAGGTTAAGTCCATTCATTACTGCAGTGGAAAAAGGTGTGCGGAATCTGTAACAGGAAGTGCTATTCCTGGACATGTGTGGTCGTAGGTAGGAAGAGGTGATACATTTGCCAATGGAGGCCCCTGTCAAGGGCATGACATTCCTCCTCCGTCCTCTGGATTCATGCAGCCAGAATGAGGACGCTGAGAGCTCGCTCGTCTCTCTGGGAGTTATTTGCCCCGTGCCTTGGCCTATTCTGCCCAGCGATGCCTGATTCTGGTATTTTTAGCCATTGTTACCATTTTCTCCTCTCTCTGGCTCTGACATTTCCTTCCGCTCACCCTCTTTTCTGTCTGGCTCTCTTGACCTACAGTTCATTCTTTTAGTGACTTCCTCATTTGCTTTGGCTTTTTTTTTCTTCACCGACTTGTTCTTTCACTTTGGTGTTCAGCTTTTTTCTTCTTATTTTTGTCTTTTCTGCTCTCTTTCCTCTGGTGGTTTCTGCCCTTGAGCTGGTTGACTGAATGGCCGAGTGGTCCTTGGCGCAGTGAACCAGACCGTGATCATGTGGGCTAACGGGTTGACCCTCTGCTGTTGAAGCGGAGGTCAACCGTGGGAGCACAGTCGTCCCTGGAGTTTTAACAATGCACTAAAGCTGTACGCTGTCTGTCCAGCCGAACAGCAAAATGTGTGCTTTTCACATTCATGTGCAGAAATGCCCAGTATGCCAGATATGAGTGCTGCTTAGGGTTTAAATAGTGTCCATACCAGGATGCAGCAGGTGCTTACTGTGGTTTTTGGAAAGAGAAAATTTGAGTTAAATGTAATATAATTCTCTTGATTAGTCGTTGTTATTGTTGCACGCTGTTGTGCAGATTTTCTTGGTGTTCTGGTTTCAGGCAACAATTAATTTGGTCGAATTGTATTTTCTAGGGAGTGACACGGCCAATTGCGCCCAGTAATCTCTCCTTTTGTTTGTCACAATCCCTGTTTAATCAGCGCCACAGTGTTAGGGGTGTTGTTTAATCAAGCGCCTTGCTCAAGCAGCTGTTGAAGGCGCAACCGTGATGATGAGACATCAGTGTTGCCTGTTGTCGATGTGACCAGAGGGATCGCGCTACAAATGCCAAGAAACAATTTCACCGTGCTCCTGCCTTCAGAAAATCCCTCCACAGTTGCCTCGCCCTGCTCCCTGCTGAGACAGCTGTGGGCTGCTTTGCATCTGTGAGGAGGATGATTCAGCTTACTGAGTCACATCGTGTTGAAACACACACCTGCAAACACACACACACACACACACACACACACACACACACACACACACACGCGCATATAGCTTTGCTCGTTAGTAGTTGAAAAAGAAAAGTGTTTTTTCTGAACATGTGACAGTTGGTAAGCAGTGACAGTGATCTTTGTGATTCCTGGTTGCCTTATGATGGTGTTATTCCTAAATGTATTTGAAATGTAAAAAACAAAGATCACAGAGCCCAAAGCGACACCCCAAAGGTTTTCACTTTGCAATGATGTAAAATTATGTTTTTTTTTTTCCTTAATTGAAACAATGAATCAAATATCAAAAGTTCTTTACTCTGCAAACAGCAGTTGACAAAAAACTCTCACCACATGAGAGCTTTCTGTAATATCAAAAAATGCCGTTGAGTCATTTTCTGTTGATTAATGTAAGCTTTCTGCTTGTTTTTCACAGGATCTGAAAAAGCCTTTCGACAAAGCCTGGAAGGACTACGAAACAAAAGCGTAAGAAACCTAATGTGTCTACTTTTTAACTTATTTTCCATAAATAGAACCAGTTTGTTGGTTGATGCAACACACCACAGTCATCATTTGTTTGAATTTATCAATTCAGCAGATCAAACTATCGTCTTATCTTGTCAGTTAGTATGTTAAAATGAAATGTGCAGTATGTCTTGTCTCGACTAACCTCTCTCCCCTCTAACTTCCCCCCTGTGATGAGCTGTTAACACATGCTCGATGGTGTGAATAACCACCACATTTCCACTGTCAAACCCTTGTGATTGTGCACGCAAAGAACACATGACATCTTATAGCACTTTCATATATTTTACAAGCTGCAAAGGACATTCTTTACTGAAAGGGTAATACATCTTCTCTCTCTGGTCAGACAGTACTGGCTTTGTCCTGACATCGAGAGTTCAGCCGGATGCTATGTGACTGTTTTTGAACGACCCGACTTATTCTTATGATTTGACTCTATTGATGGAGAACAGAAGACATCAATAGAGTCCAGTTTTCTGCCTGATTGGGAAAACCACCCAAACACCCAATTGTATCTCGCCGCTCTTCCTCATCAACGATCCTCTGGTCTTCTCCGATCTCTCTGCTTGTTTGCTGTTTTTAAATGCTCAGACACAAAAAGATAAATTATTTTGTCTCAACACAGCATTGCTTTCTGATTCCCTAATTTGGTTTGCAAGCTCTTTGCATATGACAACCCACGTTTGAATTCAGTTTTCAGTGTGTTGTCTCACTTTGAATGCTGTTGATTCAGGAAAAGTGTTTGTAATTACTAAAATCAGACCGATCTCCAGATTCTTCTGTCTTCATTTCCTCATATGGGTGAATTACTTCCTGAACTGACAGAACTGAAAGTGACTGGATTTTTAGCACGATCATCAGTTGAACAACTGTCAGTTTGGCTGGCTGCCAAAAAGCCGGGCGAACATGTTCCTCTCTATTAGTCGCGGCTCTGATGATGCTGTAACGCTGTCAGGGCTGAAGATTCATGTGCTGACAAAGGCCCGCAGTGAATGACATGAAATTCGGCTTTTATGCACCAGCAAAATGGCATATTTACAACCAAAACTAATGGCTGTTGGAACTTACGCCATTTGTCTCTGGCTTTCCAACCGTGTCTAAGACTTTTATCTTGGTTAAAAACAAAACTGCTTTATTTTTTTGGAAAAGCATGAAGAGAAAACAAACTGACAACTGTCTTTTCCCACAGTGACTCACCGTTGATATCGTTAAACAAACCTCAAAGTTGGCATTCTTTCACAACAGCACACTCCACACAGCCTTTGTGCACATGCCAAATGGCACATGGCACGAGATATTGTGCAACAGCACTGATGCAGAAGAATAGTTTTTCTTTTTCTTTTTTTAAAGTGGTGTAACATCATGAATCATGGTATAAAGGGAGCAGTTGAGAAGGAATACTAAAGGAATAGTTTCACAATTCGGAAAACACTTATTCGCTTACCGGCCGAAGTTTTGCTTAAATATGAAGCTACAGCCAGGAGACGGTTGTCTATTTCAGTCTGTATGCTAAACTAAGACAACAGCTAGCCTATCTGCACAGATTAAGCTCACTTAATAACATGCTATATCTTCTTTGTGTCATACATTAAAAAATGTAAAAACAACAGTATGTGGTTCTCATCTAACGCTCTGCAAGTAAGCAAATAACGTGTATTTCCCATAAATGTCTTCCTTTAGTACCCTATTTCTTTATGACTAGTTGATACTTTTATATTATAATATGTTTTAGAAGATGGCTCATGCAGCTCCACCACTTTGATTTTTCCCTCTTTAAAGTTGAGTTGTGCAATGACCTTTTTGTATGTATTAGTCTCGTCACATATTGTGCTGAGCCTAGCTGCAGGTCAAACGGATAGCACAGTTGAACGTGAGGGAGTGAAGTCTGTCTTGATGCACATGAACCAGGCTGAACGGCTCTCGAGCGGCTTGCGGACAGCGACGGCCTCGTCCCGTCTCTCCGATAGGGAACAAACTGCTGCATATGCTGCCAGAAAAACAGCATATGGAAAAGAATGCCCTGTTGCATGGTCTGGTGCCTCCCCTCCGCTGTGTATGTTGCCTGTTCAGAGATATTGAATGGAGAGTTTGTGGTCTTTGGGAAAAATCAGCCCTAAGTAACCTGTCCTAGGTAACCTGTTGTTTTTCTAATATTGTTTGCTTGTGCCTTCCCTTTTAAACCCTAAACCCACACTTAACCCTAATTATCTCTACATGTATTACCTCCACTTTAAAATGACCCAACTGTGCATAGAAATAATTATGACAGACAGTAACTCAGTGAATAAAGACGGCTTTCTAATTTTTGTCTGCTTTATGTTCGGTGCCAAATTGCCATTATCGGTGAGAAACAAGTGTTTTTTGGACCCCTTTCCAAAAGCTCTGATGAGCTTAGTGCAGTTTAACCCCTCGCTTGACGATTCTCATTTACTGTAAGAGGTCCAAGCAACACGGAACTTTTTTATCTAAGATAAACCTGAACAGACACATCAAAATCAACACTGCCAGATCCCCCAGCAAGGCCACCCCTTTATCTGCAGGATAGCAATAGGGCTGATTTTACACAATACCACACTCCCCCCCCCCGTTCATGGTGTTATGGATGTGCGGTGTGCTCTTTGACCCCTGTGATGTCACTTCCTACCAGCACCAAGATAGAGAAGGAGAAGAAGGAGCACGCGAGGCAGCACGGGATGATCAGGACGGAAATCAGTGGGGCAGAAATCGCCGAGGAGATGGAGAAGGAGAGGAGATTCTTCCAGCTGCAGATGTGTGAGGTTAGTCGACCAATGACTGACAATGTCACCACAGTTAGTCAACAAGTAATTCATAATGAATCTTCAATGTAAAATGCAATATGCATTGTAAAATGTTAGAAATGGAACTCCTACTTTCAGAGATTGCGTCTAACAGGATGTAGAGGTTTTGGGGGGAAAAAACCTTTTTTACTGGCTAGTTTCTGCAAAGATCTGTCAAACTTAGGTAAAGGTCGTATATTTCAGAATGGGTTTATAGCCTTTTGGAATTCAGATTACATTTAGTGTGTTTGTGCGGTCTGGACCTCATTGATGTTTTACTTGAAAGCAGAAGACTTTTGCTTTGAAGCGTCTGGATTTGAGATGAAAGCGATGTGTATGTTTGAGATGGAGTCTGAGTTTGTTTTTCCTCTGACTGATCCCGGCCTCACCCTGTCTGACTAAATCTGTATTCAATATGTTGACAGTATCTCCTCAAAGTCAATGAGATCAAAATCAAGAAAGGGGTGGACCTGCTGCAGAACCTCATCAAGTACTTCCACGCTCAGTGCAAGTAAGACAAGCAAATAGAGAACTGTGTTTTGCCTTTTGATTTGTTATGATGCAATGTTGTTAGTCGACCTGGAAGTTGTCGGTTTATACAATATACGGCTCTTTGCTAAGTTGACGTGCTTCCTGTTCAGTTTCTTTCAGGATGGCCTGAAAGCTGTGGACAACCTGAAACCCTCCATAGAGAAACTGGCCACTGATCTGCACACGGTGAGTCTCCTTCTCTTGACGGTGACATTTATATCGTATAAACATCATCGTGTGTTTCGTCTCTCCATCTTTCCTCTGTGACAGATAAAGCAGGTGCAGGACGAGGAGAGGAAGCAGCTGACTCAGTTACGAGACGTCCTCAAGACGGCGCTGCAGGTGGAGCAGAAAGAGGTGAGAAACATCACATTTTCATCTTCCTAGTTCCTATATATCTGCTCCTGAATCAGATTATATTTCATCTAGACAATCCTTACATAGGTCTATCAGGGTTGTCTCCTCACTACCACGTATCGGCTGTTTTTAAGGGCAAATTTCTAATAAAAACCTCTTTCTTCAATTTGTCTTTGGATCATACATGCATTGCTATTATCCATTTTCTCACCACCGCCCAATGAGTGGACGTGATTTATGTTTGACCCTGGTCCTTAGCGATCCATTAAACATGCTGCAGGCTACAGCAGCTCCTGGTCTCACCTGATGATTGTTTTCTTCTTTCCTTCGCTGCCGCCTTCTTTTGTGAAACAAGTCCAGGAGAGTAAGTGGATTCCTTGAAGACATGTGGTTGTTTGCGTCCTGTGTTCATTGAGGTCGTTGCTTCAGTTGTAGTGCTGGATTCATCGTTTTCTTTAATGTTCTTTTACAGCCGCATATTTTTATTTTTTTTTTGTTCAAATATGTCATCTGATTGTTTCAGTGCTTTGATTATTTTTAGTTGTGCTTTTTTTATTTTTTTTTTGTTTTAAATGACTTTTCAATGAGAAAAGCTAGAGCTGCATTCATGCTCCTTCACGATCATCCTGTTGGCGGTGTTTGTCTGCTGATAACGGCACACACCAAAACAAGTCATTAAAGTCCCGTCCACGCCTGCCTTCAGAAGTCGTCCTCTCTGTTTCCCGTAGTGTTTCCAGACAGGAAGTGACATCGCTCATACAAAAATCTGGCCTTTGTTTGGTCCTTTTTTGGCGGTTGTTTTTACACTACAGTCAAACCTGAATATCTAAAGAAAAATCAAGTTAAATCTGTTAAATCCAGGCACTTAATCTAAATATGATTCATCTTTTGATCCTTTCAGAGTGGTATATGAGAATAAAATGGCAGCGTTTTCTCATCTATTGTTGCAGCTTCTGATTCAGAGGTGTAAAAGCTCCTCTTATTTTCTTATCCCCGTGTGTACGAAACCATTGAGGCTCACAGCAGCAATCTTCTTTTGTTGTTCATACTTGCTTCCAAATTCTCAGAGGAGCAGGAGCCTCTGGAGCAGAGCGTAAATCTGAGCCATTTGACGCTTCAGCGGCTCCCACTTGACTGCAATTTGAATTTGCGAATCCCACATGCAGTTCCTGCTTTTTATTTATTTATTATTTGTTTGAAGGCTCTGATGTCTCGTCTCTTGTTTGTTTGTGTGTGTTTTTCCAGGATTCGCAGGTGCGGCAGAGCACCACCTACAGCCTGCACCAACCACGGGGGAACAAGGAGCACGGCACGGAGCGCAGCGGGTACCTTTTCAAGAAAAGTGACGGGTGAGTATTAGTACAATAGTTCTACAATAGTTGTCGGAGTACGTTTCACATTTTTTATAAATAATATAATAATACATTGTAAATAAGCTTTTTCATACAAGAAGGCAAAATGAAGGCGTATGATTACGCTGCTCAGCCTGTGTCTCATAATAAAATATTTAGTATGATCACGTTACAATACAGAATACATGCATTAGTTATGAGTGTCTGCTCTTTGAGTTCAGAGTTCACCGTCTATTTGACTTACAAATGAACTGTCTTCTGTGTGCCTTAGCTTGAGGAAAGTGTGGCAGAAGAGAAAGTGCACAGCGAAGAACGGATACCTCACCATCTCACACGGCACAGTAAGAAAACAATGACGACTTTTAGTCACACAAGACAGGATCTATGTGTTCTTATTTTAAAAAGCACCCTCAGGATGCATGAACACACTCTCCCATACATGCTTCATTTTGTCCCGCACATTACAGTGTCGTTCTCATCAGCCGGTCATTATCTTCACCCATTAACCATGAATATATTCACAAGTTAACATTCTCCTCGCATCCGCTGCCTCAGCTGAGCCTCCTTATTAACCTGAACTCTGCTAGTTCCCATATAAAGATTTAACTCCGGGCCCGGGCGACTCCTCTTACTGACGCCGCTCATCTTACACGTAGCAGCTTATCACATGTTTCATTTGGCTGCAGCAGCAGTCGGATACGGTTAAACACAACACTCTCGCTCATTGATATTGTTGTCATTCCTCTCCATCTCTCTCTCTCTCTCTCCGTCAGGCTAACCGGCCTCCGGCTAAACTCAACCTGCTCACCTGCCAGGTGAAACACAATCCTGAAGAGAAGAGAAGCTTTGACCTCATATCCCGTACGTTCAGCCCTCTGTCTTTGCACGCTTGTTTTATATGCCACTTTCCTTACCTTTTTAATTAGCTCCATTCTTCCAGACAGCAGCAGTTTAAGATTTGTTGTGCAGCATTGTGGATTTCAAATGTGTTTCTATTTAGAAAGAAGCAGCAACCCAAAGATAAGCCGACTCTTAAAGATATATATTGACACATCCAGCACATCTCAATCTAGCATTCAGCAGCAAACGGTGAACAAAAAGCTTTTGTCGACTGACAGAAAATGAATCTACAACTACTTTGTTTTCAGTGTCTGAGGAATTGTGATTGACATTTTTCCCTATAGACATTAATCAAGAAAAATATCTGCAAATTAATCGATATTGATGTCAAATAATCTTTATTGTTGGCTTGTTCTTCCCCAAATAGTAAATTTCTGTCAAATAAATTAAGTTAAGTAACAGCATTTGTTAAGCTGATACACACGGAATCGCATTATCTGTCTGTTTTTTGTCAAATGGATTGTGTGTTATAATTGAATTATGTTGCTTATTCTGTACACAAAGCATCTATTGTGTGTGTCTGTCCCGGGAGAGGGATCCGTACTCTGCTCCTCCTCAGGGTTCTTCCATTTCTTCTGTTAGAGGTTTTTCTTAGTTTTTCCTTAAACACTGTGAAGGTCCAAAAACAGAGGCTGTGCAGATTAAAAAGCCCTTTGATTTGTGAAATTAGGCTGTATACATACATTTGACTAAAATCAAAAGCCAGTAATAGGATTTAGTCTTTTCTGACTGGACTGTGAGATGTAGCTAATATTGAGGTTCATTTAAGATTTGGCCAGTTTTTCCACATGTCCTGTAAGAGATAATAGCATTAAGCTGGAGGAGCTAATCTTCAGCCCCTGGAGACACAACATGGTTTCAGTTGCTGGTGTAAAAAGGTTCTCCCTGGTTATCATTGAGTGATTCTCACCTGGAGACAGAAATGAGAGTTTTTAAGTTGTTTTCTGTTTGACCTGCTACTTTAATGCCCTCTGCAGGGAGTCGCTCTGAGCTTCATCCTGTCTCCACTGCTCTTTCATTCATGTTCTCCCCTCCCTCCTCTCCCACTTCTCTCTTCTGTTGTGTCATCCATTTCTTTTTTTGTTTCAGATGACAGAACGTATCATTTTCAGGCCGAGGACGACCAGGACTGTCAGATGTAAGTGCCTGTTCCTTCCTTCCCTTTGTGTGTTCAGTCCTGTGCCTGAGTGTTTCCTGTTTACCACCTCGGCCACTTTCCACACACTTCCTACCTCACACCCAGTCAGACGCTTGGCCTTGTCATTACCTTCCACCTCCTGACTATTAGCTGCCTTCTACTCCCTTCTTCTCTCCCCTTTTTAACACCCTCCTCCTTTTCTTTCTGCTTCGGCTGCTCTCATCTCCTCCCTCCTCTGAACCCTACTCTCACCTCCTCCTGCCTCTACTTCCTCGTCTTCCTTCCTCTGTCATTATTCTAATTTTCATTCACTTGTCCTGTACGCCCCTCCGGTCTCTTCTCCTCTCCTCCCTCCTCCAGCTGGATCTCGGTGCTACAGAACAGTAAGGAGGAGGCGTTGAATCAGGCCTTCAAAGGGGACCAGCATGTCGGCGAGAACAACATCGTGCAGGAGTTGACCAAGGCAATCCTAGGAGAGGTCAAGAGGATGACGGGAAATGACGTGTGCTGCGACTGCGGAGCACCCAGTGAGTGACAAAGAGAGACAAATGATTGACGGCACAGTGTCTAAACAAATTTTATGATCTTTGAATGATTGTTTTACCCAGGATTTTAAGCATAATGTGAGCCTTTGTATTCACATACTAAAGATGATCTCCCAAACCTCATTAACTATCGTGTAGTTGCTATATTCCAACCTTAAGATGCAGTAATTATGACACTACTGCCAAAATGTACTGCCAAACACTACTGCCAAAATGTGCGTCAGTATAATCTGAGGTTTTGCAATGACGTCATTATAGATGGTCTTTTTTGTTGCCCACATCGGTTTGTGGTGAGGATTCTGTCCTTTTTGAGTTACTTCCATATCTGGAGCCGTCCTGCAGCAGCTGGAACAATATGTGCATTTCTAAATTGAGAGCGGTGCAGTGCACATGTTACACCCACAGCAGCGGTAACGTAATTGATCGTGTAAATCTCCCGACAATGAGAATGAAAAATCTACCAGTAATTAATCCACGTTTCTGAGTTTAAAATCAATTTTCATTCATGGCTAGAAATCCCGGGAAAAGAGTGATGCATTCTCATGAGTTATTGACTTTAAAATCCTTCAACGGCTAATCCTTCAACTTTAGTTTTGACTTCCTTACTTTGTGAGAAAATAAATGTACATTTTACATAATATTTGAAGCATATTTCCAGACTGAAAAAAATGAACAGACTGACAGGAAGATGGGTACAGACTAAAATGTATGGTATGCTTTGGGAGTGTTAGCAGTGATGTATATGCATAGTTATGAGCTACTCGACTGGGATGAAAATGCTGGATCCTCTTTCTGGAGATATTCTGTCACGACTTTGAAATCAGTTTTTCCTCAAATGCTGTACATGGAGCCCCCCCAATAACGGTTCTCAAATTCCATGAAATTTCCTCCAGCAGACACGTATATGCTTTTACATGTATGGCCTCCACACGCAGTATATCCACACATAGAACGAGTATCTAGGCCAGACTTGGTTACAGTTCAGCTTGGTCACTTGCCTCTGACATTGTGTGCTGTGAGATAGTGAAAAGCCCTTCAGGCAGCTATTACATTTCCAGAGCACACAGCTTTCCACAAGGACACATCAATGTCTGCTCACGTGCTGCAGAAATAACTTTAGCTTTCGTGGTTTTTGCCCAAGGACAGCGTGTCACCCGTATTCCTTCCTCCCTCTTTCCCCACGTGTGGTTTACCTCGTCATCCCTCCATTCTCTTGACGATTTTCCTTTTGTCTTTCTCAGACCCAACGTGGCTGTCCACCAACCTGGGCATCCTCACCTGCATTGAATGTTCAGGGATCCACAGGGAGCTTGGAGTCCACTACTCCAGGATCCAGTCCCTCACTCTGGACGTACTCAGCACCTCAGAGCTCTTGGTAAATCACTGTTGGCGTCTGTCTTCTTTCTCTCTGAATCACCTCACGTTTTGATTGTACAGATTATTCCCTATGAATCTTTAGGCATGATAAACAGGGGGGGGGCAGGTGGGAGTAGAAAGATTGAGGGAAGAATGAGGAGGTAAGAAACTGAGGACAAGAGGGTCAGGAAGCCAAGACAGGAAGGAGGGAGAGTAGCATCGCTCCAGACTTCATTCTCCTCTCCTCTCTCCTCCAAGACCTCTGGAAGTCTCCACACAGAATAGCTGACATTTTTTTATGGCTGGTTTGGTGTAGAGATTTACCGCCTGTGGGCCGGGAGGGATTAAATGCTTCCAGTCACGATTGCTTTCCTGAGTGTTAAGTCGCCAAGTCGTGTTGGCCACACTCAGATGGGCGTTGTGCATATAATAACGCTCCACACACACACACACACACACACACACACACACAGTACTGCATCCTGAGGTGTGAGTTGATGACGCAAAGATGACAACTTTTACCGTAATGAATGTGGTGCAGAAAATGTCGAGTATAACTTGTGTGTGTGTGTTCCACAGCTGGCCAAGAATGTGGGGAATGCAGGCTTTAATGAAATCATGGAGGCTTGTTTAAGTGCTGAAAATGTGGTGAAACCCAACCCAGGCAGTGACATGTAAGTCACCCATCCATCTCTCCCTCATACCGATCTCCCTTCCTCTCTCCCCCCCCCATACGATTCTCCCTGGACTCTAGCGCGCTCTCTCTTCTCTTCTCACTTGTATCGCATGACACACGACACCATCACTGTGACATATTGGCACATCTCAACCAACATTGTACTGATCAGGTTTTCTGAATGTGAGTGATTACCAATTCAGTTTGGCTGAAGATTCACTGATCTCGTGGGCATGATTGATGACATGAAATGAGAAATAGGTTCAGGTGAACAGAAAATAAGAATAGAAACTATACAAAGGCAATCAAAGCACTAATTACAAGGCAAGAGTGACTGTGGTGGGATTAGTAGGAAAAAAGTCGGAAAGGTATATATGCAGACGGCTTACACCTGATTATTATATCATATGATGATTAATATAGTATAATATATTATAATGCTGTAATCTAGCGTAGAATAGAAGAGTGTTTCTTCAGCTTTTATCAGTGTGGTACTTTTGTTTCATGCTTTTGTGACTTGTATGACGGCTTTTACTTGCAATTAAAACCTAATTATGAAACTCTTTCAAGCTCTGAAATGGTAATCACAGAAATCTAATTTAGTGTGTTTATTGACTAATTATGATCAGTGGCTTCTGATTGGTGCGTCCCCAATCACACCCATTCACATGAAGAGTGTAAGTGATGCAGCTGTAGCTGAGCAGCTGCCTCTCTTCACATGTTTAACTAGGCAGGCGAGGAAAGACTTCATCACAGCCAAATACACGGAGAAACGTTTCGCTCGGAAGAAGTGTCCCGATGCGACGTCGCGGCTCCACACGTTGTGCGACGCAGTGAAGGCCCGGGACATCTTCTCCCTCATCCAGGTCTACGCCGAGGGAGTCGACCTCATGGAGCCCATACCTCTGGCCAACGGACACGTCAGTACACGAAATATTCAGCCTGTGTGATGTCGAGTCTGTCCTTCAATGGGGACTTGAAACTTTAGCCCAGTTGCTTTTCTACCATCGACTTTGACTTCTTCTTCTTGCTCTTTAGCTTGATTCTCCACAAGCACCTCTCATTCCCAGAGGAATATAAAAAAAAATGGTGCAAATGTTTTTTTTAATTTTTTTTTATTTCAGGAACAAGGGGAGACAGCCCTTCATCTCGCAGTCAGGCTGGTGGATAGAACGTCACTTCACATCGTCGACTTCCTCACTCAGAACAGGTAAACAAAGCCCCTCACTTATTATTATTATTTGTTACTTACAGTATTTAAGTAGTTTGATTATCCATCTGACTGTGGCAACCATTTAAAACACCATAAAAAGATGGCGTCTCTTGACACTTGTAGTTTTAAAGCTCTCCGTCTGTGTCCCTCTGCAGTTTGAATTTGGACAAGCAGACGGCCAAAGGCAGCTCAGCGCTGCACTACTGCTGCCTGACCGACAACAGCGAGTGTCTGAAACTGCTGCTGCGGGGGAAGGCCTCAATAGAGATCGGTAAGGGAACATACCAGCGAACGGGGCGGCTGTGATGCGTTCCCTGTCCCACTCTTTCCTTTGTCTTTTCTTCTTTTTTTTCACACCTGTATTTGTTTGCACCATCTATTCGGAAATTCATCACAAGGTTGTGTGTAAAGTCATTTTTACATCGCGGTAGTATCATATTACTTTCACTTAGTAATTGATCTGCATACTTGTTCAACCACCACTGTCTCACACAAATGTTTTCTCTCACTGCTGCATCCTCTCTCTCTCTCTCTCTGTGTCCCTGTCTCTGTCTCTGTCTCTCTCTCACTTACATACACACCCCTTGATTCAAGTCTTTCAGATTCAGTTCCCAGAGGCGCCGGCTCTGCCAAAAGACCATGGCAACTCCTTCTCACAACACTAATCTTTCTACTCCGCTGTGACATCAACAAAAGATAATAGATGCAGAGAGGAGGAGGGACACAGGGAAACCAGAGAGTTGTTCAGTGTGGGAAACAGTCTAATTACACATTTCTCAGTGAAATGGGAGGACAGAAAATGGGCTGTGTGTTTGTGCTCATACAGTGGATACAGTAATCATTGTATGTTTCTGTTGTTTTCTCTCCAGCTAATGAGGCCGGGGAGACACCGCTGGATATCGCCCGGAGGCTCAAACACCTACAGTGTGAAGAGCTGGTGAGCTCGCCTTGTACAAACGTGGCTTATGCCTACAAGCAATATCGCTTCCTGAAACTTGTCAGTCCTGTGTGTTTACATGTGTCTGGATTTGATTTGTTTGTATATAGTTGAACCAAGCACTGGCGGGGAAATTCAACGCCCACGTCCATGTTGAATATGAATGGTGCCTGCAGCATGAAGACTTGGATGAAAGTGACGAAGATCTGGATGAGAAGGTGAGAGACACTTTCGTATACAGAGTGCTACACTGTTAAGGGAGAAAACAAGAATAATAAAGTAAACAGAAATACTTCACTTGCTACCTGAAAAAGTACTTTGTGTGTGTGTTCTTTTTAAAGTACCTTGCATATTAATCATTCAGTCTTGACAGGAAAATGTTTACATTTGAACATGTTGAAATATTGCAGAAAAAAATCTAAGTTGAATTTGTTGGTTTTTAACAGTTATTTTAAGAACAAAATACGACAAACATTATATGAAAACAAGTCCAAGTAAAAAAAAAGTGACTGACATGTTTTGACAAATTTGACGCTATACATAGTGAACGCATACAGTGAGGAGGGGAATATCTCGTGAGCCGTGTCTGACCATGTCTAACACTCTCTCGTTATGCTGCCCCTCCAGCCCAGCCCTCATCGCAGAGACGAGCGTCCGGTCAGCTGTTACACCCCGAGCAGTAACTCTCACCTGCAGACCAGTCTGGGCTCTGCGGGCCGCGATGCCGTCGGCCTCGCCAAGGACAAGCAGCGTGCCTACATGCCCAGCCTGGTCAACAACGAGACCTATGGCACCATCCTCAACGCCACCCCGCCTCAGTCTGCCACCATCTCTGCTCCGCCCCTGCCCCCGAGGAACCTGGGTAAGCTCGGACACAGTCAACGTCAGTGCTCGAAGAATGGAAGGCAAATGTAGATGGTAGCATTTGAAAGCATATTCGAGTATATCTCATCATCATTGTATGTCTTTCTGACCTGAATCTGACCTCTCTGCCTGCTTCGGGGATGTTATATTTATCAAAAAATATGAAAGAGAGGAAAAACCTCATTTGCGGCATCATTTCTCATTTTGCCCTGTATCACTGGTCCCTGAAGCCTTTATGTTAATTACTATGCAGGTCTAAGTGACCTTTTGTCCTGTTTCATCACTCCAGCTGCTCTGGGTACCCAGAGACATTCTGACTCGCTTTACTATGTGAAGTTAGACTCATCCATCCAAAGGATCTCAAATCTATAAGGCAGGATTTATTTTTATGTTGGAAATAAGTGTTTTGGGATACTTCATTCAGTGAAAATTAATAGATAAAATCTTCACAGGTGTTAGACTGTGCATATGCAACTGTATCATACCTTTACAGGCTAACCAACCTATTGTGACACACTCGCCACAGTCAGTCTTTAATAACAGTAGTGGCCGTCTGGAGTGCTGCCAGCGGTGCGGAGGAGAAACAACCAGCCGTGTTGCCCACCTTGCTGCACATTCCCTCCCCCCATTAGCTGTCGCTCTCAATTACACTCAAATGGAAACGACTTGACTTTTAAAGTGGACGCTTGTTCTGGCAAAGTGCAGTGCTCTCTCTCTCTCTCTCTCTCTCTCTCTCTCTCTCTCTCT
>NW_022280037.1:4765807-4833976 GCF_004355925.1 Anarrhichthys ocellatus | reverse complement strand
CATATATATTTATATATCTTAATAACCCCTCTCTTTCTCTGTCTGTCTGTCTCAGTCCAGTTATCCGGCCTCGGGGGGATCAGTCAGTCTTCAGCGTCAAGCAGCTGGAAGCCCGGTTCTTCTTTAGACCTGGTTGGCCGTCAGAGGTCGTCGTCAGACCCCCCCAACATGCACCCTCCTATCCCGCCCTTGAGACTCACTTCAACTGGAGGTATGGACCCCCCCACACTCCCATTCCTCCCTCTCAAACTGGACCATTGCTGCAGTGAAGACATATTAGTTTAATACAATGATTTCGATGAAGAGTAGTCATAGGTCGGTGTTTACTAAATACGTCACAGCAAGCAGGCATTTAAATGTTTTACTTTCATATTGGTCTGTCGGTCCCAAATCTTACAGTCACCGCGGGGCATACGCTTTAAATTCTTCAGAGTTTGATTTTGTTTATTTGCACAAATTAAAATCAAACAAACTAAAATAATAATAATAATGAAACAAAACGGAGGCGCCTATCAGCTTCAAGACCGGGTCTTAACCGAATGATTGTTGTCATTCTACTTTAATCCATTCATCTCTTTATTGTGATTCATCATTTAGCAAAAAATATGCATCACTAAAACCCAGTGTGACGTCTTTAAAATTATAAAAAAAGAAAATCCAAATGTTCAGTAACGTGTTCAGTTTGCAAAGTTATGACAATCGAGGTGTGTTCCTGTGTGTCCCAGGTCTGGGTCCTCCTGTGGCCAAGATGGAGTCCATGAGCATGCAGTCCAAGTCGAGCCAGGGACCACTGGGCTCCAGAGCAGTGCCGCCTAAATCTCCTGCGGGGTAAGAACAAAAGTGTTCTCGCACGGCTAATACAATTTTTGAAGGTGGTATTTTGGCGGCTTTATCAGCAACACAGGAAAACAATAGAATTATACAATTCACTACACATACACAAGAGCCTGCTCTACCCCGGGGTTGTGTATCTTGCTGTTGAATGCTTGCCTTGTAATGTGGTGTTGTTTTTATCACAAGAGGAATGAGCCTACATGGCTGCTGTTTAGCCGCTTCATTAGCTTCCAGGCTGCGCTCTGCATCGAGCCAGGCGAGCAATAACTCTCTTCCGCAGTCGCCCCTTTGTCTTTTTGTCTCCCACAGGGTTTGTAGTGCTGCAATACATTTGTAACAAAGCTGTTGAGAGCTGGACAGTTTTCTGTTGCATGTGTGTCTTTATATAACTTTATATGACTCTTACTTACTGTTGATGAGAGTGCCTTTCCTTTTTTTGTTTTACAGCAATGATAAAAGCTTCAACCGACCTCTGAATCGAACGGTATCTATTGAAAGACCGGGTGAGTACACAGATGAGAGACAAAGTACAGATTCTGGTAAATCTGCGTCTGTCCAGTGTACAGACGTCTACGTTCACATTGTTCTACTATCTGTCAGGTCCTGTTTGTTCTGTGGAAACGTGGAACGTTTTTGTTGTCGTTGTGATATAATTTCCTCTTCCTGTTCCAGCTAAGGAAGTGCCAGGATGCCCCCAGAACTCCATAGGTCAGTCTCTGCCTCCAGGCCCCTCGCAGAGGAAAATCTACCCAGTGAGTCCCTCATTCTTCCCCTCATCATCATCCAGATAGTGTCGATTAGAAAGCGCTTATTCATTCACTGGCTACTGACTCCTAAGTCATGGTTTATGTAGCTATTAGCGTTGTGCAATACCCCTCAGTACCCTGTAGGCCGACCTATTGTCTCAGTGGTTTTAAGGTGGAAGAATATTTACAGCTTTCTAGCCTGCAATTACGAATAACCGATGCATTTCTTTTTGTTTCTAGTATTCTAGTCTTCTAGTTTGTCAATCAATGGAGAATCATAGGATTACAGCCCGTCTCAGACCCTGTGCTGCAACAATTACATGTTATCACTGGATGAATCGTTGGATTTTAAGCTCTTATATCTTCTGCTTCCTGCTATTTTTAGTCCTTTTGTAAAATTCAAATCTAATTGAATTCAACTTTGTTTTGCAAAGAAACAAATTCCTTCGGTCAGAGGTTCAGAAAATACACAGAAGCAGTTCAAAATACACAAATATAACAGTAGAAACAAACCATAAAAGAAGAATTCACTTTATTTACAGAAGACAAAATGTTTTTCGCCATTAAGACTTTATAGTCCCAAATCATGAATTTGCCTCTTAGAGGCTTTACAACCCATACAGCATACAACAACCTCTGTCATTACGCCCTCAGTTTGTGAAAGACCTTTTTATTCGGGGACTAAAATAAAGCATCAACACCAGAAAGCGTCGTCATTCTCACCGACTTCATCTCCTCTGTGTAACTTGGCCTTAGTTCCCAGAAATAATGATAAAGAAACATTCCAATAGTGTAAGAAAAACAAAGACGGAGACAGAATGTGGCACCACCACATTTCCTCTTCTCTCTCTTCTGGACAAACTGGATCAAACCTGTCTGTCTGCTTTCGTTCCGTCTCGCAGAAGCAGAGGCCGAAGCGAGTGAAAGCGATCTACAACTGTGTCGCCGACAACCCGGACGAGCTGACCTTCTCTGAGGGCGAGGTGATCGTGGTGGATGGAGAGGAGGACCAGGAGTGGTGGGTCAGTATCTCACACGCTGCAGATTTGAATGTCTCGGTTTTTTTTTAAATTTTGGATATTTCTCAGATTAAAGCACAAAGCGCTCCCAGTCCAGCTCCTGTCCCACTCTGTTCCCATTTTCACCATGTGAATGCACTCGGTAACCATGGTGGCGTAAGCCAAAAAGCCATGACCTCATTCAGGCTGATATCCCCCCCCCCCCCCCTCCTCTTTTTCCGCCTGCTGCTGCTTCCTCTCTGGAGCCCCTTGTGTGAACATCGACCAGCTGCAACTTGTTTTCCTCTGAGCCACCTCTGCAGATATGACCGTATTTAGTCACTTTGTCCCTGCGTGGACCCTAAAGTCCCCCGGGATCGCTGCCATGCTTCCACTCTGTCCTGCAATCGGCAGCGTTATCACAACTACCACGTTTAATTTTTTAATTTCTGAATATAAAGATACTTCGGAAGAGAAGTCAAAAAAAATAATAGAAGTAAGATTCTTGTGGTGGCTGAGAAGCGTCGAATGAATGCAAAAGCAACAATGCAATGTAATGTTAAACATATGTGGACGTGTGTGAGTATCTAGCATTGTATTCTACCCTTTGTTCTTTTTTCCCCTCGTATAGCACTTTGTAATTGCTCGTTTTGATAAGTGCTACATAAATACCTTTATTTTTAATCTTATCATCCACATATTAACAGATTAAACATTCACTGTACAACATGAGACTAGTTCAATTAGTTAAATATTACAATCACACAAAAATAAGTTAGATTTTCTACAGACACGGTGTCTAGAGAGTATCAGAGAGACAGCTAGGCGTTTCCCATCATGCACTTGGTCTTTCAGTCGGTGGAGAGCAGCTGCGGCGCCTGGCTCTGTCTCGATCTCGTGAGGTTATCATCGCCCACGTGTGCTTGACGTCAGCGCAAGTCGGAATCAATTTGGACTCGAACCGAGCCGACGTGCATATTGCAGTGATTGCAGGTGATCAATCCTGCGCAGGCCTGGCTCATCTGGAAGGAGCCTAATAATAGTCCTCCAGCAATAATAGTCTGCCCGTTTACTTGTTAACATCCATAGTTTCTCACTTCCGGCTTTTGCATTTGCGTTGTTGCTTTTGCATTTGTTAGACACCTTTGGGCCACCGTAGTTTTCTAGTTTAGACTGTATGAACAAATTGCTGCTTGTTCTGTATTTATTTCCTCAATGGCTTGTTGTGTTTCTCTCGTAGCCTTGTATATACATTGTTGGAGCAGAAACAAGTCCTAGCTTTTTGTTTTCAGGTATAGGAGAAGTTTAAAATGACTTTAATGGACATAATAAGTTCTGTCTTCTTTATCGGCTAAGGTAATATAAAGTGTGAATGTCGTATTAAATGTTATTTAATACGACGTAATTGTGTTTTAGCCTCTCATAGTCCACTCTGTGCTCCATTAGTTGTTTAGTGAGGTGAGCTGTTGGCACTGATCTCCTGATTCACTTCAATGTTTGTATTTTGAAAAAATATAAAAGCGGTTGTCAGCTTTTAATTTTTTAAATCAGATGTTTTTAAGTATTTTTAAATTTCAAATTAGATTAAATGATTTTGTATTTTTATTACACATATAGCTATCAAATATGTTACTGTACTGAATGTTGTAATAACTGGATTTCCACTATCTAGACATTCTACACAATATGCATCCTAACTGGATCATTTATTAGAATATTTATTACACACGTATGTCCACTGAGAAAAGGCCGATCAGCTTTGTGATTTTAAGAATCGATATTGAATCTTTCAATAGCGATCAGAGAACCCAGCCCTAATGTTTGGTGGTGTTTATAGTCCCGTGAATGTGCTTTAGATGACTTATTTGGTTGAAAGCAGTCAAATGATTGAACCCAACCTGACTACAACGAGCTGCCTTTTATCGTCCTCTGACGTCACCTCGTTCTTCCCTCTCCACAGATGGGCCACATCGAAGGCGATCCGATTAGAAGGGGAGCCTTCCCTGTTACATTTGTACACTTCATTGCTGACTGAACGGTTCCTCTCTGGGTCTCGGGAAGTGTCGCAGGGTGCGGCGTCCCTCCTTCACCCGTCTCTCTTCAGCCAGCAAACATCCACCATCGTCCCACTGTTTGTTGTTGACATCATCATCCTCATCGTCATCATCAGCGAGCTTCTTAAAGTGTCACTGCCGTGTCGTCCCCTCGGCTGCAACATCTGGAAGTCGCTGCTTGCTGCTCGGCCTCGTGGGACTGCGTGTGCGTTTTAATGCTTGCTGTTCATGTTCTGACAAAAGACTGTAATATTTACAAACAATGATTGTAGTCTATGACCTCTCGCAATAAATGCACTTCGCTTGTCTTTATCCTTGTTACGGCATAAGATGACATGTGACATAATGAAGGTTCATTTGTACAGTATTCACATCCTCCATTTTCTGTTTAGCTGCATTGTACAGTTAGTACTGCGAAGGCTACTGCAATGTATTTTAACTTTTCGAACAAATGTAAATGTGAACATAGGCAACATGCTAACATTCCACCTCTGTGCATGAGCGATTCTTAAATGCCTAACTGCTTATAGGTGCGACCTTTCAACTCTGTAGTAGGCCTCCTGTAGGGAGGTTTCTCTAATGGTGCTAAGTTAACCCCGGAATATGCTAGAAGTTGCCCTCGAGGGATCGCTTCCCTGTCCCCGTTTCAAAGACGGACTGGCATTGAAAAATACCCTCGGACTCACCACACCTGGGAGAAGTCACCTTCTCATGGGTGTGTAGATGGATGGAGCAGCTTCTCCACGCACACACACACTTCCTGTACTGCTTCATTGGAGAGGATAATATTCTACAGCAACACTCTAGTTCTTCTCCCCGTAGTGTTTTAAGTGTAATGCTGACACGGACTTGAGCGGCAGCAGCCAGTAATTACCTTTAGGCCGAGTCTGACACCTCGGGCTGTCTTTGCCTGTCATCTGCCTTATTAGAGGAACAGGAAGTATCTCGTCTGCACAGAATAAGCTGAGGATGAAATATTGAAGTAAGAGAAACTAAAAAGGGTGTGGGAATGTTATGAGAAGCAGGAGTTGGTTCTCTGACTTGTGTTGCTTCTTCTTGCCTTTGAGAGCACTCGGACTCCGACAGGTGTTTTTTTTTGTTGTTTGCAAATGAGCTGAATTATCTTTGACTCTATACAGAGAAAGAAATATCCTTCCTACAGCTTAAGCCTCTCATATCTGTACATCTCTGGGGTCCCATAATGTAGAAAGATGGATTTATCAATTGTGTTACGAGATAAATATCAAACATTCGATGTAATTAACTTCCTTTTGGTTGCAAAGCAACTTTCTCTCTGTTCATAATGTTGATATTTAAGCATTTAACCTGAAACCAGAGCCTTCCTTGGATTTGTGAATGACGAGAAGCATGTGAATCGTAGCTGATGCACTCTTCATCATGTTTAATATGAACTCACTGGAAACAGGAAGATTTAATTATCTATTTGTGTAAATAGTTCTGATTTTGTTGATATTTATATGTAAAAAGAAGAGTTAACCTGGGCACTAAATGTCTTTTAATGGTCTGTGGTGAGTAGTTACAGTCTCAGCTGGACCTGTGTGTGTGTGTGTGTACTTGTGATTTCAGCACACACACACAACTGGGACAATAAACGTAATTCATTCACATTAACTGTCTGGATTACTGCATCGACTCTTCACTCTATTGTGCAAACAAATGGGAAAATGAAACTGGAATAATAAAAGATGAAATAATACACGACTTTGGTCTGTTTCTTAGGAGCGTTAAGGAGTTTGTGATCTCACTGAATTATTGCTGGTTTTGCTAAATTGTGTTTTTTGGGGGGATATTACATCTCAAAACGACTGCATCTCAAAAGGGACCTGCATTTAAAAACACCATTTGACGAGTGAGATCCTTCACAATAAAAGTCTGATGTGTCAAGGGCTCCCTCTGATGGGCAGTGTTTCAGTATGTTTGCATCCAAGTATCAGAGCGCTGCAGTGTAAAGACATATTGTGATACGTTTGGGGGGAAGAAATATCATTTTTACGAGCACTCACCCAGGCAAAAACTGCAACGATTGATAATTAAAAGACAAAGCATGTAAAAGACACTCAAAAGTAAAAGGTGACACTGAAAGAAAAAGGAGAAATTACACTTTAATAAGTCAACTAATTGCAATTAGATCAAATTATTCAATGTCATATTTTCCATACAATCTTAACAAGGCCGTGTTGAAAGGACAGAAAAGAGAGAACGGCTATTATTATGTTCAAGGGGAAGTTGGGTAAGTACCACGATTGTAAACAAGTCTTTTGTGCTTCTACAGCCTAATAGGATTCATGTGGTTTCAGCAAGTGAATGGATTTAATGCATTTTAATCACTACATAAAAACAAAGAGTTAACAAATCCGAAAACACGTCAAACTTTTGGTACCAACAAACACTACATTATAAAGAAACTTAAAACAAGATACAACAAAAGTCAAAACTCATTATAAATGAGGCTCCTCTCACACAGTTCAAGCATATTTGTATAATGTACCATCGAGTCAAAAAAAGTGACTGCTATTGTACCAATACTGTGAAAAACAACAAAACACACAAAAGGATATTTAAACTTCAAAAGGGATCCGAGTAGTTTCCACGTGAAGAGAAAGAAATATTGTGAAATATGTGTACCGTGTAGTTTCTCTTCTGATGAATGTCCACTGACTCAGCTGCTGGAGAGGAGTCACAGCATTATGTACCATTTTATACCGTTGTTTGCTTTAAATACGATTCATTTACATTGTGCAATGCATTAAGAAATACTACCATTTCCTTTTTTTTTTTTTTTTTTTTAACTTTCCATTTTTGCTCTTGACTTTAAGTGACAGGTCGAAGGAGCTCGTGAGGTAAAGAAACAACTTCAAAGGAAATGATTCAGACAAGTTCACAGTAGTTCTGTCTCACCTGATGGGAAGGGGATAATATTATCACAAAGTCAGCATGACGCGACTTTGTCGTCGATACAAAGGCGTGAATCACGCTTTCCTGCAAACTCACATGGAAAACTGGAAGACGGATTTGTCTTCCAGTTAATCTCTCCTTGAGAAAACAAAGTAGGAGAAAAGGGGGAAATGGTTGCAATTGTTTGGCGATCTTCTGATTTACTGTTGCTGGTTTTTGCGGTTGTTTCATTTCTCTTCTCCACAGATCTCAGCTCCCTCAGGATTTGACTGACGTCAGAGCGCAGTCGAAGGAAGCCGACAGCACCTTGCAGATGGACTGAGCCTGCTCCTGTGGAGACAGGTGATAGATAACATGTTGGGGGAAATACCTCAAACCCGGAAAAACTTTCGTTTCATTCGATACGTTATCACACTCACCGAGCTGCTGCACTGGTACACCCAGATGCTGCACTCCTCTTGCTCTGCGTTGGTGGTTTTGAGAGCCAGGAGGTTCTTCCCTGCACCCAGGCCGTCATCGTAACACAGCATGCGCACGATCAGGTACAGCGGGTGGCGGTGCAGCACATCCTGGACCAGATGTACGATTAAAACTACTTAAGCATACATTTCTTCTTCATTTGTAGTACATAACCATCGCCGATCAAGGTGGAATTACTCCAAACATCAGGGGAACTGATGAAATATTTGAGTCAGCAGCTTTCTGCGGAACCGTGTCAAAACTATAAATTGGTGCTGAGTTCATAAGCATGCTGTGTGGCTGTGGTGATGACCCAGCAATACTGCAGTCTGATCAATGAGCATTAACTCTGGAGTACAGTATATCACTTTTCTACTCACACACTGGTCCAGCGAGGCCACCTTGACTCCGTACTTCGACACTCCCAGAATCCTCTCTTCGTCTCCGGGCACGAAGGGCAGCTTTCCGTCTTGCTGTGAATATTTACAGCATCTTCATGAATGAATGATGTGATATTGACTTGCTTGGAAGCCTACTTGAAGTGTGTCCCCGTGGCTTTTCTTACCTGGGCTGCATCGATATAGTTGATGAGGTCCAGAGGCTCCTGGAGGGTCTTGCTCATGTCAAACTGTAACTTCTCAACGGCTCCCACGTACTTCACCCGGAACTCGGCACATGTTTCAGACGTGCTGTTTCCTTTCCGAGGGCACACGTCGAATAATCCGTTAGTAAAGAAAAGAAGAAGCAGGAAATATGTCGACTTCCGTGTGTTGGTCGACTGACCTGAGCTCTTGGTGGAGTCTGTATCGAGGCTGGCGACCGTGCTGGATCTGGAGAGCCCTCCCAAACTGGAGTCCACAGACTACATGGAGTCAGAGACACGAGAGGGTGTTGGCTCAACAAGGAGAAAGTAGCTCGATCATAACATGTATGTGTGTGTGTGTGTGTGTGTACGCACACACAAGCAAAGTTGTTTGCTTACTTTGCTTTTGGTGCTGATCTCACTGCTTTGCGAGCTGCTGCTGCTGTGGCGCTTCTTGACTTTCCGGAACATTCTTCACCATGTCGAACGCATCCAGCCCTCTCCAGCCTCACCACACCTGAACCATCATGGACCGCAGCGTTAAACACATCACCACAATGCCCTCTCACGTCCCAGTGGAGAGGATGAATAATTAAATGTTCTGAATAATGGATTAACAAGAGTAGACATTCAGCTACATTATAATCCTTTTAGCATGATTCAGTTTTTTACTGCACAGCCACTCACAATATAGGAGTATTAGTAAGTTATGCTTTATTTATTTATTCACACCTCATTAAGATCAAGATCTCTACAACACAACGCAGTCATCATCCACACAAAATATGATTAAGCATATCAGCAACTTAGCTATGCAGCCTTACAAAATAAAAGTGTGAATCCAAAAAAATTTTGAGATGGCCAGATGGTTAGAAAACAAGTTAGCTGTTAAATAATGAAACAACACCAGCACATAATACCATAACACTGTAATACACACTATCTCTGTGGTGCCTCTAATATTGAGTGAATGTCAGAGGTGTTTAATAAAATGCTGGCCCTTTTTTTTGCCTGTATTTATGCAGATCACCAGTTAAATTTGAAACCAATTGATCCGTTACACCTGATGTTGGGGGCCATACAAAATGTAGAACCCCTAATGACTCAAATGACACACCAGACTCAACAGGTTACGTCAGACTTCCACGCATCATGTATCCAGCTAGACTTTGCTCGTTATTTAACGATATTAACTTGTAACCTACGTGCTAGCAGAAGACCTATAAATATCACCATCACATTTATTTTCACACTGAAGTTGGAAAGCGGAGAGACTTTCACGAGTGGTTGGCAAACACAAACGCTATTATATTAAATAGATTTAAAGACATACCCGTTGTTTTTTTTTTTACAGTAACCGTCTTAATGTTAATGTTCTTCGAGGTAGATTTTGTTTTACCTTCAGTTTGACTCAGCTGTCCGCAGAGTTTCACAGCCTACACCCAACACCACTTAAAGGGGACGCGACGAAGTACTCGCCTAAAAAATGTCTCTAAAGTTGAATATTGGGCCGAGAGCCCTTTCAATAATATATATTGTTAAGTGTGTACAAAAGTTTAAACCACACAAATGTTATTTACATATATTTTTGGAGTACCGTGTCCTGTGTAACATTTAATCGTGTTATTAATTTGAATTCGTTACCGCAGAAAAAGCGTCCAACTGCTGTAGCGGAACTTTCTGTGTCAACGCTTTTGAATTTCTGGTCGGCTGTATTTTGGTACACCACCGGAAGTCTGACGTCACATGACTCCGCCCCCCTCTCTCTCTCTCATTCATGCAACAAACAGTGCAGCAGGTCGTGCAGCGCAGTATGACCGCATTTATTTGTTCTATTTTAATATTTACGTGCGAAATTTAACAAACATGGCGACTAAGCGCAAAGTAGAGGTGATTGTCCCCGCAGAGGAGAGTGACCAGCTGCTAATTCGTCCACTGTGAGTTATTTATTTTATTTATTTTTTAATGAATACAGGTTTTGAATGGCTGCCTCAATATGCAAATATAATAGCAATACATAAATGTAACGTTCGCTTTAACGCTATATTCTTATGTAACGTTACCTACAGGGGCGCTGGTCAGGAGGTTGGGAGGTCATGCATCATCCTGGAGTTCAAAGGAAGGAAAATTATGGTAAATATTTTTGTCTTCATTTAAGAGATAAAATATTATTTTTTAACCCCACCACACATCTATATTATAGAACAGCAATAACTATCTAAACATGTAATTCTATGTTCTTATTTTGTGTAGGCTCCAATAGGCTGTGTGTTGTTTTTATTTTATATGTTTTAATTATTTTGTTGTTGTTTTATATAGTCCTGTGTACCCAGGACTCCCTGAAAAGCAGTATTGATATTGAGTGCGTTATCCTGGGTGAAATAAGTCATTTTTGTGTTTTGCAGCTGGACTGTGGTATCCACCCCGGGTTGGAGGGGATGGATGCTCTCCCCTACATAGACTTGATAGACCCAGCTGAGATAGACCTGCTGCTCATCAGCCAGTGAGTCTTTCCTCCTCCCTCTATGTGTTGAACTCTCTATTTTTAAGTATCCTCTGTATCGGTTATCTCCTTATTAATGCATTCTACTTTGATTGTATTCTAAAACATAACTAAGGATGTGTCATTTGATAATGATGTCTGTATCCTCTCACCAGTTTCCACTTGGATCACTGTGGAGCTCTGCCCTGGTTCCTACAAAAGACCAGCTTTAAAGGCAGGACTTTCATGACCCACGCCACTAAGGCCATCTACCGCTGGCTACTGTCGGACTACGTCAAAGTCAGGTAGGAGCAGCAGCAGTCATCATTGTGGAAAACTTCCAAAAAATAATAATACAGTACCCGCAATCGTTTTGTCTTTGATTTATCGCAGCAACATTTCTGCAGATGACATGCTGTACACCGAGACTGACCTGGAGGAGAGCATGGATAAGATCGAGACCATCAACTTCCACGAGGTCAAGGAGGTGGCTGGAATCAAGTTCTGGTGCTACCACGCTGGTCATGTGCTGGGAGCGGCCATGTTCATGATCGAAATAGCAGGAGTCAAGGTAAACGACTCTTGGTTTTTGTTCCCGAGAGATCTAATGATGCATACAAACTAAGTTCACTTAACGAGACCTTTGTCGGCCTGTTTAGCTGCTGTACACGGGAGACTTCTCCCGGCAGGAAGACCGGCATCTGATGGCAGCAGAGATCCCCAGTGTCAAACCTGACATCTTAATCATAGTACGCCACATATTCAATCACCTTGTACACTCATTTTAATGGATCTTTGGGTGATCCCAATGCGGTGAATCCTGTTATTCTTTTGCAGGAGTCTACCTACGGCACCCACATCCACGAGAAGAGGGAGGAGCGAGAAGCTCGCTTCTGTAACACGGTCCATGACATCGTCAACAGAGAAGGCCGCTGTTTAATCCCCGTGTTCGCCTTGGGGCGGGCCCAGGAACTGCTGCTCATTCTGGGTGAGGAGTTCTGATATGGATTACGCCTCTGAATAGGCAGTTTCACCGCTATGCTATCATTTATATGACCCTTTTCTCTGCTTAATACCTGCGTTGTATTGCATGTTTTGTCTGTTGCATCTGTATTCGATTATGTGTCAATCAGAGGAGTCTGTATGATTGTGTCTCACGTTCTCCTGCAGATGAGTACTGGCAGAACCACCCGGAGCTCCATGACATCCCCATCTACTATGCATCATCCCTGGCCAAGAAGTGCATGGCTGTGTACCAGACCTACGTCAACGCAATGAACGACAAGATCCGCAAAGCCATCAATATCAACAACCCTTTTGTCTTCAAGCACATCAGCAACCTCAAGGTAGAGAGCTCTACATATACAGACTGTTATGGATTTAGGCTGCTGAATCTATATAACAGTGGTGTGTCTGTGTGTGTGTTGTTTTTTTTCCAGAGCATGGATCACTTTGATGACATCGGTCCCAGTGTGGTGATGGCCTCTCCTGGTATGATGCAGAGCGGGCTCTCCAGAGAGCTTTTTGAGAGCTGGTGCACCGATAAGAGGAACGGAGTCATCATCGCTGGATACTGTGTAGAGGGCACACTGGCCAAGGTCCGACTACAACAGGATCCCAGACGCTGTTTCTCTAATAACAGATAGATAATAGACAGATACAGTGAATGTGTTATTACAGCGTCTTACTGTGATGTGTCGTGTGTCTCTCTGCAGCACATCATGTCTGAGCCGGAGGAGATCACCACCATGTCAGGGCAGAAGCTGCAGCTGAAGATGTCCGTGGACTACATCTCTTTCTCTGCCCACACTGACTACCAGCAGACCAGCGAGTTCATCAGGGCCCTCAAACCACCTCATGTGGTAGGAGAGAAAATAAATAACTCATTGAATTCTCCGTTGTTTGTACCCTTCAGTGACAGCAGTCGTAAATGAAAGTCCTTGACCTTCCTCACTTGCATGTTATCGTCAGATCCTGGTCCACGGGGAGCAGAATGAAATGGCCCGTCTGAAGGCTGCGCTGATCAGGGAGTACGAGGATAATGACCAGGTTCACATCGAAGTCCACAACCCTCGCAACACAGAAGCTGTCACCCTCAACTTCAGGGGAGAGAAACTGGCCAAGGTCAATAAACTGCCTGTCTGTCTCTGACCTTTTATTTTTCTTCTCTCTAGATTTTTACGGTCTGAAGAAGTCTCTATAGCAAAAAAAAAATGCTACCTCGTGATTGTTGCATGTAGTACGTGACCCTGTGCTGGTGTTGTTAAAAATGCTGCTGACACTAGAAGTGAACACTACTCCCCCTCCAGGTGATGGGCTCTCTGGCTGATAAGAAGTGTGCCCAGGGCCAGAGGGTGTCAGGCATACTGGTGAAAAAGAACTTCAACTACCACATCCTCAATCCTTCTGACCTTTCTAGTAAGTTTTTTTTTTTTTTTTTTGAGTTCTCCAAACTGTCTCACCTGCAGGCTGCAGCACAGGGCCACCTGTGTGCGTTGGTAGTCAGCCCCAGTCGATCCAGTTCATTGGCTACAATACATTTGAGAATCTGAGTCAATTTTCAGGCAGTGACTTTGGGAATCAAGACCAAAAAAAAAAGGGTAATCTTCTTGATCATGTTGGCTCCAGCTTTTCATAAGCCAAGCCCATGCTTAAAATAATGATGAAAGTTACGTGTCTGAAAGAAGAAACTGCCTACTTGTTTACTCAAACTGCTGCCCATTCTTTTAATATCTGAGGCATCATGAATTGACCCGATGCTTCTGTTTTGTAGCATATACAGAGCTGGCCATGAGCACAGTGAAACAAAGCCAGGCCATCCCGTTCACTGGACCTTACTCACTGCTCGTCTGCCATCTGAGGAACCTCACCGGTAAGGCCGCCATGTTTACGTCTGTGCAAACTTTGTGAGTTTGAGTTTACACCGTACTGACTGTGGCTGTCTTCTTCTTTTTGTCTCTTGACTCAGGTGACGTAGAGGAACTGGATGGAACTGAGAAGAACACTTTGAAGATTTTTAAAAACATCACTCTGGTCCACGAGGTCGGCATGGTGGTGCTGGAGGTGAGTGGTCGGGCGTCCTGTGGTCCTGCTTAGTCTGATGCACGATAGCAACACTTTGCTCTCTTCAGACGGGGCTCATTTACCCAAACACCCTTTGTCTTCATCTCCTGTCGCAGTGGCTAGCAAACCCTCTCAACGACATGTATGCCGACGCTGTCACCACTGTAGTGCTGGAAGTGCAGTCAAACCCAAAGGCACAGAAAGGTCCGTCTGACAATCTGCCATGTTTGTTGTTTATCTGGATCTTTAGTTTCGAATGCTTTATGGACCGTAGGAAGTTTCATTTGAACCCATTTGCCTAGTTACAAAAAAAGAAGCATAAGGCATCGTGTCTTGTTATTGTCATGGGCTTTGTTTTTTCTGAATTCCTATTTAATGTGATTCATGATTGACAGCCATGGAGACCCAGAGTGCCATCATGGACATGGACATCTTCCAGACCCGACTAGGAGTCATGTTGCAGTGAGTGACACGCAATCCAATACGAACTCTTTTATAATATTGTAAACATGGAAACACTGTGTTTAAAAGGTGTACTGCGCTTTACTTTATTTATGATAGCATATCTTGCTTCTCTCTCTGTCTTCAGGGACATGTTTGGAGAGGAATGTGTGGATTTCAGTGATGATAAAAACATCTCTGTGACAGTAGATGGGAAGACGGTTCACATCTGCTTGGAAACGAGGGTGAGAAGCTTTTAGCCTGTCGCACCAAGACACAGAACAATGTATGTGGATTTATTGTATCCCTCTCACTGACTCGCTCTCCCCCTATCAGTCGGTGTGCTACGAGGAGGAATGCTCAGAGGACGACTCCCTGAGAGAGATGGTTGAGCTGGCAGTGCAGCGGCTCTATGACGCCCTCAACCCGGTCATCTGAGAGCGCGGACGGGACTGTAGTGTTCATCACAACAAACTGGACATCGCCCGTGAACTAACGAGGGACAGAGTTTCTGAAGCTAAGCCATCACAGATGTGAAAACAAAGAATACTTCTACAAATTCAGTGTTGGAAGTTAACACGGCGCTTGTATTTGTGTGTTAAAAAATGGGATAACGTGTTCCTGAGAATCATTGTGACACCGTTTCAAATCATCACGCACCTGCCATGTCTGGCTTGGTGTCATGGGAAGCCTCAGCAACCAATCCCAGTCCCACTTTATGAGTGCCATTTGGAAAGACTAGATTGGCCTTTTAATAATGAACTTAATGTTTTGTGAGCTACCAAGTAAAAAGAAAAAAAATGTAATTTAATAAGCTGTGTAGATAGAATTTGTCTTGATAGATTTTAGTTTCTTTTTTGTTATGCAAGCACTTTTAATATATTTAATACGTTTACTGTCTTCATGTAATGCACTGTGGGTTTTGTTTGACCAGAGTTGGTTATTAATGTGCACTGATATGACTTGTTTACTTTTAACTGTGACGTGAACTGTGGATCTCTAAATGCACTAAATGTTTGTGTTCATTCTACATTTAAAAATGGATTTTACAAACCATCGACTCCTGAACGACTATGCCTTTGGTTAAGTTTTGATTATTTATTTCACCAGCTAGTGTCAGAAAAGTTCTTTAACTGAGGTTTACAGTGAATCAGTGTTGGTGTAATGTTGACTAACAAAAGACTCGAGCAACATTTGTTTCACTGTGCTCTGCCAGGCATTGATCATGTCATTTATTAAACATCTGAACAGTGTTCATTTTTACAATAAATATATCCCAAGGCACCTTTTGTTATAAGCATGGGGCTCTCAATATATGACTGATACACACATCCCTTACTTCCTTACATTGCTACAAATGTTTCATAAATAGCAATACATGAAACCATCGTCAAAACTTGTCATTAAAAATAAAGAAATCTGCAAGACAGATGACTTTATAAAAGCCAAAGTTGATAATCTTATTTAATCAGATAATTACTGATTTAAATAATAATTTGGCCATTTTGTTCAGATGTTAATTGCACTGTGTGGCTTTGACCCAAAGGATGATGTTAAATTATATTGCACAATATTCCATTATTGTAATCGAGGGTCAAAACAGAGGGTGTTTAAGAGCAGTGTTGTTGTTTGTTGTAGTGTTAATGGTGATGATTCAAGTGAGTCCAGCATTCCTAAACAAGGACAACATCCTCCACCTGAACGATCTTCATCCTCGCTGCAAACTTTTCACTAAACCCAACGCCATCAATATCAGCGCCACAACTCCCATCTCCATCATCCTGCCCATCTTCTTCTCCGCGATCGTCTCCTCCTTCTTCCTCAGCATCTCCTCTTTGCGGACTCGGAAGTCTCGTTCTCTCTGAAGCTGCTCGCTGTAGTGTTCCTTGAAGAACTTGTCGAAATCAAAGACTCGGTTGTCTACGCTCACCGCGGACCGCTGGCCCTCGGTGGGGTCTCTGGCGGAGCTCCCTGCGCCCTTGGCGGAGGGTCTGGCCGTCGCGATGAGGTCCGACTGACTCAGCAGACCCCGGTCGTATTTCTTCCTCAGTGCCTTGTTGCCCAGCACGGTGTATGCCTCGCTGATCTCAGCGAAGCGGACCGTGGCGTCCTCGCTGGCGGCGTTTCTGTCCGGGTGGTAGATGAAGGACTGCTTGTAGTAGCCCGTTTTTACCTGGGTCTGAGTGGCAGTGGGTGACACCTCCAGTACGTCATAGTAGCCTGTTTTGGTTTTGTAAAGGGGCTCAGATCGTGTGTCGCTGTAAGCTCTGATGAACACAAACTGTCCCCAAAACAAGCCGAGGCTCTGGTGTCCACGAGCGGACCGAAGAGTCCTCCGGGACTTTGTTCGGTACCGAGGTAGAAGTTTCTCTATATTTTGAATCTGTCCTTTATAAAGACACGACTCTTTGTTGAGTCCAAGATAATAGCGATCCCAGACATTGTTAACACTACCAGACAGTGGTGTTACCCTTGTGTAACTATCCCGTGAAACTCCAACGGTCCTTATGTCCTTATGCTTAATCTGACTTTCAAGGTGGTATCGACTACATGTTTTTCGTGCAAAACTGTAGGCTTCCCTTCCGTACAGCAGTCTGACCTCCGCCATGTTTGCCGGGTCTAAACAAGACTTCCGGGACGATTCTTCTTCTTCTTCTGGTTTTACGGCGGTTGGCATCCAGTTTATTGGTGCATTACCGCCACCCTCTGCTCCGGAGTGTGGATAAGACAATACTTCCGGGACGCCGATAGCGGCTCATCTAATGAAACAGTAAAGTAAAAGATTACACGATACAAAGGAATCAATATGTTGATTTCTGCCTATGACGTTCAACTACTTTGAATAGACACATACCAGAAGTTTAACGCATATCTATGTAGTTTGAAATATTGTACAACTTGTATAAATTAAAAAAGTAATGTCGTCTAATACAACAGTCCTGCAACAAATTCTATCTTGAATAAGGTTATAATATTCAGTTTTTAATGAACGTGTTTTAGAAAGGTGTTGACTCAACCCAATGATCATTTTGAAGGATGGATGTTGTTTGTGTTGCTGCTGTATCGCGCTCTACAGATAATTTGTAATATTATTAAGTCTACCTTTTATTGATATAAATCCAGATTTTTTTATTGCATTTATTTTCTAATTATATTATATTTTTACATTTGTATTATATTTTTTTAATGCATTATTTAGCTTAATATAATACATGTAAAGAAGTCATGATGTTAAAACTTTTATTGTGACGTGTGGTAATACGTCACACACCCCTAACCGGAAGTCCAGTCTCGTGCAGCCCTTTTCGTATACAGTGAATGGTGCAGCCAGTTGTAATGTCTAAATTCAAAACAGTAACATGGCCCAAAGTGATTTTATTCGGGGACTCCATCACACAGGTTAGCTCGTGCACAATCTTAATTTTAAAGACTGTGATGTCATGCAAGCCAACAGTCAGTAACAGTCGTGTATTTAGCATTGGCTGCTAGCTGGCCAGCTTAAGTTTGCAATGAATAACTTAGTGCTGTTGATTCTTTCAGTTTTCATTTCAAGCCAATGGTTGGGGTGCAGAAATTGCCAACAAACTAGCACGGTGAGTGTTTTTGGTTCCCATAAAAGTGATCAGTTCAGCCAAACTAAATGGTGTGCCTTTGACTAATATCTGAATCTGATGTACAGTGGGTACGGAAAGTATTCAGACCCCTTTAAATTTTTCACTCTGTTTCATTGCAGCCATTTTCTAAAATCAAAAAAGTTCATTTTATTTCTCATTAATGTACACTCAGCACCCCATCTTGACAGAAAAAAACATAAATGTAGAAATTTTTGCAAATTTATTAAAAAAGAAAAACTGAAATATCACATGGTCATAAGTATTCAGACCCTTTGCTCAGTATTGAGTAGAAGCACCCTTTTGAGCTAGTACAGCCATGAGTCTTCTTGGGAATGATGCAACAAGTTTTTCACACCTGGATTTGGGGATCCTCTGCCATTCTTCCTTGCAGATCCTCTCCAGTTCCGTCAGGTTGGATGGTGAACGTTGGTGGACAGCCATTTTCAGGTCTCTCCAGAGATGCTCAATTGTGTTTAGGTCAGGGCTCTGGCTGGGCCAGTCAAGAATGGTCACAGAGTTGTTCCGAAGCCACTCCTTTGTTATTTTAGCTGTGTGCTTAGGGTCATTGTGTTGTTGGAAGGTGAACCTTCGGCCCAGTCTGAGGTCCAGAGCACTCTGGAAGAGGTTTTCTTCCAGGATATCTCTGTACTTGGCCGCATTCATCTTTCCTTCAATTGCAACCAGTCGTCCTGTCCCTGCAGCTGAAAAACACCCCCATAGCATGATGCTGCCACCACCATGTTTCACTGTTGAGATTGTATTGGGCAGGTGATGAGCAGTGCCTGGTTTTCTCCACACATACCACTTAGAATTAACGCCAAAAAGTTCAATCTTGGTCTCATCAGACCAGAGAATCTTATTTCTCATAGTCTGGGAGTCCTTCAGGTGTTTTTTGGCAAACTCTATGCGGGCTTTCATATGTCTTGCACTGAGGAGAGACTTCCGTCGGGCCACTCTGCCATAAAGCCCCGACTGGTGGAGGGCTGCAGTGATAGTTGACTTTGTGGAACTTTCTCCCATCTCCCTACTGCATCTCTGGAGCTCAGCCACAGTGATCTTAGGGTTCTTCTTTACCTCTCTCACCAAGGCTCTTCTTCTACGATTGCTCAGTTTGGCTGGACGGCCAGGTCTAGGAAGAGTTCTGGTCGTCCCAAACTTCTTCCATTTAAGGATTATGGAGGCCACTGTGCTCTTAGGAACCTTGAGTGCTGCAGAAATTCTTTTGTAACCTTGGCCAGATCTGTGCCTTGCCACAATTCTGTCTCTGAGCTCCTTGGGCAGTTCCTTCGACCTCATGATTCTCATTTGCTGACATGCACTGTGAGCTGTAAGGTCTTATATAGACAGGTGTGTGCCTTTCCTAATCAAGTCCAATCAGTTTAATTAAACACAGCTGGACTCCAATGAAGGAGTAGAACCATCTCAAGGAGGATCAGAAGAAATGGACAGCATGTGAGTTAAATATGAGTGTCACAGCAAAGGGTCTGAATACTTATGACCATGTGATATTTCAGTTTTTCTTTTTTAATAAATTTGCAAAAATTTCTACATTTCTGTTTTTTTCTGTCAAGATGGGGTGCTGAGTGTACATTAATGAGAAATAAAATGAACTTTTTTGATTTTAGCAAATGGCTGCAATGAAACAAAGAGTGAAAAATTTAAAGGGGTCTGAATACTTTCCGTACCCACTGTATGTTCCTTTTTAGAAAGTGTGATGTTGTAAACAGAGGACTGTCTGGCTACAACTCCAGATGGGCTAAACTACTTCTTCCTCGCCTCATCAACATCACAAACGCAGCAGACAACAACATAGCTGCTGTCACTGTCTTCTTTGGAGCCAACGACTGTGCACTGGAAGGTACAATGTCACAGACACAACCTCTCATGACAATTTAAGAAGTTTAGTAATGATAAATACACTGCTGCAAGCTCTCTGTGTCTGATGTCAGAAGTATGTATCATTAAGGTAGGCAACCTGGGCCAGGGGAGCCAACTAAAGGGCACTTAACATCTATAGATTTATTTAGATATGAAAAATATAGAATACGGTTACTATTCTTACACACTGTAGCCCAAAATGACCTACAGAAGGTCTCCAGAGTGAAGTACATTTTAATTGACATTGAATTACTTTTTTTATGAAACCTTATATTATGACATTTTAATACTGTTTCACAATATAGTATTTCATAAAACACGATACTATGAAACACTATATTATGACATTTAATCTGACCACTAAAAACATAATAGTTTTCCTGAATTTATTTATTTTTTTAATCTCTCTCGGAGTTGTGAGAACAACCTTAATGTCCTTAATGTGCATTGAGTTGTGTGACAATAAAGTCCACAATGACACATCTTTCTGTTTACTACATTTTACACTCTCCCATTGTGAACACATGTTCCAAACCGGCTTATAACGCGAGGATATTTACTGGCACGGAGACAAGATCCTGTTTCACAATGTAGGATCCAGTGTGTTTGGAGCTTTGTCCATACTTGAGACTAAAAGTCAGGATGTGTCAACTTAAGCTGCTTAAATGATCTAAGTGCAATACTAATTACTGGAGTGCACCTTTAAATGTTTCCAGACTCTGCAATTCACTGCTTAGTCTTTTTGGGATTATCAAAATGACTAATTAAAAACAATGTTTTAACATAGAAAATATTATCTCTAATAATGAATCATTCCATCTTAATGTTTCTGTATGATTTTTCCTTCTTTCTTCTTCCTGTCATGCAGATAAAAACCCACAACAGCACGTCCCTCTGAAGGAGTATTCAGAGAACCTGAGGGACATCTCCAGGCTTCTGGCCTCGGCTGGAGTGCCGGCAGACCGAGTTATATTCATCACCCCTCCACCTGTTGATGAGCCAGCCTGGGAGAAGGAGTGTATTCTAAAAGGTAACACTCAGTCACAAATCTTCCGCTCTCCTGCTTTTGTAACGTCACACAGGCCAATCTTACATTCCACGCCTACAGAGATCACCAGTGCTGCTTCGTCTTCCTTTTTTTTTCTCCAGCATGTCCACTCAACCGCTACAACTCTGCAGCGGGGCAGTATGCACAGGCGTGTGTCCAGGTTGCCAGTCAGTGTGGCGCAGTCGCCCTGGACCTTTGGACACTCATGCAGAAAGATGGACAGGTGGGTAACTGTTACGTGTTGTTAGAGGCCACTGTAGAATCTTGAACGACATTTACGATTTTATTAATGTGAATATAGTGTTCCTAAATGTCTCAATATGAAATACACTGAATGATAAGTGACTAAACCTCGTATTGAGATTTTTCCTAATGCCCCAATATCTTCTTTCAAATTCCTACTTTAACAAAAGTCTCACTGTTGTGTCCTCCGCTACGCAGGACTACACCGTGTATCTGTCCGATGGGCTGCATCTCTCACAGAAGGGAAACCAGTTCATTGCTCAGCACCTGTGGGGGCTGCTGGAGAGCCGTGTGGCTGACCTGCCCTTCATCTTGCCTTACTGGGGAGACGTGGATGCAAAGAGCCCCGAGAGCAGTCTGCTCTGTGACCAGTGAAGAAGACGACGATGCCACCTTTTCAAATCCTACAGGGCTGGATATTTTGTTAATAAAACACTCACCAGCACACTGGACTGCATCTCTACTACAATAAATGAAGCCGCTGTGATTTGTTTTGTACCAGTATGTCAAATGTGAGACCATGTATTCAGGTTTAAAATGCACAATAAAGATTTTTATTTTGAGATGTGTAGGAAATCCAAAAAAGAAACTTTATATAATAAAAAAGAAAAAAAAAAGAAAAAAGGAACTCAGGTGATTTTTATAAACATAGAAATATGAAGAATATACACAGAATATGTGACAGGACATCTGCTTGTACAACGGTTCACATCAATCCAGTATTTATTGTTAGCGACAGTATTTCTTTCTCCTTGACCGACAGTCAGTACATACTTTATGTAACGTGATACAGCAGGCAACAGTGGCGAGACGGCTTAAAATAACAAAGAGGTGCATCACTCACATTGCCACAAGGACAGAAAACCAAACGGAAAAATAACATTCGGGCACCTCAGGAAGTTTCTTTTAAAATGAAATGCAGGATTGTTCATCTACAGTTAGGCACAAAATCAGAAAAGGCACCGTGTTGTTTCATAAAGACAATATAACCTCTTACTAAACCTTTTAACGGGGGAAAGTGGGGGGGGACATGTTTCACAAGCTAAAATAAACTATGAATGACAGCACAGTAAGAACATGTATAAAACTTATTTCAATTCTCCAGTGATGTGGAAAAATACTCCAAGTGCAGTTATGACACAGAGATTCAGGATAAAACTCATTTTGAAGTCAAAGTTTGCTTTTTAACATGTCGCACTGAGTTTCTTGAAACAGTAACATAAGCACAACGATCATCAACGATACATTAAATCATCTGTTAGTGGAGCGAACTGGTGACGTTGCATTGCCATGAAGACGATACTTTGCGCACCAGCATTTAGTTGCATATTCTGAAACCATGTAGCCAGTGGGTTAAGACAAAAAAAGATCATTTGATGCTGCCTGTATTTGCATGTTCCCTAAAACACACATCAGGCTGCCTGTACGTGTTGGTGCCTAGTTGGTACTAAACCCCAAACATACCGGTGATTTACTCTTAGCACTCTGTCTCTTTTGTGTCAATGCACTCCTGCCTCTTGAGGCGCCGCCGCTCCTTGGCTGACGGGTTCTGCTCGGTCAGATCCTCGTAGGAGGATTTCGTAACCAACGAGGAGGCTCCTGCGGTTGTGAAATCGTCCGACGGGCCTTCCTCTCCCGGGTGAGAGTCGCTGCTGGTGTCCTCCTGGATGGTGGCCATCCGCGGCCCCCCTTCGCTGTCCGGGGTGGGCTCGCAGCTCGGGTCGGGGGCCTGGGTACTGGTGCTGGCCGCGGGAGAGGCCCCTACCTGGCTCTGCTGCTGGGGCAGGGAGAAGGGCGCGATCCGGCCGGCGGAGGAGGAGGACAGAGGCTGAGGAGGCTTGACGATGCGCACGGAAGCTGACTCGAGGTTGCTCAGCATGTCTTGACTCTGAAGAGCGAGAAAAACATGTGAGATCAAAGCACGTCGAAGCTGATCGTCTCTGACAGAGGAGGGATCCATTCCCTTTTTACTCCATTCTGCTCAAAGTTAATAATGGAAACCTTAAAGCCCATTGTACTGAGAGACATTAGTCCCCTTTAAAGTGGGAATGAGTAAAACAAACATTTCTCATGGTGGACATTTTGTGAAACAGAGGTGGAACTGATATTAATAATGTCTGCAGTCCATTTAGGAGCACATGGGCCCTGCTTTGTGCATACTGGCTCACTTACAGGACTTACTGTCACACCTGAATGGACTTAAGCCATCGTTAATGTGATTAGTTGCTCCGGTGCTGTTCCTGCTATTACAAGTCAAAATGTCGGCCATGACAAAGATCTACAGAGGAATGTACTCTCAGTCTCCACGTGTTGCCAATCAAACCTAAAACAAAAACAGTGCAGACAGCCATTACACAAAGAAAAAGAAAAAAGGTAAATCAAAACAACAGCCACCTAAAGAATATGACCCTGTTGTTGTGTTGTTGTGGCTTTAACAGCAGCAGATGCAAACTTAAAAAACGCTGACACACACCGCATCCGATTTCACAAAAAGACAACAAAGTGCAACCTTCTCAGTCCTCTCTCGGTTTGAATACTCCTAAAAAGTGCAATCTTGCTTTCTTGAGGTAATTTCTGATCAGATCTGACTCTGGTGCAGAGGAGCACACGTATCGCTGTCCACTCACATGAATTAGCGTTAGCTCACTTCATCTCTCTCGGTGAAATGTGGAACCTGATCAGTGATTACGTCAAGCAGGAAGTGACTGCAGGAGTATGCCAAACGTGGGCCGGTGACCATGCATCATCATGGACTCAATGGCAACGCAACACCAAAGCCATGGCACACGCACTCACCTAGGGCGGGAGCTCTACTACAAACTTCCACCATCTGCTGCAGTTCCAATGAGAATGGAAAGGGGCCAAGGCAAAGAGTGATGGACAGGTCATTGGCAGTGTGAACCTGGCCCTGGCAGGCGAGGCCCTTTACGGATTCTGAATCCATTCGTGTTCTGCTCTCCCCTCTTGTATTTTCAAGACTAAGCCAATAAAAGCTATGTCAAATTAAGAAGTAAGGCATTGTGCTCTTGTGATGCCACAGAAAGCATTTCTTTAAGCCCCTGATAACTTGGTTTCAAAGCTTCAAATATTCCGAATTATAAGCAACAATCAAGGTTTACGTTGTTGAAAGAGACGTCCTTAGATTTTATTATTCAGTGTTTAACGCTCAGCTAATCTAATTATCACGACTGTGTGCATGAGTTCTGATCATGCAAAACACGCAAACAACCCCACAACTGTTATCGGATATTAATTCAAATATTGCAAAAGCAATTCTTAATTTCAAAGTTTTTTTTTTTTTTTTTTTTTTTAAATCACTGTCAAACATACCAGAAATACATTTGATGTTACAAATGCAAGAAGTAAATCCTTATTTTATTAATTGAATCCTATTTACTTTCCCACCAAGCAGGATTTGTGCTGAACGCACATGTTGTAGCACCTCTTTCAATGCTGACAAATGACGCAGGGATCTAGACACAGACGCCTCCACCTGAACAACACACCTTCACACTTTCCTCTCCCTTCCATATTTAAGACGACAATGTGTTTAAAAAAAAAAATTAATGTGTGACTGTATTAGTTTGGTTAGTGTGGCAGCAAGGCACAGGGTCACACAAAGGCATGAGAGATGAGAAACTTACGCTTGGAGGGTAGTAAAAGGACTTTGTGTTATCTTCATACTGCTGGTCAAGTCGTTTGTCCTGCGAAAGAAACACAAAAAGGGACAAAATGGTCAGCATTTAAAAAGGTTCAACAATTTAGGTAATTACTGTAAAGACCAAAGATCCAAAAAGGAGCAGTTAATGGCCCACTGAAGACAATAGGTAACTAGTGTAGATTGATTCTTACCACACAGTGAACGAGGATACTGAGAGGAATCCAGAAGACGAGTGAAAACACCACGACAGAGCCCACGATGTTATCAGCCAGGAACTTCCCTGATGGACAGGTGGCGTTTGTGATGATGGACGAGACACGGAAACAGAAAGACGAAAGGTAAGCAGGGTGACAAGACTCAGCTACTACAATCAACAAGAAAGACTTTCCAGATACTCATGTTCTCATGGGGTTGATTAGAATTCAACTTACCAAACGTGTTGATGTCCAGCTTGTCGATAAAATCCCACAACCTCTCGATCACATCCTGCACCTGCTTCATGCACTTTCCCTGTTTTAAACAAGAGAACATTGACACTCAGCCAAATGAAGCATAATAACTGTGGACCTTTCAGAGCTGGACTGTGTTCGGGAAGAAAAAAACTAAATACTAAGCATGGTGGAGACATGGTAGGACAGAGTGAACAGATATAAAAGATGGATGACTCACGCCTCCGTCACAGAAGCCCACAGTGCAGGGCTTTCCTTTGCGAAGGAAAAGGAAAGTGTCATTGCCCTGTGTGAAAGGAGAGCAGGCGCCATCTTTTCCCCTGCAGCACACTTTACAGGAGTCCTCCGTCTCTGCGAGGTGAGAGGGGATTAACTGTGTTATACGTTTGCAAAAAAGTTCTAATAACTATACTCTTAATTAACAGTCGCAGTGCATACACAGCATTCATTCAAACCTGCGAGCGATCTCTTAAAACATGTTATTAAGCCACTGACATTTAGAAAAATCCTTTATCCTCGAACATAAATAGATCATAAAAACGGTCAGTCTAAATGTAATTAAAAAGTGTCATAGTATAGCATGTCGTAAAAAAGTAAAAAACTGTCATATTATTGTATGCCATAAGAAACGTCATTAAAAATGTCATCAAACATAATTGTATTGTATGAAATGTCATAAAAATGTCTTTAAAGTGTCATAGTACAGTTTGACATAAAAGATTCTTAGTATAGTATGTCATAAAAATGCAATAAAATATTTCATACAAAAAGTGAAAAAACTCGTAAAAAGGTGTCATAGCATGACTAATGTACTGGTACATGCCATAACCGCAACTGGAATACAAATGTTATAAAAAAATCTGGTATAAAATTGTAAAAAGAGTCTGGTATAAAATTGTAAAAATAAAATAAAAAATGCTAGAATATAATTTGTCATAAAAAACGTCATAGTATTCATGAAAATAAAAACAAGTGTCATACTATTTAGTTTTTCATTTGTGAGAAATGAGCTGCTCTTTACCGTTGCAGGCACAGGACTGAAGGTTCTGCAAGGCTTCGCAGAACGGGTTGCACTCTCCATTGTGACACCGGCCCATGTCGACACACACCGTGTTGTCGTCGGCGTTTTCAGGAGGGGGACACTGACTGCTGTTGCCTAACATGTGAGGTAGAGGTATCAAATATTTCAGACATATTTTTAACGTATCAATAGAAGGGGCCTAACGTCAAAGAAACAGCCTTCCAGTGATGACTGCAGATCTTGTGTTTGACCAGCAGGAGGCGCCCACCTGTGCAAGATGATATGCCTTTACAGGTAGCGCTGATGGGTTCCTGGCACCTTCTTCCTGCAAGCTGAAACAGGCAGCTCCTACAGCAAGGGCTGTTTCTGTCGCTGTGGAGAGAACAGAGACATGAGAATGTATTCAATCTAGTGCCACACACACCTCCTGCCATCTTCAAATGAATCCAACGTTTGAGCATATTTTTAGACCTGACATACAAGTTAATGCGTCTTTTGGATCTCATACCTGCACTGTGCGCCACGTTTGAACGTGCAGTCGGCTGAGCAGCAGGGGTCGTCGTTGAGGTGGAGCAGGCCGGGGTCGCACTCCTCCCCGTCCTCAACTCTGGAGTTCCCACATACCTTACTGTTCCTCTCCTTGAAGCACAGAGGCGCCTTGAAACGCAGCGTCTTTCCTACGGAGATCTTGCTGCAGTTGGAGAAGCGCTTTAGGAGGAAGTAGAAGTAGACGAGGGTTAGATATTAACTAGGAGTGGGATGCTTTATGCTTAACTGTGAACGGTGACATGACAAAAGGACTGCTATGAAGCTAAAACACTAGAATAATACAAAATGTAAATCTCTTCCCGATTCACAACAAATCAAAAGCTATTTCCTTAAATACATATTTGCAAAAATATGTATTTACAAAATATGTATTTAAAGTCAGTGAAACAGTTGTGCTACAATGCATCCAGAACTCAGTTCAAACATGTCAGCATTGTTTGTTATGAATTTGAATAAGTGAATGAATAGCCCTTTTTACTTGTTCACTGTTAGAGAGGGTACCTTGTTGTTGATATGGTCTCCGCTCACAGCAATCGGGTACATGACAAACTTCCCCCCGTGGTCGTCGCTGGGAGCACAGTAACGGATGTTGTCGGGATCGTGCTCTGCTCCAAAGTTATGGCCCAGCTCGTGAGTGGTCACCAAGTCCGCCTCCTGATGGGACACGAACCAACCAGAGTTATTTGATAGAAACATATAGTTTACTGTTGAATCAATCGAGAACAAATCACACGAAAACTCTATTCTGTCAAGCAACGAAATGCAGGACTGACACTGTGTGTCGTTGCACGTTCACAAACACTTATGTTATGTAGTCACAACAAAAAACATGCATATTATCATACTATAAGAGACTTTCTCCCAGCTCACATTCATGTGTTGAAGCTTAACTGTAAACTGTGCTGAGGAGCAAGCAATATACTGATAACTGAGGTCTCAAAATGCAACAGCATTAGGATCATTACTCATAACACCCACACAAAAAGGTGTGTCTGCTCTACTTAGAGTCTACATATGGCAGGGTGACATGTTGCATAACTTCCTGCAGCTAGTAATTAGTTTTATCGAGGATGAAGATTGAAAAAACGAGGGAACTCAGACCTTTGTTAGGATAGTTTTGCCATAGTTCTTGGTGCTGGTCAGACCCGTGTTGAGGTAACTGGGCTTGTGTATGGAGTGAGACGGGTAGTACGCTAAAAAAAAAAAAAGGGACAGAAATCACCACAAGATCTCAGCATCTGTTTTGCTTTACAAAAGCCCAGGGCTCCATAAAACAGTTGGTAATGTAGGTCAAATAAAATGTTTAGGTTGGGGGGGGTCCTCACGTTTTGGACAGAGGCCGCCCAGGGCCTGAGGTTTGGAGGGGGCCACATAGGCCAGTCCCAGTGTGCCCTCATCGAAATCCTGATAGGTGAACAGGTGGGCCAGACACACACTGGAGGCGTTCCCAGCTATGTCGGAGCTGAATTGCTGAGGGACAAAAAGAAGAGTTATTATATATCAACATTTGTCATTTGTCTCTGTTTTTCCAAGGTTTTTGAGCAAGGTTTTTACTGAGCGGGACATCTATATTTAGTTATTAATTATTCGTTTTCCAAATTACCTCAAACAGATCGTTGACATTCTTAAAATGGCCTTTCTTGTTACTTATCTGCCAAATCATCCGGTTATATCTTTGATAAGCTGCTATAGCTCCAGTGCAAATGTACATTTTACACATTTTTGTGAGCAAATGTAACATTCTGTTGACAATTAAATTTAATTTTCCCAAATCATATCCAGTGACAGTCCCCTGGTTTTGCCTGATAAGGGACCCATAGTGTTTCCCAAACGTACGCTCCCTACGTGTACATCTTTCTCTTCCTCCCTGTCCTACCTCTAGAAGTCTCTTCACGTCCCAGACCACTTTTCCTTTCACAGGGCTGTTCTCCATGTTATAGTGGACCCAGCTTGTGCCAGCATGGTCGTCGGGGGCCTTCGTCGGCTCCTTGTTGATGATGATCTGAGAATGGTAACCAAAGACACCATTTATGAACAATTTCACAATTCAAAGAATTTAAACAAATCTTATTGTACTGGCTCATAAGGATGTATAACACACAAAAGATGTATTTTCCCCCTCAAATCATAAATTAATTATTACAGGAATTATTGTACATTGAGCTGCAACATAGTTTTTAGGAATGGCCCTGAACCTGAAACCTTTAATGCATAGTTAGAGTGACTCTTAGTCAGTCAGCATCCTGTTTTGGGCTTTGCGTTTCAAGCCATCATTGTTGTTCATAACAAAGGCATTGGGATTAGAAGCGGTACATTACAAGTTCTTCTTGACATGTATGCTGGACAATAACTCGGAGCAGCTAAATGAGTGCATATCTTTTCAGTGAGAAAAAGCGAGACTCGCAGTATGACAAACAGTGTCTCTATTCATCCCCAGAGCCTGTGGAACAAATTAAATTACCCCACAGGGCACACACAAAAGCTTTCAGTTCCTCCGAAAAATTCAAGTTCTCAACACACTGAGGGGACAGTGTTATTCTCAGCTCCGCTTCCGGGAGAGACTTGATGTAAAACAAAGCTATCGTGCTGCTGGGAGCAGTGATGTCTAGTGATGTCTGATGCTTAAATCGCCACAAATTGTTCCATAAGTCAGACTGGAACCATATTACAATGAAGTAGAACACACAAACACACCTGCTGGATCTGGACCCCATAGCCTTTGTATTCATCATCCCAGGTTGTGTTCCTATAAATGTCATCGACTCGATCAATCAGCTCAATCTGGAGTGAGAGAAGGAACAAAATAAAAAAATCATAAAGCAAGAACAGCACACATTTATTTTGACTTTGACTGCAAAAACATGCATTCTGCTCTAGTCCTGTTCACTGTAACACCCTGTGGATGCATGTTAAATCTTCACATGGTGAACTCTCTCTGCACTTTTTGTACATAGCATCATAAAGACGGACCAGGTAGTTGAGAGTGACGCTCTCTTGTCCGCGGCCCATGTGTTGAAAGAAGCGGTAATCTGCAACCAGCAAGAGGGGGCAGGTGTTCTTCTTGTGGTCGTGAGCCTGTCTCTTCTCTCTGTGGTGGTGGCCTACGAGGGACAGACAGCAGGAGTGTTTAGAGAGACAGGAACAGGTGAAGAAAAACGGCCGCAGGCAAGCAAACACAGGAAAAGAATACGTTGTAACAATCATTTTTAAAGCGTTACCATATTTAAAACATACAAGGACAGATGCATGAAGAATCAAACAATGAGGCCATGCTCCAGGATCCCGTTGTTAATTGCCCTCATTTTTACATTTAGCAGCACGTCTTCCTTTTTGTTTGCCTGTGAACTGATTCAGAGGTGCTTCGGGTTCTTCAAGCCAATTAATAGCAAATTAAATAGCATTTTCTCTTTCTAGTACATAGCATGATAGTACGTGTGAATGGGGTCTACTGTATATAGACAACCATAGTAAACTAGGCTGCACAATGTCAGGTACAATTATCCAGCTGGAGCAGAGGTTTGGGGCACACGTGATGACTTTGAGTTCTATAAAACACACAATTCTCTGTTAAATCTGTGAACACAAAACTTGACTTTTCCAAATAGATTAAGTGATGCTCATACTAGACTTAACATCTGTAGTTCAGGGTTCTAACTTTGTAAAGGTAATGCTTCAGTTTTAACCTTTGAATGCAAGAAATAGTTAAAAATTCCCTTCAACATCTTCCAGAGCCCGTGATGAGGTCTCAAAATGCTAAATTGAGTTGTTCAGAAATAAATGAAAGCGGCAAATCCTCACATTTTAAAACGTTGAAAGTAAAGATCCGTTTTATCAAACAATGAGCACTTGAAGAGTAACAGAAAAAGGACAACAGGAAGACATTACATCATACACATGGCTGTACACTGCTGAGCAGCGTGGGTGTGCGTACCCTGCCTTCCACAACAAGCAGTGGGAGACCAGTGAGGACTCGGAGTCATCTCATTGGGCAGCAGAGCCTCCGTGAATTTGAATGCCTCCTCCATGAGAACCTTCACCTCAACTTATATCCCCAGTGAGTGTTTTCACCCAGCTGCCAGTGAGAGGTGTTTAAGAAGTCTCTGGCACAGTATCACTGCTATATGCTTTACGTTTCCAGCACTAACGAATCAAAAGGCATTTGGATGTTACATAATACCCACTTGTCAGCAGCGTGTAGTGAATGTGCAGAACTTTTGGCTCGGTGTAACAAAGGATTTTTTTAAATAAAGTGAGTGTTACAGAACTTAACACCCACCTCTTTTGTCTCACTACTACAGCCTCCTCCTCGCTCCCTTAAACATTTGTTATCCTCCTATTCTTTCTTTATCTGCTCTTTACCGTCCACAGAGCCGAGGCTGCACCACATTTGTGATCTCCAGCCGCCCCTTATATGCCGTCCTCTTCCTACACATTTCCACTACAACTATGACCACACACACACACACACATTTGCAAGACTCTTCACTCCTAGCGAGGAAAACGGACAGCGGAGCTCACCCTTTCCCTGGTCCACCTCCTCCTGCCCGTCCCGATCCCTCCCGGAAGCCTGTGGCAGGAGGTCCGAAGCCTCTGCGTGGACGTAACCGCACACTTTTGGAGAGACAATGCGGCTCAGGTTCCTGATGTCGTCTGAGCGATAAACCAGCAATCTGCCATCAGCTGGGGAATCTGTGAACCTCCACAGGGGCTGGATGGCCAGAGAAAGACAGGAGGCATCAGAGAGGGTCACAGGGAGAAGAGAGGATGGGGTAAAAATGTGCAGCAAAAAGAGAGAAAGAATACGTAAAGATACTGGCAAAGAATGACAACAAGAAAAAAAGATAGATAGGAGGTGAAGTGGCGTGGGGCATTTAAAAAGAACACCACGGCATGGATTATTGCAATGTAGGCACTTTATTACTTCTCATACAATGTACTGTTTAGTCTTGTTTTAGCATCTTGCCCGACAGTACTTTGGATTTAAATTGAAACAACTGAGATTGAAGTGCTGTCTGTTCAACTAATATTCACTGGTAAATCCAAGATTATGGTGTATAAACGTATCGTATAATCACACAGAATGGCACTCAAAAAAATAAGAAAATACAGAGCAATAGTAAGTTAAAGGCTAAAGCTTCCCAGGTTTACAGTACAGCAATGAAGCACTATGTTAAATGAATGTCTACAGGTATATTCAGCGTACAATTGACTGTTTCTATTTGGATTCTACACAGACAAGATGATTCTTACCTCTACGTTGTACTCGGCTGCATCAGTTAGAATGTGAGCAGAAAACTCATCTCCTTCTATGTGTGCCTGCACACGGGAATTCTCCTCTCCTGCAAACACCAATAAGGTAACTCGTATTAAAAGGTTGTTGCTCATGTTCGGCAAATAGGTCTCAAAAATCAATCGGTAGTTTCTTTAGACGAAGACATGAGTGAATACCTAATCCTAGAATAACACTTACCAACAACATGTCCAGTGAAATAGTTCTGAAGATTGATATTGTAGTTTCCCTCGCTCCCGTGTTTATCAACAAACACAGCTTTAAAGTTGTCAGTGAAGAGGCCCGTGTTGGTGGTCAAGTACAGCTTGAAATTTCTGAAAGAGATAAAACGACACACAATATCTATATTAAACATGATTACATGGCTTCTTTCAATACATGGGATTTGGTGTCCCCGACAATGGCATTTCACTATACAGTTAAACATAAACTGGCCACCAGCTGTGTGTCTATTTGTCTCTTTAGCTAGTACCACACTGCATCTGACTGCAACTTAACATTTGCAAACCATGGTATGATCCGAGTGCATACTCATAGAGTGTGAAAGGGTTGATTTGATATAGTGTGCCACAGTTACTCTCAAATCAACGTGTAATGGGAGTTGGGCTTTACATTGGAGATCCGCTAAGAAGGGATCTCCTGTACCATCACTCCAAAAGATCAAAACAGCTGTACTTGGATGTAGGCTTATGTCAGCTATAAAGTCAGCTGTAAGGTGGTTACCTGTGCAGGGCTCTGAAGCTCACAAGGCGCTCCAGGTGGGACGGGGTGTGGAGGTCCCTCTTCCTTACAGAGTGCAGCTGGAGGCCTGACAATGGCAGCACCTCAAAATCTGACAGGATGGAGTTCAGAGCACCTGGAAGACATTGAGAGACGACAACGGTCAGACACGAGCGAGCAGAATTTACGTTTGTGTTCATGTAAATCCCCAGTAACGGTCAAATACAACAATCTGGAGCTGACGATCCTCTTTCTAGCTTAATGATATGGTTTTAATTAGACCAGGACTCGGTGCCTTAACAGTACAAATGTCAACAAATATAGCACCAAATCACGCTCATCATCGTTACATATCGTTACAATCGTTCATACAACGGTTAACGTTAGCAATAACATTTACGCTAACGCTAGCTTGCTAAGTTACTCACCGAATTCCGGGTTTTCTTCGTGATTCTCTTCCGTAATAACTGTCGACTTAATTGCACCGTTGACCCAACAAGGAGCCAGAAAGGCGATTAACAGAATGCTCCTCATTTTCAGGCAGCTCGGTCAGCTATGCGACCGCTGTCATTGTCACAATTTAGTCGGTTTGTCTGGATAGCTAACGTTGGCTAGCTGAGCGACCCGGAAGTGCACAACATCCTCTCACTTGGGAGTTTGGAGGGCGTGATAGGGGCTAATGGTACAACCCAAAACTCTTTTAGGCCCAATCCCAAATGTCCCCCCTAAAGCCTTAAACCCTGGCAAAATACATGTACTCAGAAACATTGAGTATCAAAGGATGGAACATAAAAACACATGGAATCAGAGGAAAGGGCGTCTAATTTATCTTAGATGCATTTTAAGAGACTTGGGATGTACACCCAGTATATGGCTTTGACGCTGCAGCACACTGGTACCCACCCATGCTACACACAGGTAGTTGAATGATGCCAGTGGTAATGGAAGTAAGTTACTCAGACCCTTCACTTTAGTAAATGTAGCATTATCAAAACACAAAGATAAGGGGTTACTTTGTCCTGCCTTCAGAAGTGAGTCCCCCATTAATGAGGTTTTTGGACAGTTTAATATATAATAATGCATCATAAATTACAATCTGATCATGATTTTATGTTTTAAATCTTAACCTGTAAAGTGACCAGTGTCTATAGCTGTTAAAACTACAATAGCTTCCGCTGACATGTAGTAGAGTAATAGTTTATAGTAACAAATAGAATTATGCAAAAGCAATCAAAAATAAATGTACTTTTGCCTAAATTGACTTCAAGGAAAGCCAGTATTAAAGTTCGAAAATGTCAAATATCTCAGAATTATAACAAAACCCCTAGAATTGGCAGAATGAAAAAAATTGCTGAATTCCCTTACAGTAAAAGTTATATGCATTTGTCAAATCTCATTCCCGTCTAAGGTTTCTTAACTAGAATAAACCACACTAGATATAGGGAATTTACAGACACCCACAGTACATTATTAAGCAAATAAAACAGACAAAGTTGGCCTTGGTTTATAAAATGTTTTATTCATGTTAACATAGCTGATACATAGGGATTCAAACAGTTCCACAAGGCTTTTGGGGACAACAATTGAATGAATAGCAAAACAATAGTGGTCCAAATCTCTAATGACAATCACTGGACAGACTAACAAACCACCCACTTGAAGGATGTGTACAAACCTGCATTTAAAATCACTAAACTTGACACTTGGACTTGTGTGTGTTACAGCATTTGTTCCCCATTCCAGTGTAATATCTCAAGAGACATGCATGACAGAATTGTCTTCCTCCCATTGAAAAGGTCCCTGCATTTGATCAGACAAGCCCCATCACCCCCCCCCCAAACAACAGGCATGCTTCAGTGAAAGAGTGGCATCAGAACCAGGGCAGAAAGTGAGGGTTTAACCAATTGGCACTACTTGGCTGTATTATAGTATTTGTTGCCAGCATGTAAAGTGCACAAGCTTTCCCTGCAGTGTGAAAATTTCATCCGTTTGAAGTTGGACTTCAGCTGCTGTAACCGTACCACGTAACTGTGTAGAGACAGACGCACTCAAAAAAAGATATGGGGGGGGGGGGAGAACTACTTTTAATATTTCTTATTGGAAAAATATTTAAACTGTCTCAAGAGGTGGGATTTGAGCTTCCAGTTGTCCAACAGTGGGACTTAAGTTTTCTTGCCTCTAAATTGAGCTGGGGGTCCGATACCATGTCAAGCTATCAATCACTGCTCTACAGCTGAAACTGCACAAATGGGAAGGCCAGGACAAACCTAAACCAGACGAAGAGAGGGTTTCTCTTTTCTACAGTTGTCCAAATCAACATTGTGAAAAGAATTTATTGTACTCATTTATTTTTAAATCATTATTTTCTTACATGACTCTTTTCAGCAATGGGTTTCATTGGTAGAATGTTTGAGTGGAGCAATAAAGGAATGAAGGATGTGTAAAAAGGTTTTTTTTTTTTTTTTTTTCTTCCTTTTGTTGTTTTTAGAGAGGACCCCAACATCGAGGACTTTTTTTTTTTTACTTCTCATTCTCGCCTTGCTCTCCTCCTTCTCCACCCTCGCACTCCTCAGCAGTGTTGTCTGATGTCCATAACTGAGGATAGAAACAGAGATTTGTTAAACAAATAAAGTGGAATACAGTCGCAGATCCATAATCACTGTGAAAACTTTAAGCCATACTTTGTAGTGGACCTGTAATTGGCAGTGATTACACATTAGACACATCTCTGTGCACACCCTGAAATTGTTAGGTTTAACACAATGTAGAAATTTGAAGTAGAGCTAGAAAAATCTATTTTTAAATAAATCCTGTAAACAAAGAAGTTCGGTCATTGGACAGTAAATAAATACTGAGGCAACTTGGTACTCCTCAAACAAAGTGCTGGTCTGGTTGTTTACTTTCCGACAGTGGAATCGGCGGGGATGTGTGCAATAGGATACGAGCTTCTCTTTCTGGCAAGACCATGAATCAGGGTTCATACACATTTTAGCCAATGACTTTTCATAGACTTTAACCCCTTCATGTCCAACCATTCCGTGAATTCTGTGTATACATGCAACGTTTGTATGATATCGGGTGTCCAACCACAAGAAATGCTAAGCAGATTTGGTCTCACCCTTCACTAAAACGGCACGCTTTTGTCCTTTCCTTCAATTGAGGCCATTTCAACAAATGTGTTCGTGTTATGGTCACAGTACGCTTCAAACTGAGGCAAACATAACCCTACATCTTACACAGTGGAGCTTATTTTTGTGCATTGTGAGACGAGAGCACTCACTGTCAGGTTGTCTCTGAGGAGTTGCATGATGAGAGTGCTGTCTTTGTAGGACTCCTCATTGAGCTGGTCAAGCTCTGCAATGGCATCGTCGAATGCCTGGAAGCAAAGAAAAAGAAAATATTAGCAGGTTGCAACATAGTACAACTGCAGAAATGTGGAAAGTGACAGATTTATGTAAGAAAAGTCTGCAGACCTCTTTAGCCAATTCACAGGCTTTTTGTGGAGAGTTAAGGATCTCGTAGTAGAAGACAGAGAAGTTGAGCGCCAAGCCCAAGCGGATGGGATGTGTGGAGTCCATCTCAGTCTTGCTGATGTCAAACGCTTCCTGGTATGACTGCTGTGAGCTCTTAATGGTGTCTGGGGACAGAGGAAGGAATCAAACCCAATGGTCAATGTATGCATGTCACGGTTGAGAGACGTCTGCTTAAAGCAAATTCATTTTAGCAGAATCTGTCCAAACATGGCATCTTAGTACCAAATAGTTTTTTGAAAATTTTACAATTTCTATTTAAAGCTACACACTGGATGAAACGTGACAATAAAGCAATAGTTCAACTGTACAAAAAATCCGAGTAAAAATGACAACTCTGTGGGTTTGTGGGCAGTTGTGTGAAAAAGTGTTTGCCCCCTTCCTGATTTCTTTTGCATGTTTGTCACACTTAAATGTTTCAGATCATCAAACAAATTTAAATATTAGACAAAGATAACACAAGTAAACACAAAATGCAGTTTTTAAATGAAGGTTTTTATTATTAAGGGGAAAAAAAATCCAAACCTACATGGCCCTGTGTGAAAAAGTGATTGCCCCCTAAACCTAATAACTGGTTGGGCCACCCTTAGCAGCAACAACTGCAATCAAGTGTTTGTGATAACTGGCAATGAGTCTTTTACAGCGCTGTAGAGGAATTTTGGCCCACTCATCTTTGCAGAATTGTTGTAATTCAGCCACATTGGAGGGTTTTTGAGCATGAACCGCCTTTTTAAGGTCATGCCACAGCATCTCAATCGGATTCAGGTCGGGAGTTTGACTAGGCCACTCCAAAGTCTTCATTTTGTTTTTCTTAAGCCATTCAGAGGTGGACTTGCTGGTGTGTTTTGGATCATTGTCCCGCTGCAGAACCCAAGTGCGCTTCAGCTTGAGGTCACGAACAGATGGCCGGACATTCTCCTTCAGGATTTTTTGGTAGACAGCAGAATTCATGGTTCCATTTACCACAGCAAGTCTTCCAGGTCCTGAAGCAGCAAAACAGCCCCAGACCATCACACTACCACCACCATATTTTACTGTTGGTATGATGTTCCTTTTCTGAAATGCCGTGTTACTTTTACAGCATGATGTCTAGCTTTTGAGGATCTTTTGGTCTACCTCACTTTGTCAGGCAGGTCCTATTTAAGTGATTTCTTGATTGAGAACAGGGGTGGCAGTAATCAGGCCTGGGTGTGGCTAGAGAAATTGAACTCAGCATTCCAAAGATGTGATAAACCACAGTTAATTTATGTTTTAACAGGGAGGGGGGGGGGGCAATCACTTTTCACACAGGGCCATGTAGGTTTGGATTTCTTTTTCCCCTTAATAATAAAAACCTTCATTTAAAAACTGCATTTTGTGTTTACTTGTGTTATCTTTGTCCAATATTTAAATTTGTTTGATGATCTGAAACATTTAAGTGTGACAAACATGCAAAAAAATAAGAAATCAGGAAGGGGGCAAACACTTTTTCACACAACTGTATGTGTCAGACTATTGCACAGACTTGTTGAATTAGTTGCAAAGCAGCCAGCGGAAGGGTTACTACTCCTGGCCAAGAAATATAGCATCACAATAAACATATGCGTTAATTAGGGAGCTTAGGGGGTGCTGGTAGATCTAATTTGTTACCTTTGGACAGAACCAGTCTTTGTGCTAAGCTAGTGGCTATCAGTGGCTGCCCCCAAGCATCTTAATTACAGTGCAATCTATAAGCATATTTATTTTTCTTATTGTCAACAAATCCTATGAAAACACTAAATCCAGCAAGAAATCGATCCACCTAAGAAATTGTCTATGTAGCCAAAGCCTGATGTAGTGTATTCCTTTGTTCCATAGACCGCCGATGTTAAGCTAAAACATGAATGAGCCGCACTGTTGCACCAAGTGACATGTTCTACCATTACCATAAACATGGGTATTATAATCCAACATACTGCCACAGTCACTAGAGCACCACATGTGTATTAATCACTGGCTTAATATAGTCCCCAAACATGTATTTATTAAGCCTTTTCTTTACATTGAATAATGAAACTATGCAGTTTTGTTATTTTTTTTTTAAAGATGATCAGGAACCAATGGTTTGGGGCTGAGAGCTACAGACAGGGTGGGGACATCAGAAAGTACTCAGGAACAAACTAATGCAAATGTCTGCCAGCACACCAATTTTGATAATTGGATTTGAAGTACACAATGCTAATAAGAACAGTGAGGGGAAGGTGGGGAAGAAATTCTGTCACTATACATCGTTCCATGTCGGAGAGCTGGAGGCCAATCTGGTGCCACACACACACACACACACACTATGACGGAGCCCTGTGGTCACGTGGCCGTGACGCATTGCCCCACTTGACGTCACTTCCAGCTCTAAGACAAAATCTGACACGTTGGTATTTGCAGTGTAAAAAAGTGGCCCACTTATATTTGTTCTTTTTTCTAACAAGGGGGGGTTTAGCCAATAACGTGCAAATAAAAAAAAGACACTTCATTACATAGAGAAGTAAAGAAAATTTAACATTTAACATGAAGGCTTTTCTTCCAGGATGAAATTAGATCTTTTGCTCCATCTTTGAATTGGGATTTGTTTGTAGAAGTTACTTTTTTTGTATGATTAAAAAAACAAAAACAAATTAATACAATAAATAGAGTACAACTATGAACTCACCATCTTTCTTCTCACCAGCAGCAACTTCAGCAAGGTATCTAAAGTAGTCCCCCTTCATCTTTAGGTAGAAGACTTTGCTCTCAGGATTTTTGGAGTTTGCAATCAAATGCTCATCTAGCAGTTTCTGTGAAGACAGGAAAAGTTCGATCAATTGAAGTAGAAGCACCGAGCAAATATTGAACAGTCGAACAGGGATAACATTACCAAAAGCTTTCACTAAACAAGCAGACATGCTAGATTTAGAGAAAATAGTTACCAAATTGGGCACAAATAAAGATGCGAACACACACACACACACCTCAAAATAGGTGGGGCTCATCCACTGTAAGTGTCCCATAAGCCTCCGTCCACCAGAGAGCACTACTCCCTTCATAGATGCTCAGCTCGATGACTAATTAGTACAGTGCTGCATTATCAGGAGCAAAGTACAACTGATGGCTCCTTTTCTGGTAGATCACCCACACATTTTGAAAATAAATCACATAATATACAGCAGAACAGTGGAAATAAATAACCGTTTCATTGTTAAATAATCGTAATCTGTGCTTTCCCACTGAAAAGGCTGCTTAAAACGGCAACAGGGTTTAAAGAGTATAGTAGTCGTAGTAAAATAGCTAAAATATAAAACAGAATCACATCCTGTGATTACATTCTAGGCCAAATCATCTGTTTTAGAACAGACATGGGAAGACTACCAGATCTGTGTCTGTGAAACTGGAGTTTGTGCTCAGATGAAACGATTTAGAGAAAAGATTAACCGCTGAAAAATGCTTGAGAATACCTTCAACCCCCCGCCCCCCAACAACAGTCCTGACCGAGAGGCAATGTGGCGTTTAGAATAAATAGAAACATCCTCCTTTCCTTCAACTTAAATACAATTTATTATTAAAAAAGTCAAAGAAAAGAGCTCTCCCCTCTGAACCCTGGGGAGAAAGAAGCTGCCCTTGTTTGAGCCAAACCCACCCCAGCAGCGCCTACCCAGTCATTTACCGACACAAAGATTGGCACAGCCGAAACACGGGCATGTCTCAAGTACTAAGCATTCCTTTTCCACTGTGTGCTCTGCACAATAGACAAGAAGAGGGGTAGCCCCACTTTCACACAAAGCTCTGATTTCAGTCACCAGCAAAAGACAAGAAAGCAGTGTTGCTGCATTAAAGCCTGACTGGTTATGTGTGCAGTGCCTATGCATGTAGGGAATCGATTTATTTTCCCCGAGCATGGACTAATCCTTCATTACAAATTCAAAATGGCAACACTATAATGTTCTGTGAGGTGGTTCTTAGTTACATGTGACTGCCTTTATGACAACTTTGACTAGATTGATTTTGAATTGTCCCAACGCTAAAATATCTGACAAGCCATGGTGGCAAACCAAACCCCCGATTCACATCTTTGTAGTATTTTATCTGTTTCGAAGCTTCAAATGTCAAGGTACAGTCTGGAGTGTCATGTTCTGAAAAAGTGTGAATAGCCTGAATTTGCTCAGCTGGCACACCGTCTGGTCTACAAGCCCTACATTTACATCCTGTGTGGAAACTGGAGCCCAAGCATCCAGAAGCCCCTGCTTCCTCCAGACCTGCTTTTAGCCGAGACGCAAGTCCGCTCGGTTTCACAGTCTGCAGTGCAGGAAATCTAGGCGGAGGGAATACAAGCAGCTTACTCGTCTACTGCGGCCTCTACACTTACGGCCCTTTGTGGGTGCATCACTAACCTGTCAGGTTGTCTGCAGACAAGTTAAGGCATGAGGACCGACACACCCTCCTCTGCTGACAAACCCTCCTGACGCCACTCGCTATCAAGAGATCCTGAAAGCTGAGTCACAGCTGTTCAAGCGCATAGTCTTAGGAAATCATATGGAAAGCTGGTTGAAAAAAAGAAAAAAAAAAATGAACGGCGACTGCAACTTTGCAGCGCGGCTCATGGAAATTATCTCAATCTTACAGCTCAGCTTCCTCTTTGGTTCAACAGCGGCGATCTCCTCTAATCCATTATCAAGGCAGGCTTGAAATAATGCAAAGCACCAATCTGTGCTGTTGCATTAGATTAAACAAGAGGTGAAAGTATTACCCCCCCCCCTAGTATTCCAGTAAAGCTTTTAAATGTGGAGTGTAATGTCTGAGAATGCATTTAGCTTAACTGTCAAACACAGCCTTGTTGTACGATGATGATCTGTAGAAAGTGTGTGAGTCATTTAGGCATGTAAATTCTTGCACTTGGCTAACCACATTAGGCTTCTATCAGCCAGATGGGAAGATATGGATACTGAACATAGCATAGCTTTATAGAACACAGAGTATACCGCCTATCTTTCCTCTGTGTGTGTGTGTGTGTGTACGTCCTCTCTCCACCCATTCAGACACACCTTGATGGTGTAGTCACTATGACCTTTGTGTCAGTTCACGCCCTCACATGGTTTCAGGGCCCATTGTTCTAAATCCAGATTCCCAAAAGGCAGGAACAGTGGGAGGACTACATACTACTTCCTTGTCCTCTCCGGTCATATATTCATGCAACCGTGGAGCTCGCAGGAAAAACAGGGCAGATGCCATTTGTCACACAATCTTTGACTTTAAATAAAACCATGCGTCACTTTACATTTTTGGGACTACAGATGTGTCATGAAGACGGGCATCTGTGAAAGACGTGTTAACCTTCAAGTTGAGCAAACACGGTTTCTTCAACCCAGTTCTAAGTACATACCCCTAAATTAATGTTAAACCACGTTTCTTTTATTACGAGAAAACACTTTCAACCATTCAAAGACTGGAATACTTTACCAGGACGTTATCGCAGATCTCTTGGAGCTCCTTCTCCACCTTCTCCCGATACTCTTTGACCATCTGCTGCTTCTTCTCGCACCCCTCGGCCTTCACTCCGATGCTGGACAACACCCTCCACGCGGAGCGCCTCGCCCCAACCACGTTCTTGTAGGCGACGGACAGCAGGTTCCTCTCCTCGTTTGACAGCTCTTCTCCCTTCTCCGTGACCTCCTTCATGCTCTCCGCCATGTCGTCGTAACGCTCGGCTTGCTCCGCCAGCTTGGCCCTCTGAATAAGATCCGTTTTATCCATAGTTTATATTATTTGGGGGGACTGATAAATTTGGGAAAATCCGGGATTGTGTGGCAATCGAAGGAGTATGGGTTTGAAGAATGGGTGCAGCAGCGAAGGGACGTTATGTCCTCACAGCGACTGTAGAAGCTGCGAAAAGAAGGTTAGAACAATTAGTAACGATAGGCGTCGACATGAAAAAAAAAAATACATGCATCCGCCTGGTATGAGCAGTAAAGTGAAACAGCAGCGATTAAAATGCGTAAGGCGAGAAAAAAAACGTTTCCAGAAATATTTATCTTAAATTACCAAACGTAGTAAATTTAGTTAGCCTGCTTTCACCACAATTAACGTACACACTTGAGATAAATTGCAGTCTAAAACAACAAAGAAGCTGGTTTTAAACGGTTTCTGCAAGTCTACCGTTCCGCACGACAACCCGCCACAAAGCTGTCTGCTGCAGCTAGCTGCACGTTAGCTAAAGCTAGATCGGCCACTCCTTTCAATAAAAATGTCACGTTAGCGATACTCGCATTAAACACTAATCAGACCACAGTTTTCTGTTCGTCGATCAACCAGCGACCGTATAGCCTTCTTAACGAAAATAAACATGTAAAGTACTCATCGTTTCTAACCTACGGAGGTCCAAATTTGCTCCACAAATAGATCAGATTTGAGAGGATGGTCAGAAAGGCAAATAACGGCAGTAGCAGCGAAAATTCAACTCAACCTGCTGAAATAGGGGCGGTTTAGCTGAGTGTCGACCGTCCAATAATATACCGTAATCTCACGTGATTGACAGAAAGACTTGTCGCTGTAAACCAGTAGTTGTTTAGCGCGGCGAAAGAGGCGGTCCTTCGGGGGTAGTTTGACAGACCGGAACGCTGCAGCGGCTGGGGCCACGGGGTTTCCTCCAATTAGAGCAAGGGACGAAGACGTCATCGCATTGCCATGGTGATGCTCATCCAATCACTCCCCGCTTTCACACGCTGTTGGCACTGTGGGCGGGTGTGGCACTCACTAGATCAGACGTTTATCTTTCTTCAATGTTTAGTCAAAGATTATCTGCTAATATTTTATATTTTTCATATTACAACAAGTGAACGAATCCTATGAAAACACCAATGAATGTATCGTAAGGAATGTTTCATAATGAATGTATGAATCAATTGCTTAATTGTCTGCGCCATAGACCTCCAATGCTGTCCAAAAACTGTGAAACACAACATTTATACACATGAGCCACACTGTTGCACTGAATAACATGTTCCTTCATGAACAGGAACATGGTGCAAAGTTTATTTTGAGTCAATCCCTGTCAAGTATGGCAAGTCCTCCTCTGGAATGTCACCTGTCTGATTTTAGAAAAGTACGATTCACCATGACAATAGCTTCAGACCAGTTCTGCTGAAAGTTATGTTCTTAAATCCTTATTGAGATCGAATGTGCCATGGTCAGGGTAAAACACACATGAACACACTCCAGGTATCTCAGTGACAGGCTGTGACACTGTGTGTAGGGGATGCCCGTGTGTACATCCTGAGAAGGATCAGCTTCCATACTGGAATGTCACCCACCAATCACCACCCACCACCACCACCCTGGACAAACCTGGACGGTTTTGGCAGTAGGGGAGCAGACAATGATTGACTCACACATGCTGGTATGCCAGCCATTTTGTTGTTTAAGGAGCAGGATGCCATTATTCTGTATATTCTTACTGTCAGCAAATCTCATGAAAGACTATAACCGACAGCACTTTCAACTTCCCTACCATGGCTCTCAGTCCCAAATCTCTATTGTTCATACTGAAGACTTGAATTTAAATCTTTAAAAATGGCTCACAAATAGTTCAGTCGTTTTCTTGTATGGCACGTCCCTCTAATAACGGACTCATTCAGTGCACAGCTTACAGTGGCTCTAGCATCAGGTAGCATGTTTCTCTGGGAAAATATCAAGGGCAGTTGTATTCAAATCTTGCTTGCCATCAGGCCACCCTCTTCAAAGGTCTGTTGTGAGCCTGTTCCTTCGCTTACTCAATTCAAACCTCCTAACTCTGACCTTTGTGCTGACCTTTGTGCTAGCTTTGTGCTCAGCTTTGCTTTACCTCTCAGTCACAGTCTTCATGTCGTGAAAAGACGGGGCCTTACGTTATGTTTGGAAACCCATATACCGTAAGTGGTTGTAGCTGAAACCTTTCTACCTGGAAAAAGCTCTCATTCAATTTATTTGGTCCCATATGATGACTGATATGTACACAATATGCCACTAACCCATAATATGACCTATATTTCCCATAAATGCATGTACGTATATGTTACTGGGGTTAACATGCCATTCAAATAATAAAATACAGCCTCAGTTCTGCTCCTTTACTGGTAGCCAATCGTATCACTGTGTGCTGAGTCATACATCCCCAAGGACACCACCAGACATGGTTTATTTACCATTCACTGGGTGTATTCCCTCTAACACCAACATATTCAGTGCTGCCATCATATATTATGATGTTACAGTTTTTATTGCGCAATATTATTTTTTATTCTGTACATGTCATCTGACACTGTTAATACAAATCCTACACTCTCATACGTACTGTAAATAGTCCTCTTTACACGCTTTACATAACCATCCAGTCCATGTATTCAGTAAGACCAGGACAGACAGCATTGAATGCAAACAAACAAGCTGATTTTATTCCTTTCTACATAATCAAAAGAGTCTCTCCCAGACTACAGGCTAATACAGAATGATTGTGAGGGAGAACGTAATTTTAAAAATTTGTGAGAAATTTGTTTAAAAATGTTCTATTTGCTAAATACTTTTTGACTCCTTTCCTCTTCATGGTTGACTGCAGGCCTGCTCTTGCACTGACTCCCCCCGATGGTGAAGCCAGCTGTCTAGTGTGGTCTGGTGACTTGTTGGCAGCGAGGAGTCACATGATTTAAGGAAACATTCGAAATGAATCACAGTGTAATCTGGGTCACTTGTACAATTCATCATTTGAAGACTATAATACAGGTACCAGTTGAACTGAGATTTTCACCAGATGTTATTTACTTTAGGAAGAGTTGTAGACGCCGATCATGCGCTATACTGTTTCTGTGCTTAGCTGGATGATATTGCTGGTGCTTTACATTTTTATTATTTTCAAAGTGTAAATAGTGTTAATTCTTTCTTTTGCACATTATACTTTTAATTGATAAAACAAGTTAATGAAAAAGATTAAAATAAATTGAAAATACAGATTTGAAGTACTTAAAATGACACAGTCATTTATTCATTACATTTTCAGATGGTCTCTTCAGGTACCACAAACACACAACTCTGCTGCTTGTGAATGTGCCCGAAGAGTTGAGGCAAGCAATATTGGCAATACAATATCCATTATGAATGAATTCATTCACTCCATAACATTTTCATTTATTCGATTCAAGTCCAGCTCTAAAATATATCTTGAATTTTTCTTCCAGATCACAGACAATCCAAAGTCCAGTGTAGTAAATACTAATAACATAACGTTCTACATGAGAATAAATGCTTTCCTCATGTATGCCGGGTTATCATGGATCTGTGACCATAATCTTGCACACAATGGTTGAATTATTGTGTTACTTTAGATTCAGGCTTGACTTTTTGTGTTATTTTTGCAAATGTTTTTACAATGTTTCTCCGTATATCGCTGCTCCCAACAGGAAAGAACATTAACATTCTGTATATGGTCAAACCTAATCACACAAGCCTTGCTTTTCTTGTCATATCTTTCTGTCATTAGACATGGCGCTATTAGAGGAAGAGTCTCATGTCCACAGTGGGCCAGATGGCTAATAATAGTAATGGTTAATAGGTTGGGAAATCCCACGGCGTCAGCTCTAGTTTTGAGCTGCTTGTGTGAATATCAGCCAGCAGAATGGCAGCTTCTAGAACTCAAGTTCACATTTCTCTTTGCAGCCTCGGATATGTGGAGCATCCAAAATATCACATTTGAATAAACATGTGTTCAAATGCAGTAGTGGACAATATACATTTTGCCATTCTGTTCATACCATGAACAGAATATCTAGCCCATAAATAATCAATGGGTGCATTAGGCCTTTGTGTGTAATGTTGCAAATCAGTACGCAGATGTTTTGTATACATGTCAACATTTTTACAATAAAGTGTGATGTACATTTATTTTTTATTTATTATTGTCATATTTAGACAAAAACAGATCCACAAACACAAGTTCTCAATAGTTTACAGAAACCTTACCAGATCATAATATCTATTGATATCTCACTTGAAAATACCACTGTGGTAGAGAATTTCATCCTGTCACCCACCCCTAACTTAAACTCATGTAAATGTTTATATTGATAGCAGTCTATGAAAGTTCTACATAATGCGTTCTGGAGGAAAAGTAAAAGGTTTGGCTACTTTTTAGGCACAGATGGAGACTGGAGCTGATCATTTTACAAGGTTTCAGTTGAGGCAAATGCACATCATGTGTTCTGGTTAATTCCATACCAAACCGATTGTACCTTCTTTGCAACGTCACTCTTGATCTGTGCTGCCAGCTTTTCAGCACTCTTATATTCTTCTTCTGGTATACCTGAAGAGCTGCAGCACAGCTACCAGTGAGGGAGTCTCCCATACCAGTGGTGAGGTTCTCCTAAGATGCAGTTATATCAGCCTGAGATGCACCACTCTTGAGAATGCACCCCTGAAACTCCTGATAAGGAGACATTGATTTTAGAGATACTTCAAATGATATTCCATGAAAGACTATCCACTCGAAGAATATCATTAAAATTGCATGCCATTTGTGCACACACACAACCACTGCTGTGCTCACACAGACTCAGAGCACTTTAATACTTCCTCTCATTTGTCAACGTGCTACTGCAAATGGACAGTGTGTGTATGTGTGTGTTTGTGTGTGTGTGTAGCAGCTGATGGAGGTAGAGATAGAGGTTGAATAATAGATGAGAGATGAAGCTATTTTCTGAACCTCATTAGATTCTTGTTCTGTGTTTAAGAAGCATCTACTTCCTCTTTAATAATCAGTTTCTTAACAATAATTTGCAATTATTTTTTCGGGAATGCAGAAACTGAATAGAATATGAAGTTTGGATGAATTCAGTGACAAATACAGGTGTGATTGCATGTTTTTACATAAGTAATTGTATGGTATATTGTAAATCTCCTTGTGTTTATTTAGTGGCTTTTGATTGCCAAATGACTGATTGTAAGAGTAGATGGTGGTGTCCCATCCACACCGTGCAGTGGTGGGAGGTTGTCTCATGGCAATTAGGCCTCTGTGCTCCATTTCACAGCCAATCTCTCAGCTCTAATTAGAGGTAATTAAAACACTTTCTTTCATTCTCTGTCTCCATCACAGACACATACATGCACAAACGCCAAACACACACTAGGATTTCAATAGTTTCTAGGCACTAATTAAATCCAACAGAGAACGCTACTGAATTATCAAGTAGGATTTAGACTCTCCTCCTGCATTTCAGTGAAGTCAATGTGCTTTTACAGATTTCGGTGGTGCTGAGCTTCCTCTCACTTATCTGTCTTTACACTCGAAATCAGCTTCTGCACATTTGCATCCAATGCTTTTAAACAGAGGTTATGTGCTGAGGCCTATGCAGAAAATGTAGGCTACTGCATAAACTGCTGTGTGTATGTGTGTGTGTGTGTGTGTGTATTAGTAAGCTTGGTATGCAAGTTGCATTCCGTCCCTCATTCTTTGGCTGCTTTTATGAATAATACATCACCGGTGCTCACTAAAGTGCACATTGCTGTAGAGATGCACAACACCAAAGCTTCATATACATTTATATATGTGGGGGTGTGCCTATATACACATAGGCCTCTCTGTCAAATAGGACGTGCTTACTGTCATCACTCTTCAGCACAACCTTCATCAAAGTCAGCTGAATTCTCTTCTCTTCTTTAAGATAGAATACTAACACTTTACAGTTAGTCTGTGCAGTACCTTGCACTCAAGTAGGGAAGCAAATGCAGCTGATATTGTGGCAACCTGAGACGGATGAGTAATCATTCTTGGATGCCCAGAGGGTCAGGAGGACCTTCATATTTTTCAGTCGTGAATGTTTTTCTTGACACACCAACATTTGCACATGTTACATTTAATTCTGCTGCCCTGTTGGGAAAGGAATATCTTCAGCAAATGTGACCTCAGAATAAAACACACATTTATATTGGTAGTTAAGGCAAACACCAATGACCTCTGCAGTTTATATTTAGATCTGTGGAGGAGTTATGGGATGGTGATGACGACTGACAGATTTGTCACCATGGTGGCTTGTTAACAATAGCAGGAAGTCTTTTGTTCTTTGACACATGTCATCCTCGCTGATTGACAAAACGTTATGTCTTTGAAAATTTGATCCAAAAGTAGGAATGATGAACGACAGCTTTGTGTCAAACTGGTGGGCTAACGGTATATATTGTGGGGTGAATATCTGTACATTCTACATAACAATCACTGTTCAAGCAATGACGTGTGGTGGCCAAGGTTTGAGGTTTCTCAGACTCACCCACATCATTGCCACATGTTCAAATTGTGAAAATTACTGTTAATGTCAAATCATAAAACACAATCAGCTTGTTTGGTTTAGAATTTGTTTATTAGCACCTTTAAAGATGTACTGTTTTCTGGAAGAAGCATGCACATGCAGCATACATAGTTTTGTCATATTGCTGGTTATATTGATCAATTTATCTGTGCCTTTGGGTTACCTGGCTGCTGAGTTCTCCTATCTAGCTGAACAAAAGATTAGGCAGATGGCGAGACTGCAATAGAGGCCCAAGCTTTGGACCATACCAAAAGCTCTGGCAGCATGGGGGGATCTGGGTTTATTCCCTTGTCTGCAGTTATTTGCTTTGTTTAACCTTCCATGGGAAAATAAACCCAACTTTTGAACCTAAAACCTGTGTTTCTTTGTGCCTCGACATGCTTGGTCCACGACAATATGTAATTTTGGAAATGTTTGGAAAGAGCATTTGCAAAAGCAAAGACTTTTTCAAATAATAAATTATCATATGGCTAAACGCAGTGCACACATAAGTCCTGACTCCACCTTGCATACAGATTTGTACAATCATGATTTATTAAGCTGAGATTATACTTTCAAAATTGAATGTGGATATTGTTGAAAGACAATTTTTATCCTGAATTCTGTGCTTTGGAGGAAATGAGACAGAAGACCTGTTCTATGTTTTTTCTCCACAGACTTTTGAAAGATTTTCTGAGGTTAATTCAGATGCAGTATCCTTCAGACAATGTCCTCTGGGGTGTTTGTCTCCTTTCCCATCTCATGCTTTCATAATGTATGGAGTCAGCTCAGTATCAGTTCCCCCTCCCATCTCTTTCTTCACTCTGTCTGTGTTTCTCTTGACTGACTCAGCCTTTTCGACAGTCAAACATGTTCAGACACACCTATATGCACTGGCTCACCACTGGCAGAAAATCAGGCTGCTTGTTCAGAGCTGTGTCCTTTTTTTCTCTCTCCACATTCTTTTCTTTTAACATGCGTAGATGAAGCACCTTAATTAATGTGTCTTTCCCGCCCAGCACTCCCACACACACATGCACAAACATGCAACATGCTGCAGCACTTCCAGCATGGATGCTGAGGCCGCCGAGCATCATTCCACTTCACTGCAGAGTGGAGTAGCAGTTGGCTGCGGAAGAGCCCCGAGCGAGGCACACTCTGGCAGGATTGTGTGCCTCTCAGTCGGGCTGCTCTATGTGAGCCAGAAAACATGATATACTAACTGAAGGGGGTGAGCAGGGGGGCTTGATAGAAAGAGGAAGACAGATGAGAAATCTAGGATGTCGTATGATAAAGATTATCAAAAATCAACAAATGCTTTTGAGGTTCCTGCGCTGCAGTGATTGAAATGTCAGGAAAACAGTAAATTACTGCATATTTCTGTGTGCAAGCAGTCTGGCTAAGTCAGCTGTGATGTTATTGGCCTTATTGCAGAAAGAGGTCAACGTTAAATGGAGTAAGGTTACAATTAGATATCAATTCAAATTAGCTGATGTAGAAGCAGTTTCATCACTGTCTCCATTAATCTTGAAGTAAGACATGCAGGGAAGCAAATCTCCAACTCAGCACAATAGAGAACGAGGTCAACAAAGAGCAGGTCAGAACAGAAAAATCAATGATGTTCCTCAGGAAGCACGATTGCTCTTTAGCAATATGGTAGCCTTGTGTGCAGCAGCTTTATGTTTTGTTTGGTCTTAGCACATGAAATACAAGCATTATTTAGAAAAATGCCATTATGAAGTAAAGTAAAGTCCCATAACACTATGTTATCCTAAAAGTAAGAAATAGTGATTATTTATTTAACTGAAAACTTTGGAGTTCCATAACCAAATATTCTGTAATTTGAGTTTCCTCTGTTTTTGGCTATTGATAAGATTTATTCTCGTTTTCACACAGTCAAGAAATCATAAACTCAAAAAGGATCTGTTGCAGCACCACAGATTTTCTCAGAAAGACGTTTGACGTAATTATATAAAGTTTGTTGAGAAAGACATTCAGCTGAGGACTTCCAATGTGATCTTTTGACACTTGTCTTTAGAGTGCCAGATGAGTCTTTAAAGCTGGACAGCAGGTTTCTTCAAGCAAAAAAATCCATGTTGAAATCACTTCTTAGGATTTGGAATAAATAGAGATACAAACTCAGGTTGATCTATCGGTCCAAATGATTGACTTCACACAGTTTGCTGTCTAATTCACTGACTTGCTGAACTTTCTTTCACAGTGAAAAGGGAAGTGGGGAGATGGGGAAGCATGAAAACATCATGAACTTGAAATATCCCACACTGCAAGATGAAAGCTGTTGTGATTCAACCTTGTTGTAGCACAGTTTGGCGTTAGTGTGGAGGAGGGAAATGGTGTTACACAACAAGTGGGCTTCCAATACTCCCACCAATGGTGCTACAGTACCAGAGACTCGGCCAAATGAAACAGTGATAGGAGTAGGCTTAAGTGCTCCTATCTCTCTTTCATTTGCCATCTGTCTCAAATCGCATTGTTTCATTTTCATTCCCTCCTTTTCCTCAATATATTTTTGCTTTTTGCTGCTGGCCCCTTTCTCTATAAACACGTGCAATATCACCATTGGAAAGAACATCCCTTTATCCGTGTAGAGAAGCATTGTCGCTCTGTGTTTTGCAAGGCACAGTAGACATCCAAATACCATCACTCACTCTGTGTGCCTGCTGCCAGGTAGATAGGACAGGGCAGGAGGGCTGATGGGCTCCATGTGTCTACCTGCAGAAATGATCGGCAGCCAACTTTGCACAGGAATGCGTCCAAGGAATGAGGATAGAGGAGGCGGTGAATAGAGAGGGAAGTGCACATGATAAGGACATGTGTCTCCTGAGGGGAGAACTGTCAATCTGCTGGTAGGAGTGGTGGAAGCAGAGCATGTATTATGTACACATTTAACACATGTTTAAATCCCTGGAGTGATCTGGTTCTGCATTTTCTGAGAGTAACTTTAAACCAGGAATATGTTCTCTTTTTTGTTGCACTTTACTACAAATCCCCTCTACATTATAACTAACTATTTTGCAAACTCTGCTGATGTGTTTTAGTGATTTGGATGCCTTTCATCTGCTGTTCCATGCATCCATTGGTTTCCATTAAATTCTGTATACTTAAATCTATTTGCAGATTCTTGAAACTTGCATATTTGTAATTCAACACAGTGAACATGCCTGGATTATGTCATTGTTACATTATTATTGCATAATAATTGCATAAAATAAAAGCTCAGATTGATACAGAGAGCAATTTTGACAAAGATAAACATACAAATCATAAAACTGTGCAGCATGCATTAAAGCAGAACTGTGGAGTATACATAATTAGTTGTTATAAGGAACTAAAATGTGACAATGTTTAGACAATAAAACGACCCATTGCTCATGCATGGAGTATGCCTATCACACAAGCCTCTCCCTTCCTTCTCTGTGGTGAGAAGAACTGAAATGGAAAGTTTTTATGATACTTCTGCCACTCCCTGTGGTTTACTCAAAGGTGAGGTGAGTATGGCATGCTGCTGTATCCGACACAGCCATGCTCAGTAATGTGTGACTGGGTGTGTCCCTTGCGTGGCTGCTGCGCCTGTTTAAGTCTAATAAAAACTGGGCTTTGCTTGTCACGAACAAAATAGCGACAGTTTGACCAAGAAATGGGCATAATTTGTAAAGTGCAGAAGCCTGTATGGATGTCATATTTTTTTGTTGTCTATCCTGTTTTATGAGTCATCAGAGGGCACGGCTCAAATACCGTGCCAGTCAGAAAACAGACACTGCCCTGACTGCGTCTCAACATGCCTAAAGAGAAAGCTCCTGCTGCTAAAAAAGACGAGTAGTGGAAATGTGATTACATTCATGCAGAACTGTGAAGCTTTTAGAAATAGATGGTCATAATAGCCATTTTTAGATTAAATTACTTTCAATTAGATTACATATGTTACACAATAAATATAGAGTAGGAAACAAGCAAGTATCACGTCATTCAAAAGTTTCACCGCCGTGAAGGGACCTTCTAAATAGTTCTGTAGAGCCTCTTCCTAAACCAGTCACTCGACACACTTTTAGACTGCTAAAAACACCAAAAACGCGTGGTTCTTTCCTCAAAAACCGTCTGGATTGAATCAGGAGTCAAGATTATTATAGAACCAGTCCTTTCAAAAACAAAAAGTGTATTGTAATGTAATGCTGCTGTTGACCACAAATCTAAACATTTAGAAGTGTCCCACTGACCTTGAAGGATTTCCCCACTAAAAGCAGACATTTTCTGACCAGGTTAATTTCACATCAATATCCCCCCAGTGATCATTTAAAAGACTTTGTTATGTAACAAGTAGGAACATGTTGCACAATCCCTTTTCAAACTATATCAGAGGTAACAAAAAAAAGAAAAGAAAAGAAATAGCAACGCCCTGTTGCAGTGCAGTGTTACCGCGAAAAAAAGGCCTCAGCCAAAGGTTCCACATCTGAGAGCCGCTACATGATATCAAGCTCTCAGCTCGACCAGCTACCAGCAGCACTGAGACCTCCCGGTCCTGACCTGAGGGGCTTTTCCAGTGCAGCGAGGACAGCTCACTGCACAGAGGTCACAAACTCAATTATTCACAAGCATGCCTCACTATGGATCAATATATTGACTGATAGGTTTGGAGTACATTCCAGTGCACCAGTTAAAACCATAAGTTTAAACAGAATGGTGCATTTGCTGTGCTGTTCTGGGCCATCTGGTTCCCTGATGGGTCATGTTTGGCTGCTTGTGAAACCACAGGTCAAATGAAAGATTAAAGATTGTAACCTGTTTTTGCAATGTAGCCTACATGTTATCTACCAAGCTGTAGCGGGCGGACTGGAAACCTAGTAAACCAGACATTCACTCGGTACAGTGCTTCTGTAACCATGGCATGATTAGCATGGACCACATGAAATTGTTTGGGGGGGTTGGTGTTAATTATTAAGTGACTGAGTCAGACTTTGCAGGCAAACAGCAGCAGAAAGGTCATCAGGAACAGGACACCAAGCTAATTTCTAAATATTCAAAAGCACTCTGCTATCATTCGCAGCTAATTTTTTGGATGCTATGAGATGGTTTCTCACGGGTGACCATGACACACACTCGCACGCTCTCAATTCCACTCGCTTAAATGCACATGCTCGCCCACAGCCCCCTTGTTCTGCAGTAGATTACAGCTCGCGGGTCGTAATAAACAGAGCAGGCCATCATGAGTTTTCATCCCCTCCTCCATCCCCTGATTATTCTAACTGACAGTGCACTCTGTCTTTTCTGGGTTGCCTCTGCATGCCTATAGGGCACAGATTGGCACAGAGATAAACTTAGCAACAGCTAGCCAGGTCAGACTGCAGCCCTAATAGAGATAGAGAGAACGAGGAAGTGGAAGAGTGAGTGGGGGATGCAGTTTATGCCAGAATATATGAGACACAGCTCGTTAAACAGCTCAGCTTTAACACTGAAAGAAACAAGGTACAGTTAGTTCTGTTGCCTTATTAAGCAGTTTACTGGAATTAATGATGACTAAAAGGAAAAATAGTTAATAAACAAGAACACTTCACATTAGAGTATGTACTGTACATGTATGAGTACTGTTTATGAAACTATTTTTCCCTTGCTTGCCAAGAGAAGAAGAAGAGCAGCTGGTTAGCCTAGCTTAGCACAAGCCAAGCAAGGGAAAACAGCTAGCCTGGCTCTGTCCGAAGTACGCTTTGTTTAAATCTCAGTGGTTTTCACATTTTATCTTGTTGGTTGCTGACTTGCCTGGAAACTATAAGCTGAGCTAACCAGCTGCTGGCTGTAGCCATATATTTATCATCTATCTTGCATCTATCTTCAGAGGCTTGTCAATATGTGTGCCGTCGTTCAACATACTTGTATAGTAATTTAGTAATAATAGTATTTATCTTTTCAGAAACCCATTGAACTGTAATAGCCAAATCACTTCCTTGGAGCCTCCTTTACCAGTTAGAAAAGTGACCGAACGTTGATTTGTGAGAATCATAAAGTCTGAACTAGATAAAAAAATATATCACGCCTGAAGTGGATATTTGCATTTGATATTCAAGATTTTTGCTCTGTGATTTGTACCTGTACCATAATTGCTGCTGGTGCGAAAAAAATGACCCTCGCGGGATTAATAAAGTATCTATCTATCTATCTATCTATCTATCTATCTATCTATCTATCTATCTATCTATCTATCTTATACTACTTACACTTAGATTGTAGTGTTATTGATGTTACAGACCTGTTAGCTGTTTTAGCTGTCGAGACCTGTTGTTTCTCTTGTCCCACATTGCACTTTGGGATATTTATGACGGCGTCGCGTCCAGTGTTAAATAGGGTGAATTCCACGTATCCATGTATTGGTTTCATAGGTTTTGGACATACTAAAAAAATCTCACGTACTGTTTTAGCATACTAAACTCGATTACTCAGATGCAACCCAGGTCTTTTGCCTGTATGTGTGTTTGCACAGGGACGTATTTGAATGCCACACAGGCCTCTATCATACCAAGACCCTTCAGCTCAAGTGTTTGCTGTAAATACCATTGAGCTGCTGACATTTCCACTAACATTATACTCCCATTAGAGATGATATGAGAGGTTCTTTGCCTGTGAGCCCCTTTGTCTCATTGTCTATGCTTTTATTTCCAACGTGGTTTATTATCATTCCATGAATTGATCTGCTCTCTCTCTCTTCTCATGTTACAGATTCCTACTCTCCTGCCTCTCTTACCTTCTGCTGTGGTCTTGTCACCATAGCAATGTGAGCTGTTCGCCCACGCTTTCTATTGTCATTAAAAAAAAACAATGGCTCTGTAGTATAATTGTATCCAAAGTAAACATTCAAACTCTTCCACTGTGATCAGTTTTTTTAAAATCTGTACCATTAGAGGTTATTTTATGATGAATTAATAAGTAATAAGTGGGCTAAATGTTCTTATCATTCGCTATTCCTATGCTAAATACTATATTAGGAACAGGCATGGAGCCAGAAGTGGTACAAATATCCTGTGGCAATAAACACACAAAGGATATCCCCCGAGGAAGTACTGCCACATTGTCTTCCGGACACAACAGGAAGTGATTTATGACCCAAATATGGAAAATCTGATAAGATGTTTGGTGCTTGTTACTGTGTTGCATCACTTTCTACATGCTTTCATCACTTTAGATGTTTTAATCATTCTTTTTACACATATACAGCATTGCAACAAAATCAGCACTGTGGTGTATGACAGGCGTACCTGCTATTTATTTATTTTTCACTTTAGGCTGCTGTCTGCTCCGTGCTGATTATGCAACACAATCCGACTCACGCAGATGGAGATCTGCATGGTCTTCAGCTTTCACACTTGTGATCAATGATTTTCTTCCACAGGCACAGAATTGTCGGCGCAACGGCTTCGTTTCACCGAGGTAATCTGGCTAAAAGGCTAAGAAGCACAAGAGAGAGAGACGGAGAGACGCTTCAATCTGCGCCCGGGCCTCAGGTCGCGTTCTGCTCTGATGACGAGCACTCTGCTCTCCTTTCTATTTATTCCACCTCCTCTCCTCCTCTTCTCCTCCTCCTCTTCTCCTCACCCAAGGTGACCCTGCTCTGTGATGATGCAGCAGAGAGCTTTTGAAAAAGGGCTAATTTGCACCAAGTTCCTCTCCTCTGTTATCTGTTGTGTGTTTCTGCTCTCCATTATACACCATTTTATATTCTGTGGCCTACATACTGAACATTCATTACGTAATCTATTTTGTATTTTTAAAAATTTAAAAAAAATCTAAATATCCCCCTCAAAATAGATCCTTTTCTTGAAACTATTTTAGATTATACTGAGAGGTATTTTAAACATATTGTCCAACCCATTTTCACCAATGAAGATATGATAGAAACACCTCTCAAATGGCCCACTGACCATTTTCTCACACATTCATTTCTACTTTTAATGTAAATCCAGTGCCAGAGTGCCGAAAATAGCATCAAAATAGACTATTAGAGCTTGTTGTGTGCCAGGACAGGATCCCCAGACCCCACGACAGAGGTTATCTTGAGGCCTAGTATCTCCCCTTGTGCCAAGCGAATTTAGCTAATAAGTTGACTCAATGAGCCATTTAATTTGATAAATTAAAGAATTTCAAAAGTAGATGTGTTATGGGCCTTTTCATGTTTATTAATAGGGTTAGGGTTTGGTTTTGGGTCATTTTGCAAAAGTGGCCCGTAAGCAAAGCAAGCTCACTCTAACTAGTTGAAACAACACTTCTCTTCAACAAAAACTGAACATCACAACCTATGTGAAGGTAGAATCTGCATTGCACGGCTTTTAAATGAGACTGCATTCGTTTTAGCTGTAGTGCACCAAATAAACTGGTAACTCAGTGTATATCCGTTATTGTGGAGTGAGTGTAATGGCTCATGCAGTCACACTCACAGCATTAAATGGTCTGCATCCTGCCATGATTCATCATCTCTATGAACCTGCCTCTCTCTCTCAGAGTCTCTTTTTCTCTCTCATACTCCCTGACTTTGACTGTTGCCATGGATACCAAGGGCAGTAAAAAAACTAAAAAAACAGATTGACACGCTCACGAGCATCCTGTGTGATCTCTTGACAGTGAGGTCATGTGGTGCATATGAGAGAGAGAGAGAGAGAGAGAGAGAGAGAGAGAGACGGGGATGAACAAAGTCAAACCCAGACGGAGACAGACAGGATTTGGGGGGGCAGACAGAGGGAAGATGCCTGGAGAGTGTGTCACCGCGACGGGTCAGTAATCTGGCCGACACCTCGTGCTACACACACACAAAGGGAGAATGACAGAATAAAAGGATAAAAGGGTGAGTCTGTGTCTTCACTGTGGTTATCAGTACAGATTTTTTTTTCCCCCTCTTTAAGCGTGAGACTTGATGTGACTCCATCAGTGCTGTTTACATTCCACCATGACAGCTGTCCCAGGGCGGTAACTGGGCGGACAGGTGGACCGCAGAGTGTGTACTAGTAGACACAACGAGAGAAACCAGACAGAAACCAAGACGGGAAGGTGTGTTGACCATGGGGCCTATGCACAAAGAACAAGTACACAATGTTGGATAATATTATGTTGGATAAAGTTACATAAATATCACCAAATTACAGTTACACAAACAAGCAGAGAGAACATAGAGTGAGGTGGTAGACAATGCAGTGCTTACATGTAGAGGATAAAGAGTCGTGTGGAGTTTATTGGCTTGTTCATGAGGTCTGATTGAAAGCAGGAGGTCGCTGGTGTGTCCTGAGTGGAGGATTGGGACAACATGTGGGAGATGATGAATGCCATTTAGAAAGTATTGTTTCAAAATTTGCCAACAAAAAAAGTGTGACAACAGAAAATTACAACATTTTCAGGACCTGTAATAATAGAAATATGTTTTAAAGTTTAGTAGATACAGACAGTAGATCGGATGAGAGATGGGGATGGCTTGCAACAAAGATGCCATGGGAATTTTGCAATTACATAAAAAAATTAATTTTGACCAAAAAAACTAAAATGTAACTTGTCATAAGTGGTCAACTTGCTTGCTTTCAATGTTATCTCTTGGTCTCACAGTCTTTTATAGTTCAGTTGTAATGGAGGTTGTCCAACCAAGCAAATTCCACCCACAGAAGAAGACCATTAGATGAGCACCTCCAGAAAAAGCCAGTAAGTGGACCTTGAGTTTTGTAACTACAGTGGATTCATTTGAGGTTTTCTGGAGACAAGGAGAAAGTGGGTTTTGTTAAAAGGTTATTCATTATTATGTGTATTATGAGAAATGTATTAATTGCCTGTACTTGTTTCTTTATTTAGGACAATACAATTAAACATTGGTAACTTGGAAGGTCAGAAATAAAAATGTTAAGGACACATCTTTCTTCTGCGCTTTTCTCTTTAACACTTGTCACTCTTATTACACAAAAAACAAAAGAGACGAGAGGACGTGTTATTCTTGGACACAACATTTTGTGCGTACAGTAAAGTCCACCACATCAACACCCTCTACTGCCACCGTCATGGTGATGAATGCAGCCTCTCTCACCCTCCAGTGGGTCCGATCGTCTCCTTCTTTTTTATACCACAGTGGGATTCTTATGAATACATTTTCGAGAGAGGGCCCAGCACACAACGGTTTCCATGGCTACCAGCGGCACGCCAACGTTTTACAAGTGCGGGGGATTGGGAGGGAGGGGAGGTACATGGGAACATCTGTGTGTGCGTGAGTGTGTTGTGAGGAGGAGGACGAGGACGAGGGAGGAGGACGAGGGAGGAGGAGGAGGAGAGGAACAGCAGGGGAGGGATGATGTTGTTGCCGCACTTCCTGTCTTGATATCCTGTCTCTTGTGAGGATTGGGACAACACTGTCCACCCTCCGTCTGTCTTGTCATACATGTCCTACTGCTTCATAAACCTCTGTGCGTGTCTGGAAGCATGCAGCGCAGAGTGGATTTCCCCTGAAATAGATGCTTAATTGTGGCAGAAATCGTTTTCAGATATCAGAGCGAGGTGTCGTGTTGCGGACGCCTGGGTGTTTAGCCTGCTTCTTTGCCTTCCTGTTCGCGGATGTCATAAACTGTGATAATAAATTCTGCTTTTTTTTGCTTTGACCGGGACACAAACAGATTGATATGAAAACCCCCTCCTCGCACTCATCAAGATGAAAGAAAAGGAAAAGGAGGGGAGAAGAAGATGAGAGAGGAAGAGAGAGAGGGGTTTTAGAGAGAGAAGCAGCAAGAGCAAATCTCAACAGGGGAATGAAAATGGTGAAATATTCATGAGGGAGAGAGAGAGAGAGAGAGAGGGCAGAAAGGAAAGAGACAAAGCGTCAGACACAGTGCATGCATGTGTGTGTGAGTGATTCTTCCTAATAAGAGGCCTCTCGGCATAGAGGCTTTATCTATCAAACATTGTCTTTTATCTGCAGCGTCAGTTACAGTCCGCTATTAATTTCCATAGACAAGAGCGCCTGTACACTGTCCCTACAGGAACGCATTTGCATGAAAATAGAGGGGTCAGAAAAGGCTGAGAGCACATAAAGCCCTCTTCAGTTGTGTGTGGTATGAGGCAGCGCATATGTGTGTGTGTGTGTGTGTGTGAAGCTCAGTTTCTTGCCTTAAAGCACGACAGTACAGTAGGCTTGTTGGAACAGATATTTGAAACAGATCAATGTTAAACAACCTATTTCTCTTTAAAACAGAGTGAGAGGAGTGGGTTTGTTTGCTGCATGTTGGCTTCGCATACATGTTATCATACCCTGCCCTCTTCTGGCCTTTAGCCGACACTGCTGCACCGACTAAGATGGTGCCGTCGACCTGACGTTTCTTGTGACTGCAGAGAGTGAGTGATGGTGCATTTTTTTTTTCTTTTAAAAATCACGTAACTCTAAAGTGTCAGTTGTGTCAAAAGTGTACTTCAAAAGAGTCTGGATCAATACTTTTAGCTTCATTGCGCCTACCTGAGCATTTCAAACGTAAAATGATGTAGTCAGTGATCATAATCCTGGTGTATTTCCACTTCAATGTCCCCTAAAATTACAAATTTGCACATGGAAACAGGTTTCTAAATCTCCCGAAATAAGAGGATATATACATTACATGATGTATCCTAAGGGCTGCATATACATTCACTAGATCTCTCATCAGAACAAGGTCTTTGATTACTGTCTTTGCTGTGCTTTTATAGTGTTTGAGAGCCTCTTTAAAATGTACTTAAACTGAGAGGTAATGATGGGTGATGAATCAAAATCCACTCCAGCTGTCTTGACAGCAGTTGTCTCCATTTCAGGAGCAACTATAAAAGACACGATCACTTCAAATCAAATAAAACAAACATGTCTCAAACCCTCAGTATAATTTGTGAGAACATGCAGTTGAGACTTTCTGTGCACGTGTGTGTGTGTGTGTGTGTTATCATACATGTGCCACATGAACAAACCTCCACGGCACACAGATTGAAACCCTGACCCGCATGAAAAGCATATAGGTGGCAGTTAGCCTCACCCAGCTTGTTAACTGCAGTGATTTCTCTGCTCCACCCTGGGATGGACCGAGGTCTGAGGTGTTGCTGGTTTAACTGGTCTGAGGATCAGCTAACAAAAGACATCGATGTAAAGAAGTTGTCTTAGCAGCAGTTTCATACTCCCTCTGACCTCTGCGGTCTGTTCACACTTTAAAGCCCAAAACAAAGAAGAAAGTCAAGAATTTTACCGATGCAATCAAACTGTTTGTCGTCCCCATCGATTATAAATAGTTTGACATTATTATTAAACTTTTTTAAAGAAATAACTGCAATGCCAAATTAATCATTTTTGAAATACTGAGGTTGCAAGTCCGTACTGAAGTTTTAATTAATTAATCTGGTTGGTCTAAAAGGATTCAAATGTAACCTCCAAAATACTGAAGACATGACCTCAGTGTTGTGGATTATATTCTATTTCTTTATTATTCAGCATAACAGTTCTGATGACAGTTCTTTCCTACTGTCTTTCATTACTTTATTATAATACCACTAATTCACGTCATATTTTTCTATAAATGTAATCACCCCAATCTTCCCTGCTTCTCACCCCCCTCAGGCTCAGAGGTTTGGCGCTGGCTCAAGTGAAACTCCTCTGTGTTCTCCCGCTCACTGACATAAAAATGTTGTTGGCTGTCTTGTAACTCCAACCTCTCTTCTGGGGTTTCTCAAGGATTCCCCCAAAACCTTCCCGTTCAGGATGAGGCAGGGCCCTGCTCGGTGGTGCACCATACCTTGCTTTTCTGTATGTTAAAGGTTAAACAGGAGGGGAGGACGAATGGGTTTCACTGCAGCAGCTCCTTCACAATATGAAGATCACGGTATTTGTCAAAAAGCGGTTGACTGGAAGACAACAGAAACTCCTGCAGGTTTATACATGCCCTCTGAGATCCTGCTGACTGTATCGCCACAGAGAAATCAAATGTGAGACCGTGTGTGTGTGTGTGTGTTAACATGTGTGTTCTGATGAATTAAATCAATAATCCCTGAGTAAAATTTCTCCTGTATCACTTGTTCTCTGTTCTTGTCTTGACCTCTTTTTGATTGTTGTAAACGCTGATGAAGAAAAAGTGGTTTGATTGTTACTTGTGTAAAGTCTCTCCTTACTGTGCGTGTGAAAACAGAGTAAAGTTGCTTATAAATGCTAATCAATGGGACGACTTGACCTCTGATAATTACAAAATAAAAGATATCTCAAGGTTCCAGATTCAAAATTACAATTCTCCCATCCAAATCAACCATCACAGATTACCAAAACATCAGAAACAAATAACCATATAATAAAACCTAAACCAACATGAAACTATATATTGCATAATAAGACAGGTTAAAGACAAACATCCTCTTTACAACGTCCTGGTTGTAGTGTTGTATCCTCTGTGGGATGTGTTTACGGGGAAAGAAGGCCGGATGACTCTTTGACCAGAAACGTCTCAGCCAACAGGCAGAAAAAGGAACTGCATCACGTCTGTTCCCCTCAGTGAACTTAAACCTCACACATGATTTATGATGTTTATGCATCAGGTGTTCACGACATTTCAAGAGTTGCAAATAAAAAAAGACAATTTAGATAATTTATTTCAGACATGTTACACCGAATCTACATGAAATCAAATCAAATTGACTGTAAATATCGACCTGTTGTTCAATAACATTTTCCAGAAACATGTCAAGAGTGTTTTTGTTTCCTGTTTCCTCCTGAAGACACATTTCAGGTTTGACAGCAAATCTGTTCAGGAAGGATTCCTCTCTGCTGAGTGGTGTGACTCTGAGTTTCACGCGAGTGTGTTTGTGTGTGGGTGAGACTGAACCTACGCCTGCGTACATGAAGGTGACATAAAGTCCCACAAAAAAATAGGCATAGTCTTTGTACAGCTTCTCTCTGGGGTGAAACAACACGTGTGTCATATAGTCCATGCGGGAAAGTAGCTGTACATTTACTCAAGTACTGAACTAAAGTACTACAATGAGTTACTCCTACTTTACCAGAATATTTCCATTCCATGCAACAGTCTACTTCCACTTCACCATTTCAGAGGAAAAAGTTATTTTAACTTCTCCACATTTCTAAAACAGCTGTAGCCACAAATTACTTCAAGATCAAGCTTTAAAAATCCTATTCACATTTGCATATTGGAGTTGAGTTTGTACAATATTTTATTGTATATATGAAAATGGTGAGGAGGCTGCGATTGCCGCTTATGCAGGTGAATTAACTTAGAATCAATCACAGCACAAAGAAAACTGGACAAGGCAGAATGAGGGGCTGAACCAGGTGAAAAGTGGAAGAGCTTGTTCTGCAGTCTCCCACGCTTTCTTCAACAATAACCGCCTTCAGTCACAAGTCGCCTCACCGGTCCCATCCATAAACCTCCACAACGCTATGAAGCTGTATAAATAAGGCACACATTGTTGTCCGTGTGGTCTGAAGTCACAACACCGCAATGAGTAAAGGTTGAGCAATTATCAGCAGGAGAAAAAAGGCAGAAAGAGGATTTTGTTTGATTATACTAAAACTTAAATGCGTTGTCGACTCTGAAAGAGGCTGAAAACTGATATTAAGACTTTTGAAAGTTGTAAAAATCCAGACATTCAAGCAGATTTAGACAAAGCACTACTTGTGTCTGAGGCCTGATGAGAAGATTGAGGGATTTCAACTGATAATATCTCATCTGATTAGGATGTTACAGCATGAGGTTGTCTTACACAATCACACTTGCTCACCACTAACAATATTAGAATGGTTCTGCATCTGATAATATCTAAACTGATCCAAGTAAATTCAAAGTTTTCTGACATCGTGGATCAGCATCTTTGTCTCTCTGTGTGTTGAAAATGAAGGTGGCAAGACTTTGCAGGCTTAAAATAGTGCGTTGAAGCGACAATGATCACGCAGGAATGTTGTGTGTTCTGTTTGCCTGCATTCCGAAACAACTCACTCACCACACACTTTTAGCTACAGTTGAGAATGTATCTACAATAACTTGTTTGTGTGTGTGAGTGTAGCTGGGTCAGGTAGGTCCTATATAACGTCACAGAGCAGCTAATGTGCCATGAAACCAAACCACAGTCTGGTTGATTTGTAAACCACTGTCAGACTTCCCACAGATCTTTACAAGATTTATTAGAACCTGAATATGCTTTCTTTTTTCCCTTGTAACATTCGGGGTTTGCTTTGTTTGGTGGAAAAATTGACAATAAAAAGATTTTACAAAATCTTTAGCCTTTATTCTTCTTTTGCAAATAGATGATGCAGAATCACACATCATCTCTATTTAGTGTAAGTTAAACATCTTAAAACAAACAGCTTCATACTCCTTATAATCCCTCCACACTCACACAGAGTCTTTCATATATTTATACTTTAGTGAGCAATGCTGCGATGTGTTTTGGTTTTATCACGTTTTCAGGTGGTGATTTTATATCTTTGGTGCTGCTGCTTGTTATCCAGAAGACATTTTCCTGCAAGGGTGATAAAGAAAATAATTTATTGTATCTGAACTTCACAGTAACATTTATTTTCAGACTCAACGTTTTTTTAGCGGTTTGACATTTTCCTTTAACTATAATTAGAATGAGATGAATTGATGGGCGGGTGAAAGCGATTTAACAGTAAAATTACATTGATCTGATTGAACTAATTTACCTGCTTTTTTAGGCCCATTATGAAAAATTTATATAATTGCAAATAACAATAATTTCATTAAACAACAATTATTTATTTCATGAATAAAATGACAGAACAGAGAGAGAGGGGGGGGGGTCTTTATATTGCTTGTTTTGCTCAACCAACGGTTGAAACTAGGCCTCTTTGTCAACACTTTACACACACAACCACAAACATATTCACATTTCATTTTCCAATCTCTTATGAAAGCAAACACTTCATTCACAATTATGTCAATTGTTCTACATTTATTTTGCATCAAAACTTCACACGCAAACACCAAATAAAACAGCTCCTTCCAGATGTCAACTGCACACTGATGTGCTCAGTATACAACAATATTATCAAGAGTATTTGCATTTCCATTGGTAGCATCATGTAAATGAAGACTATGTAGACAAATGCAATGAGGAAACAAACAAATGTTTTTATTCACAATACTGATGTACTCACAAACACAATTACTTTAACTGAAGATGTCACAAACATAGTTATTGTACTGCTCACAAAATGACAATTACAGTCCATTGCAAACTTAAATCTGATTTCTGGGGTTCAAGCTCTGATTTCTAAGTGATTTAATTGGTTTACACATGTTTTCAAATGTGCATTCTGGGACAGGTGATGATTCAGTGTTTAGCAAATGACACACACAGGGTTTTAGTTTTGAATGATTTGTCTAATGTAGATAACCGTGTGTAGTTATTTGTTTCAACATTTTCCAACTTGGTGTAAAGCAGACAATATGCTTATGGTTTAGCATACCTGGTCAACAGTTGAGTTACATCTATAAGTTAGTAGTTTCAATAATTGTGCCATTTAAAAGTACCATTTTTCATGTCTTGGCATTTTCAAAAACGATAATCAATCAATCAGTTCTCTAAATAGTTGCCATTTAATATTCTGTCAGTCGACTAACCAATTATCAACTAATCATGTCAGCTGTGCAAATCATCACAGTAAGTTTAATAACTAAGTTATTTGCATAATAACAATTGAACATCCACAGCTCAGGGCTAAAACATGAGCAGTGTTGTGAAGCAAAACACACACAAACACTCCATCAAGAACCCCAAAATCCCATAACACCTGGAAAAAGTACTGACTTGTTTCCTCCAATGAGTGTGTGTGTGTGTGTGTGTGTGTGTGTGTGTGTGTGCGTTAGCTCGAGTGTTTTAGGAGTCGCACTGCAGCATGCGGGTCTGCCGTGCCCTCTGTGTTTGTTTTGACTGTCATCAGTGGGAACAGTGTGATAGCATCTAACCCCGGCCTCAGCAATTCTACTGAAAAACATCACGACCATGGAGAGAGTCTGATGAGGCTGTAATTAAAAAAAGAAAACCCCGAGTAATAAGTTACACAGGAGCAATGACAATCTCACAAAGTCTATAAAATAATGCTTATGGATCAGACTCATATATCATCCACAGGTGGAACTGAGCAGATGTAAATAGCAAGCCTTCACATCATTTCAAACCTTAACTGTCCTGTGTGCACAGTTCCGAAGCCTGTTAACATTTCGTTAGAGAAAGACAAACAGCATGATAATGATCTTCAAACACATTACAACACTGTTTCATTATTCACATCAGCTCCTCAGCTGTTTACCCAATAACAGCAAGCTTCACCGTGAGCTCCCAAACCTCAAACCTTCACTGACGGTCCGGTGTGACTCAAACAGACCTCAATACATTTACGAGCACTTTCGGCTCAGACAAGTGCTCACATGCTAGAAAAGTGGGATGGATTTGCATCTTATTTCCATCTCGGTTTGATGCCTGGAGAGAGGCGGGACGGCGTTAAAAACCAACTGTCTTCTAGGAGGAGGGAGGGGGAAAAGAAGGTTGGGAGAGAGAGGTCATGGGGGGGGTTGAAGCCCGCTAAGCAAATTGACAAAGATGCCACAAAGCATACTGGAGGGTTTGAGTCGTTGGAAACTGTTGAGCTCGGCTTCATGTTGCATCCAGGGTGTGTTGACATATGCTTGGATGTCCATTTGTCTGTGGTTTATTGCAGCACCTTTCATTTCCCGCTGTATGTTTGTGTCTCACTTCGAAACAGTGATGAGATCATCTCTTCGCCTCGGGCTATTGAACACCAGCAACTACTGGAAGCCCGGGTGTGGGTTACTTTCTGTTGGAGAGCAGACTCAAATTAAAGCAAAAACAAACATGATTAAGCTAGATTTGTTTTTGTCATTTGACACTAGTCGGGGTATTTACTCCCATTTTTAAGTAATTGAATGAAGGGAGTAAAGTCTTTTTATATAACACCTATCTAGTAAACAAAAGGAAGACAAAAAGTGTGCAGATATCTTAGATCCAACAGGAGAGAGTTGCAAAGTTTAGAAGCTGTGACTTTGCGTTTGGAACAAGGGAAAATAAATTAAACCTGAGCAGAGGATCTCAGAGATCTACCTGTGACAAGGAATAGATCTCTAATGCGGTCAAAGACTTCACATTCTGGTCAAGAGATGAGTTACATCTAAAGAAGGAACAAAAGTTTTCCTGCAACTCGGGGACCAACGGGCCGCTCTGTTCTATCAGCATTAAGTTCTGGAAAACTATAAGCCATCTCATTTTAATATGCTTTGAGCAGTCCTGTAAATGATATCATATGTTGAGGGTTAAGAGAGATATATAATTGAATTTCATCTGCTTAGTAGTGATCATGTTACGCCTCTTGGATTGGATTTGTTTCAGTATTGATCATAAAATGGAGTCTATAAAGCCCTACACAGCCTGGCTCTACTGTCTATCAGACCATGTCATGAAAATGTCATTTTTTCTTGATAATATACCTTTAAAACGTCTTAATACGTGTACAAAGCATAGGCGATCGGACCTGGAACAACACCCTGGGGCACACCAAAAGACAGATCAGAGAGGTACTTAGCAATATGTTATGTTCATCTAAACAAATTCTTTGAAGCTCCCAGAACATTGGATTCCAAACCCAGAGGTGGAAAATAACCAAGTGCATTTACTCAAATACTGTTGTTGAGAGGTACTGCTTTACTCTAGTATTTGCAGTTACATTTATCTGACAATCAGCAATAGTTATTAGTTACAGATTAAGAAAAAAATTGCTTGATAAGTTTATTAAATACAATGCATTGTTAAAGAGTTTATCTGTGGTTTCCAACCTTTTGGCTTGTGACCTCTTACAAAAAATCTGCGTCTGCATGGGATCTGTTGTCACCTTTCAGATGTCTGTGTATTGTCATCATTTCCACCAAAGAGACATTCCCCCTCAGTCTAACAGTCTATTGTCATGTACTATCAGTACCAGGGGCCATTTTTCCACAGTACTTTTACTTTTGACACTTTCAGTTCATTTTGTTGATTATTCTGAACTTTTATTTAAGTTGGATTTTGAATGTAGGACTTCTATGTCTGTCGGGTGACTTTTACTGTTATTCATTGGAGTGTTTTTGCGTTATTGTAGTACTTGTTACTCAAAGATCTGTCCAAATCTACTTCTTTTCCTTCACGAGAATATCGCAGTAGATCTTTTCTCAGGTTTGAGCCTACACTTTTATCCAACTCTTTTTTGTTTGTGTGTTTTCCCCTCATGGTTTGGCCTCTCAGCTCTTTGTCA
>NW_022280037.1:4753907-4765797 GCF_004355925.1 Anarrhichthys ocellatus | reverse complement strand
TGTGTGTGTGTGTGTGTGTGTGTGTGTGTGTGTTTGTGTTAAGAGAGAGAGACAGTGTGGGGGGAGGGGGGATTACAGTTATTTTCTGTCTCAGTGTGTGTTTTTGGGGAGAAACTTTGAATATTGCTGATAGCATCTTTTAAGCTCCCTACGTTTCCAACAAAGCTGTTTGTTTTCACTCAGGGTGTTTCCTTTCACCTCTGGTCTGGGTTCTTTTGTGATTGTATGTTTATTTTATTTTATTTTTTTAATCATAATCATCACAGCTATTTGTAGAGGATTATGAAAAGTAGAGGCAATGCAAATCTAGTATGTCACATAGGCTCACAGCAGTTTACAATATATCACAGATAAAAACTTTTATAAAATTGTAATCTAATTATTAAAATCTTCCATAACAGACTTCTATAGAAAACTCCCCGTTTTATGAAGCCCTATTGACAGTCATTTGTTTCATGCTACTTGCTGCATGATGCTGTGAATTAAATGTTAACCGTGAAGAGTGGGCCCCTGATTTGGTTACACGCTTATTCATCGTTTCATTTGCTCTCTTTGATGATTCTGGAGGTTTCGGGACTAATTTGCCTTTTTCTTATCTGCAGCTGTGCTGGCTGATGCTAATCTGTTCTCCAGGAGAATATAAACAACTCTATGTGTTGTCATCCAGTAACGGTGACACAGGTGGGAGTATTATATAAAATGAAGAGAACGGTTGACATACAGTTAAGGAGGAGGGTAAACTATGTATTACATTTAGTCAGTTTGCATGAGTGGTCATCTGAAACAAGATTTTAAGATTCAGTCTCTCTGTGCCGACTTCCAGAAATATAATGGAGTAAAGTAAACCTCACTTAAACTCAACTGACTTACTTTTACATCATATTTTACTTAATTTGATCTTTTTATACATTTAAATAGATTTTTTTACAAATTTGCTCAGAAAATGCCCAAAGATGTAAACAGACAGATCTACAGCCTTTTAGAATTTAAAGATAAACATTTCTAAAACCATATGAATAATCAGTTGTGTATGATTCTCATGATATTTGAACTCAAGTGATCTTGCAACATGTTTTGACAATCTCAACACAAGGATAGGTACACAACCTTTTAAGTCTGTCTCCAACTTGGAAGATGACTAATAGAATATACTCACTTGAAGTCAGACTGCTGAAGCTTCATGTTATACTCATGTTATATCAACTTCAGAACACATTTTGTACAAAACAGGCCCTCTGGATTTTGTTGCATATCTTTTACAATAGAAACTCGTTAGAGAAGGATTTATTTCTCAACAACAAAACCTGTTTCAATGTTCATTTGGGTACCTGAACATACCCTTTATAAACAGCTTCTTACAGTTTTAAATTAGGTAAATTCTTAGCTTCATGTTAACTTGCATTGATGATTATCAAGGATTTCCATGAGCTCCATGCAGTGACGTTTACAGATTATACATATTGGGAAAAGAGAGGCTAGGAATCTGATCATACCTGCAGATGCCCATGAGGTTTTTTTGTTTGACCTTTTTTATTTGATTCCCGTTGAAGGGCTAGACTAAACTGTTACATATACAACCAATATCCTTATGCTGCAGTGACAATGCCCAAAATAAGGTGTTCCTTGCTCATCCAGTCCTTAAATTAGCCCCCCACCACAGGTTTGTGTAAATACATTTATCAGTTGTGATTCAATTGTAATACTGCCGCATCCTTGTTTGTTTTTTTCACCCTTCGGCGTTTTGTCCTTTTTATCTTTTGATCAGCTTTTTTGTATTCAACCCTTTAATCACCTTATCCTTTTAAAAAAATAATGAAATATTTGAACACATTTCTTTCCCAATTAATAACCCAACATGATAAAGTCCCAGCTGTGGAACCCTGCTCCTCCTCTGGCTCACCCCGAGTCCCTCTCCAGGTAGGCCACCAGGTGAGCCAATCACAACCTCAGAGAGGGCAATTGACAGTATGGCCCCGCCCTCCCGTCCACCTGTAATCCAATCCGCGCGCCTGTCACAGGTAATACCGACCTTAATTTCTCAGCATTGCCCCAAAAAAAGCGAGAAAAGCTGACAAAACCCGTTCTCTCAGAAAGGGACACCTTGTTTGTTGCCGCAGCCCTCATCCAGCGTTAGCGGCGGAGTTTTCCTTCGGTAAAGAAGACGGATCGGATTTTCAGTACCAACTAGAAAGTCCAGTTCGACCGACCGAAATGTCACAGGAGCATGACAAGTAAGTGTCCTGACTCTGCATTTACAGCATGCATAATAAGCACGAGACATTATAGGCTTGAAATACTTACTCTTAATATTGTGGGAATTTTTACACTGTTTTTGTGAGTTCATGGCACTGACGGATTACTAAAACCCTTTAAACGCGGTGGTCCACCTGTGACCTGCAGCTGCTGGCTGATATTTTAAAATGTGTTCTGTTAATTAAGTGTTATTTTTAGGATTATTTATCATAGTCTTCTTTTTTAGGGTGAGTTTACTCTAAGACTTGGCTGCCAAGCTGGAAAGCGATTATATCTCATCGTTTCCCATGATGTAACTCCGCTGATTTCACCTGTCATGTTCAAGCCTGTACAGGTGTATCTCCACCTGTCGTGCGAGCAGAGGCGCATGTTAGAATGAAAACTGCCCCGTGATATTGATGGGCGGTTTATTGTTTGATTTCGCTTTAAGCTCGAACAGTTATGTGGATATAGTCTCGATGATGTTTGTTTAGGAATACACATGAACCTCAGCAGCGAGCTGTCAGCTAAATAAACGGTCTCTGTAGATGGTTGTATATTCATGACGGAGTTTTGATCAACTTAAAAAGTAAAAGTAAAAAGCATGTTGGTAAAAATGCTTAGCCTATATTCTGTATGGTTTTTGAGGGCAATAACGAGGGAAGTTTTAAGGGGAGTGAAATTGTACACCTGCTAGGCGTTGGCTCGACTTTACTAACACAGACAGAAGTCTAAGCAAGCACAGGGCCATATGAGGTCAGTGGATTTTACTCTACATGACTCAAATGTTTTAAGTGTCAAAAATGTGATACTAAAGGCATTGCACAGTTATCTAAATATTATATATATATATATATATATATATATATATTTTCATATTCTTGTACATTAAAAAAGAGAAATCATGCTGCGTTACTGACTACAAGTAAAATATAATTTCAATCTCTGTCTAAAAAAACAATCAAACTCTTTTTTTGTTTTAGAAATGGATTACAAGTCCTTCGAGTTTTATTACCAGTAAATAATGGATATTATCAGGTTGCCTTTTATGAATAGCACAATTAGATATAGGATTACTAATTATCACTTAGCTTTAACAATTGAGTGGGGGGAAAAAAAGCTGTATTTGCTGTAGATACTGAACATGGAAACTGAGCCAGTCAGCTTACACTTTGTCATAATCACTTCATAGTGGCAGAAAATCAGGCAGTTGGATTTAGTGGCCAGATGATTGAAGGCGTATTGTAAGTGTAGTTTCCAAAGTTTGACAAGGAAAGCTAATGATAGATGAAACTTCAATAACAAGAGCTGGACTAATAACTTTACTTTGTTGGCTTAACACGTCTAAGTAAATATAAGCTGACCAAACGTTCAAATTTACTCCGAGTTCAGTGTTGAAATGATCAACGTTTCTCACTTGTTGATATTGTGTATTCATTTCTTTTTTAGATTTAAGACGTTCACCTGAGTTCAATGAGCTTAAATGAACACGTTATGACCATTACCAGCAGACGAGACACATCGAAACACAAGCTGGTATGTTCTTTTTGGTCCAACTCAGTCCTGTTTACAAAGCAAAGACTCTAAAGGCCTCACAAGATGGAAGAGGAAGAGGAGGAGAAAGATGCAGCCGGTGACTTTGAATAAAAACTCATGGTTCTCTTACGAAAACACTAGCACGGCGCTGGAATGTGGCAGGGTCAGTTGCGTCAGTTGCGGTCAGCTTCTCAGCCAATGAGAAGTTCCCGAGTCGTCACACCGGACGAGCCTGTAGAGCATCTTTCGCTCAAGACACCTCGGTGGTTTGATGGCTGAGATTTGTTACACAATCATTGAAAAGCTTGAACAACAGGTCTTATGTATAAAGAACATCTAGTTGGTTGATCTCTGGCTCTTATAACCTGTTTGTCTGTTCTGAACGAGGTAGGTTGTGATTGTAGGTCTTGGCTTTGTGAACTCGACGAGACAAATCAATCTGTGGAATGCTTGAGAAGCAGCTCTTTAAAGGAGATATTAATCCCAGAGTCTATGTGTGCAAACATGTATGAGTAGTGTCCATACCGTATAAACCTTAAACTGTTGACAACTGAAAAAGAATGTGATAAAAAATGTTCTATGCATTGTTAAAAAGCTTTAACAGCTTAAAAATGAATTTGTATACGGCACTTATGAAACTCTATCTTCTCACAGTAAGCGTGCGGTCCTGGTTCTCCAGAACGAGCCGGGCTATGGCGGTCAGCGTCGCTCCTTCACCACAGAAGACGAAGCCTGGAAATCCTTTTTGGAGAACCCGCTGACGGCTGCCACCAAGGCCATGATGAGCATAAACGGGGATGAGGACAGCGCCGCAGCTCTCGGCCTTCTGTACGACTACTATAAGGTAACAGGAAAACCTTAGCAGTGGATCTGGTGCAAAATCTTGTATCGGGAGTTAGTTACCAAATCCTTACAGGCTTTACCTATGTGATCTTTTTCCGCACTGACATCCGACCATTAAGCAGCATCTGTGAGGCAGAGCTCATGTCATGTAACTGATCTATAGACAGCAGGATGACCCAGCTTGTTGGATGTGATGTGGTCAGACGCTGAGCGGCTGTGTTTACCCTCCCATACAGGTGCCCAGGGAAAAGAGAACAATAACCCAAAACAAGCCAGAAGCCCTGGTCTGTGATGTGGATCCCAACAAAAGGTAAGCAACAGCACGAAAAGCAGAGGGGAACCACGGCAATAAGGCAACAGAGGGATTCAAGCCCTTTCACATTCTCTGAATTCTGTGTCCACATTTGCATATATACAAGTGAGCAGTGCAGCCTTAACTGCTCACTAATTCATTTAAAACTGCGCACATATTCATTTGTGGAGGAGCACCTTGTTTCTCCAAAACATCTCTTCAGGACAAAAAAAACAACCTTGTTTTTAGCATGAACACAATTGTGGAGTCTAATTCACTAGATTTAAAGTTAAATAATAATATAAACTTTATTCATCAGGGGATCATGTTTTTGTTTGTTGCAGACACCAGATACATGCCGGACACTCCATAGCGCCACATCAGGAAAGCGGTATGGAGAGCAGGATCCAGGTCCTCAAGGGGCCCTTCAATATTCTTCAGATGGCCCAGGAGAAGAGGGCCCAGTTCCCCTCACCAGGTCTGTTCACATTCAATAGCATAAACAGAGACGAGCAGCTTAAAAACAGAAAATCTGATCGTCAGTTTGCTGATTTTGTCTATTCAGACACGACCGTCACCGTTGCCATTGCCACCGTGCCAAACTACCCACCCGTCAAGACAGAGGGGCCCACCCATGGCTTCTCAGTGACCGTGCCAAACAACTGCACCGAAACCGACCGCCATGTAGGCGTCTTTGACCGCCAGCTCACCCACAACACCATGCAGTTCAGCCCCAGCACCCAGTCCCGCACGCCCCCTGACTCCACCTTCTCCGAGAGTTACAAGGATGGTTCCCAGGAGGTGTGTGTTTCGATCCCCCTCTTTCTAAACCCCGCTAATGCTCTCCCTACAAACCCCCTCCTTCCTCTCCCCTCCGCTCTCAGATCTCTCCCATCACACAATAGGATATTCACCTGATCCCATGGAGCCAGCGGTGGGCTTAGCCGTCCCTGGTTTTATTTGAACATGCCAAAATAGCGGCCAGTGTGTTATTATGCCATTGTCTCACAAACACAATAAAGTGCTGTACTCTTCTCCTTCAATAGCCAAAGCCCTTTCTCTCTCCTCTTTTTCTATTTTACCTGGAGGCGAATTACCTTAGAATATAGAGTAACCCAACAAAACGCCTGTCCAGGAAAAAGTGAGGGGGAATTGAAGGAAGGCTATTCAAATTAAAATAAATAATTGAAAATCAAAGCAAAGTAGCTGTTTAATATCCTCTTCTTGCTGGGCCTCACTTCACTCTTTATCTGTTTTCTTTGTGCCCTGCAGGTCTTTTCCTTCCCTGGGGATATCCAGTTACGTATGGCGTCCATGGCGCCTGAGGACTACACTCAGTTTAACACCGTGCCGGGGTAAGTCGCACTGCCGACTGCCCACCGTCCAACTTCCACCGCCGTTCAGCTTTTTAACGCAACACCGCAGAACGGCCTCATTCATGGCAGTCACAAGGGAGACACCAGACTACCCTCCGTGTGAAAGACAAGAGTCGGCACACACGGGCGTTATCTGGCCCCGCACACTCGCGTTTTAGCTGCACTTGATAAATGAAGCGTGCCCCATTATGCTTTGGTTTTTGAATGCTATTGTTGCATTGTCATCCAGTTTTACAGAAAATAAAAGCCTTTTCGTCATGTTTTATTCTTGATGTTGGCTTCATTCTGCTGCTTTTTTTTACCGTATTTTAGGAACAACTTTGAGTACACTCTTGAGGCGTCCAAGTCTCTGCGTCAGAAGACAGGTGACGGGACGATGACGTACCTCAACAAGGGACAGTTTTACCCGATCACCCTCAGGGAGATTGACAACAAAGGAATGCACCAATCCATCACCAAAGTCAGGGTAAGAATAAGAAATAAATCTGAAACAAGACAACAACATAGGATTAATCACTTAAATCAAATGCTAAATTATCATTTTAACCTTTGTTTATCCATTGCCAGAGTGTAGTGATGGTGGTGTTTGGAGAGGAGAAGTGCCGAGATGATCAGCTGAAGCACTGGAAGTACTGGCACTCCAGACAGCACACTGCCAAACAGAGGTGTCTGGACATTGGTAAGAACCACTATTTGTATTTAAACTGTCAATCACATAAAAGACATGTACTATTTAGCAGAACAAGAGTGCTGCAATAAAGTGTCAAATTAGTAGCTTAGCAGTATAGCTAACAGGAAAAAGTGCGTCGCTTGGGATTCATTCTGCAGCCTTTAAAACATCAGCATGTCATAAATAAATATAAAGTCTCACACTTTTACACTTTGTCACACTGCTGTTAAATTCACGAAACTGTTGTCTTATTGTGACAGCTGACTACAAGGAGAGCTTCAACACCATCGGTAACATCGAGGAGATTTCCTATAACGCCATTTCCTTCACCTGGGACACCAATGATGAGGCCAAAGTAAGACAGTCAAAGAGACACTCACCAACAGATTCACGGATATACATCTGATTGACACCATATTCAAATCACAAAGCTGCTTCTGACATCATTTATGTAAGAACAAGAATGTGTTTGGTCCACAGGGTTTTCATATACTTCCTTGTCTTGAACTCTTAATACGAGCCTTGAACTTTTCACATCAACACATTTAAAACCGTAAGCCAAAAATCAACTACTCCTCCTTTTTTTAAGGTCTTGTGTGTTTTGCCAAAGACCAGAATTTAGGTTTCAGGTGTTAACACCCCTTTGTCGGCGATCATCAGCAGCTTTGTTCATTGTGATCCTCCAAAACAGTCGTTAAAGAAGATTGGGGCCTAAATAGAAGAGTGAGGATGCTGTCACGTCGTTCCTCTCCTCCTCTTGTGTGTTTAGTCTTATTGCGTGGAGACATTGAGGTGTGTGGTTTTTCTTGACTCGTCCAACCTGCCTGTCTCCCCTATTGTGATGCTGTGCGTTAAGGTATTTCTGCACACCAAACAGGTACAACAAAGAGTGCAAGAATGAGGAAACTCAGCAGGGGGGGGTGGACAAAGACTGGATCACACAGTTAACAAATAAAATCCTGTTCAACGGGTAGGAGAGATGACTGAAAAGAGGAGCTCCTGTCCTCTCTCCTACTTCCATTTTTCATTTGTTGTTGACCCTCATGTCAGCGCTCCCTGGCACCAGTCCACTGTCAGTCCGAGATGGAGGACGACTGACAAGCTAAACAGACGAAGAGACAACATGGCGCCACGGATCATCTCCAGCGTCTTGGTCTCTGTGGGCTACAACTTAAATATTCACAAACGTCTCTCACGCACACACACACACCAGGATGTGGGTCTAACTGTCTCATGACTCGAGGCCTGTGTCCATAGGATGTTCATCCTTGTGTGTATTTTTTGAAGCACCTCCCTGCTGCGTTGTTTGAGCATCTCATCAATTACATGGAAAAAGTGTGTGTGTGTGTCTGTATTTACCTCTCTTTCTCATTTTCTCTCTGTGTGTGAGCAGGTGTCTGGCTTTCCCCCAGGGGTGATTGCTTTGCCGCATAATATGTATTGTGGCGTATTTGCAATAGGCAGCCCCTCCCTTATGTTTACCTGCTCTGGGGCAGTTAACTGATGTTATCAAAAAGGATGACAATTATTTCTTTAATGCTTTTAATAAAGTATAAAGCAGCCAGAAACCCCAAATACAAGAAAAAAAACTTAGGCACATCGAAAAACGTACAGAACCCCAAATATTATCATAGAACAATTCAAGGTTGCAGAAAATATGATACACAAATACAACTATAATACAGTGTATTTACATGTCAAGGGATTTTATTCCAACTTGACAGACATTGTGACATCAGCACTTTTAACTGGCTTTCTCAGCATGTCTCTACATGATATATGAATAAGATGTATACATAAAATGCTCAGTGTATTCATCGATGAATAGACTGAGAGGGTTTTACTGTAGTTATGCAATGCACAAATGCATTCACTCAGATAACTTTTCTTTTGGCCTTTTAATACTATCTATATGATCTGTGATAGCTGCTGCTCACCCCTTGGTTCCTCTCTATTAGGTGCTTTCAAAATGTTGTGATCGTGTGTTTTGTTGACACAATGATAACCTGTTTTCAATACAAGCACCAGGAGGACAAGGGAGCATCTCCACGAGAGAAAACAAATATGAGCCTGTGATTACTGTAGTTGACCAATGGAGGGCAACACGGAACACTGAATGTAGTCTGAGGACTGAGCAGCAGAAAGGCCTTCAGTGTTACACTATGACGCTGACGTGAATGATTGAATAATTAATGAAAACCTTCATGATTTAGAAGTAGCTATTAAAGAAATGTAAGTTGCAGTTGACTTTAATTGACAAAGCTTGTGGATGTTTTTATTGTATATGTTTGTTTCTCCAACTTTGTACGGGTGAAGATCGACATGTTCTCTGTGCTTTAAACACTACTGTTCCTCCCTCCACAGATCTTCATCTCCGTCAACTGTCTGAGCACCGACTTCTCCTCCCAGAAGGGTGTGAAGGGTCTTCCTCTGAACCTGCAGATTGACACCTACAGCTACAACAACCGCAGCAACAAGCCCATCCACCGCGCCTTCTGCCAGATCAAAGTCTTCTGTGACAAGGGAGCCGAGAGGAAGATCCGAGACGAGGAGAGGAAGCAGTCCCGCAGGAAAGGGAAAGTCGCTGAGCTCAACCCTGGCCTGGCCTGTGAGTCACTCTCGAGTACTTCACCTTGTAAAACATGCATGGAGCAGGGGACTGAAACTGCTATTATTTGATCTAGAGTTTAAGTGTATTTGTCATAACAGATAGTGGACGCTGGCAGTGATGAACCCACTCACACCACTCTTGTCAATATCCACCTTGTTTCAGCAAAAAAAAAAAGGTCTGATGAAAAGCTACCGTCCCATAGCACCCAAACAGCAGACAGACAAAGTTAGACCTTAAGACTCACATTGGCCTTAAATGTGCTCAGACACACAACTCTAAATGCTTATGTTGCTCTGTGTTTGCTGGATGTGTAAACTACCAACTTTTCTCTAACACGTTTGCTGTAACAACGTTATAAGGGGATTCTATGTCAACGTCTGACAGCTTGTTGTGCTGCTCCCAGGTAGCCATAACAATACGTTAATGCAGACTTTAAAGACACTTAATGGACACCTAATAACAAACTAAACTGCTCCCTGTTGCGTCCTTTCCTTCCAGTTGTGGATGCCAAAGTTCCCATCCTCCAGAAACGCAACGATGTGACCATCTTCAAGATGATGACCGACCACGAGACCCAGCCCGTCCTTTTCATTCCTGACATCCACTTCTCTACCTTCCAGCGCCATGTGAGTGCCAGTCACAGACATACAGCTCCAGCATGGATCAACACGTCTTGCCTGTCATTTCTGACCATAAACATTTTCTTTTGCTACATTTATGTAACATTTGTTGCATCTTAGATGGACCATGAACAGTTTTATTTCCGCCTCCACCCACTCATCAGCCAGCTGGGTCGAGGTGACATGATTGCTTGCTAGTTGGCAGGAACATTGAGTTCTGGTTTGGAGCTCTGAGTCCTAGAAACCAATAGCTGTGTTTCAGTGCTTACTCACAGGATGAATCATTTACCAGTGACTCAAAAAGAACCGGGGGGTTCAGAAGATACTACCTGTACTGCTAACTTTATGTGTTCGCATGCTCAGAGGAAAGTAAAGAGGTAGATTTAGAGACGAAGAGAAGACTGGACTGGACTCTGAGCTTTGCTTCTTCCAGTCAGAACGAACACGTGACATCACACTTTCAGAGTGTGTGTGTGTGTGTGTGTAGGCCTGGCCCGGACACATCATTTCAGGCGCATTTCAATGTTTTCTTTGACATGTAAGGTGAGCTGCTTTATTTGAAGTAAATGTCTCTGGAGGAAAAAATAATTTAACTACTTGTGACCTTTGAGTGCCCCCTTCTGGCCACATTATGAGCTGTCCCAGCTGAATAACTAAGTCTATCTTTCACCGATGAGGCTGAGGGAGGGATAGGAGGTTATTTTTGGTGTTGCCGAAGACATTGAACCTGACTGAACTGCTATCAGTTTCTGATAAACTGGGTTTACAGGATTTCCTCTCAGAATAGAATTCTATTAACAGTAACGCCTGCAATCTATACAGTTGCAGAGAAAAAAGGCTCCACTAGAAAAGCAGCTTTCTGAGAATTTAAAAAAAGACAACTAAATATTTTTCATTGACTTTTACATTATTTGAGACAGTGAATTGGTTGAAGGAGTTTCATGCACTCTGTAATTCACTGTATAACTGAACACAGCCAGCACATGTACTACAACGTGTTGCTGCAGTGTAACTTTGACCTGACTGACTGGATTTGCTGCTGGTATGCAGAATTAGTATTGCAGCAGTGACAGAGTTGTACATGTTTAAACATGCATTGCAGGATATATATTAAAATAATTTAATTTATGTTGGGTACCCAACACTCAGATAGCTATAGCTGATACTATTAAAGTCATCTCTGAAGCTATATATAGTTGGTAGTTTATTTTAAAAGCTCTTATCTTCCATCTGAGTTCATTTTTCTATTTCTGTTTCCTCTGCAGCCTTTCCCGACAGAAGACGGAGAGGACAAGTGAGTTCACTGAGGCACTGATTTTACACTTGCTCTTTTCACACTTGCTTTTGAAGTCGTTTTGAAGCGAGACAACCTTTGGCTCCTTCCCAGTAAAAGGAATACAGAGATACATAGCTTGTTTCTAGGAAATGAGCGTTGGCATTGTGTGCATACCTGTCAGTTTTACAGCCAGTTAGCTGGTTGTTAAGGGCATTTCAGTAGTGATATGTGTGTGTGTGTCCACTGCAGCTCGGGCATGAAGAGATTACCCTTCAGTGATGAGGAGTTCAGTTCGCCCCCAAACAAGATGGCGAGAGGAGGGGAACCAAAGAAAGGTACTGTGCGTGTGTGTGTGTGTGTGTGTGTGTGTGTGTGTGTGTGTGTGTATGTGTGTGTGTGTGTGTGTGTGTGTGTGTGTGTGTGTGTGTGTGTGT
>NW_022280037.1:4684689-4753897 GCF_004355925.1 Anarrhichthys ocellatus | reverse complement strand
GTGTGTGTGTGTGTGTGTGTGTGTGTGTGTGTGTGTGTGTGTGTGTGCGTGTGTGTGTTGCTGTAGTGTAATGCTTTGACTGTTCACATGCTCATCAGGTGAGTTATGCTCTTCTCAGGGGAAAAATCTGTGTTAAAGTGTGTGTTTGCTGTGGTCGGCCCCTGGAGGCCACACTCTCTCTCTCTCTCTCTCTCTCTCTCTCTCTCTGAGCCATGTGATTATTCCAGGTCCTTCAAAACACATACACGTGTCCAAAGCCTCCACTGACCCAACAAAATACCACTGATAACTACGTGCAAACAAGTCTGTGCCCTTTACCCTATATACTATTCATAGGCAAGCAGCAAACATGTTTTCAATACTAAAATGTGTAACAATATGCTTAAACATGTGTTAGAAGGGGAAAGTTGGCTTCAACTTGATCAGAGTTGATCATTTAAAATCATTTAAAATCTCTTTCACACAGATTCACATGAATACACCTGCATACGTACAGCCAATAGAGTCACAAAGCCAGACTAAATCTTCCAAGATGGGTTTGTGGTGCAGGATTTTAATGTGGAAGCTATCTACAGAGAACCAATAGACCTGATCACATGTATACCAAACCAAGCAGTGAACCACAGGGAGGTTTCCAGGGTCATCAGATGCTTATGTTGCACAAAATAACGTGTACATTGCAGATTTTCTTTTTGTGAAATACTGCATACTTTCACCTCATCAGGTCTCTAAAAGGCCATCAAATGAACAATCTCAGAAGCTAAAACTGCTCATAACTCGTGTATGACTATACAGCCATAAAATAAGCCTCAAATGAAGCATGATTCAGCAGAAAGCATGACCAATTTTTCGCCTGAAATTGACCTTAAATCAAACTAAATTGTGTTAAAGGTTTAGGTGAAGTTCCAGGACTTTCCAGGACAGCTATCGTGTTTTTCCAGTTAAAGAATTGTCAGCGCTGCGATAGTTTGGCAGGAATCATGTGGACGTTCGAGTGAAAGAGAGAACTGCCAATGTGCAGCTTCCATGAAGTTATGTCCGTCTCCAGACCACAATGAACTGTGGCCTATACTGTATATGCTGTAGCATTAGAGTCACTTATACTGTTTCACTTCTTTATTATTTGGTTTCGCTCCATTCTGAAGCTCAAACTAGTGAAAAAACTCCTATACACATAGTTACGTCTTTAAATATTTGTTGTATTTAGAGGCCACAACAGGTTGGAAAACAACACAAGAAAAGCTATTTAGGGCACGATCTATTTTAAGAAGACTGAGTATTGTGAATCAGACGGGGGTCTGTCCATGTATGCTGAGTGTGCTTTCTAGGCGTGCTTTGTCTGGGCCAAGTGCCACTTCTTTGAGCCTGGATGCATGCCTGTAAAGTCTGGCAGGGTTGTATTTAGTTTACAACAGTACATCTTTAACTTTACTAATGGATTAAACATATGGGTGCATGTGCTTCAAAATAGAGACAGGGATGCAGTAAACCACGAATCTTTAAACCCACACAAATGAACCAAACCAGCAGTCAAGCTGTTCAGACTGAGGCAAATTCACGCTTCACGCCTGCCAGTGACTTTTGTCTGAGGCCAGGTTTGGGGTTTGCTTTTGTGTCCAACCCATGAACATACATGCTTGGCTTTGACGAATTCCCGTCTCCTCTTTGTCTTTTTCACCACACAGTCCTGCTGTACGTGCGCAGGGAGACGGAGGAGGTGTTTGATGCCCTCATGCTGAAGAATCCCACGCTGAAAGGCCTGGTGGAAGCTGTAAGTAGACTTCAGATCATCATGCTGGTAGTGGCTGGTATTGCGCTTCATGTTTTTGTTTCATATTCGAGGTCTCAGGCCAATGCACTTGAGACCCAGTTCTCGCTGTGTGTCAACAATGGCAGGTTAAATAATCTGTAAGAGGACACCGACTCTAGAATACAAGGAGTGGATCGGGGAAATAAAGAGAGAGTGAGAGAGAGAGAGAGAGAGAGAGAGAGAGAGAGAGAGAGAGAGAGAGTTAAAAAGGGACACAGGTGATGAAAGCATGCAGTAATGGAGGGGAGGGGTGGGAAAAACAAGTTATGGAAAAGAGCAAATGGAGAAAGCGGAAGAGGAGAATGTGGGACAAGGGTGTGTAAAATGCAAAAAGAAATAGAAGCATGAAAAGAGGCAGGTGTGAGGCTGCTTTAGGCTACAGGGGTCGTGTTCAGTAATTATGGAGAACCAACAGTGGAATTGATGAGTTATAACAGATGAACCAGTCAGGATTAGAATTGTCTTTGTTCAAGCGTTTATGTTTCTTTCAATAATCTAACATTGATTTGTGGGTTTTTTTCAACCAGATTTCAGAGAAGTATGAATTACCTTTGGAGAAGGTTGGAAAAGTCTATAAGAAGTGCAAGAAAGGGTGAGTTTGATTTATTAACACTGCACTACATTATGTGTAGGACCTTTGTGAAGGACCTGCCATTAATTAAAAGCCACATATTCTTCCTACAGCAGGGTTTTCCTCAGGGACAATCTCAAGTTGTTGTTTTTTTTTTTTACCTCTAATAGGCAAATAAAGCAAAATTTAGTTCTCTGTCAAAATGTGCATAATAAGAGTTTCAATCAATTTTTCCCTGATTCATCATTGGCTGATTTATGTCATATCCCTTTTACAGAGAGGCCAAAACTCCTTTACACTTACGCCAAACCACACTGATATTTTGCCTGATTTAACTTCCAAACATATTCATAATGGGTATTTATTTGGTAGTTTGTGAGTGAATTGAACATTAGCAATCAGACTAGCTGCTGCTGTGATGCTTATCAGCCAATTATGAGCTGTGGGAACAGAGACCACACAGGCTTGATTGACATCATCCCATAATTGGGATGTTGAAGGTAAATTAAATTGTGCAATGATTGCATTTGCATATTTAAGCTAGAGCCATGCTGTTGAGCAAAATCTTGCTGTAGTGCAACACATCTTAAAGGAATGTTTGACAATGTGGGAAATATGCTTATTTCTTGACTAAAGTTAGAAGAGAAGATTGATACCACTGCTAATATATATTTGATCAGCAAAAATGTGGCTGTAGCTGGTTAGCTTAGCTTAGCACAAAGACTGGAAACAGGGGGAAATAGCTAGCTTGTCTCGATTCTACTGCTGGCTGTAGCAACATTTTCAATAAATGTATGAGAGTATCACTTGAAAAGTATATACAGTAGATTGTAGGTTGTGTAATTAGGGACATTAGTCTTTAGTTTTTTTGGGATGAGGATGAAATGAACAGGTCACTAACCCCCATATCTGATATATAATAGGATCCTAGTGCACATGGACGACAACATCATCAAACACTACTCCAACGAAGACACGTTCCAGATCACCATGGAGGAGATGGGCGGCATGTACAAACTCACCCTCACTGAGATCTGATTGGATGGGAGGAGGTGACATCACCCAGACCGGAGGGATGGAGGATGAATGGAATGAAACCGTCAGGAGTAGTGGTTTACACGTCTAGTTATGCAGTGATTATGGACTTGATTTAAAACTTAAATCATGTTGACTTTGTGCTGTATAAACGTCAAACAAATTTTAAAAGTCCCACAAGAGGTATTTAAAAAAAGCCATAGCTCTTAATAGATCACAATGTTGATTAGATATGTAAGTTAGACATTTTGATTCATTTGAAAACCTTTTTTGTGCATAGGAATCAACAACTGAGGACAGGTTTTTATCGTTAAGATGTCTTTATTTTGTATCCAGTAAGTTGCACCTCAGATAATAATGCCTACTTTTGTAAATTTGTGTGCAGAGCATTTGTGGTGCTGCTATACCTCATGCTATGCAAGCAGCAGTGTTTCTTTTTATAAGGGGAAACGGCTCGTCTTTTGCTTCCTGAAGCCATAGCACTGATGATTACAATCTGTAAAGTTGGGGATTCTGTGCCCAAAATGAAGACAGCAAATCGTTGATGGAGCCCCAGTGGTTCAGTGTATTAATACTAAACAACATGGCAGTATTTAGTGTGCAAAACTCTTCAACCATCATACAATTAGGGTAGAATAATGTAAATGTTTGTTGTACTTTTTTAGCAGAGGATACATGTTGTTTGTGAACGAAATGACTTAAAATATGTTTTTTGTCTTTGGCCTTTTTGTAAGTATTAAATAGTCATTAAATATATATATATCTCGATAACGATGCTAAAACACAGCTACCGTTCCCCTGTAGAGTAGTTTTCTGAATGTCGATGAAATAGGTCAATGAATGTCTAGTACAGTCGGGCTGTTCTGGAAGTGCAATATGACATTTAGGTTCAGACACATTCGGAAAAATAACATCTCCTCTATTGCCATAACTATGGTATATAATACATATAATCTGATAAAACTAATTGTTTTTTAAGGAAATATTGCTGTATATATCCACTGAAAAAATGGATCTATCTGATCCCTCCTTTTGTATTTCAGTACTTATGTGTATATATTTATTAAGAGATGGATGTGGGTCATTGTTTTTTTAAATTTACTATATATATCCAAATTTCTATTATTCCTATTAATATAATGTTTTTTTCCTTTTTATATGAAGTTATTCTCACCTTACATGTCAAGGGATAAAAAGTTATTGATGTGTTTTTTTTGTAAAGGATTTGATGCACAAAGTGACCAATAAAAGCTCTCCAGCAGCTTCTGTTTTGGTTGTCTGAGACCTTTTCTTCCTCTCATACTGTTTCACATATTTCATTCCTTTTCAAACACAGCCCACATATAACTCAAACTGTCCATTTTACAACAGACCTGTACTCTATGAATAGGAAATATGTGTGTCCACAGGAAACAGGCATGCCAGGACAGCCTGGCGCAGAGAAGCTGCTCTGTCAGAAACCTCGGAAAAAAATCGGCCATTATTTAATATTTTAGTCACATTACTGGCACGGTGTAATGTCAATCAGCCGGGCCACCACTTTGGTCCAGACGGAAATATCTGATCATCTATTAAATGGATTGACATTAAATGTCGATACAGACACTCGGTCTTTTAGAAGTGATGGTTACAGTATGACAGGCACGCGTCGGCTATGTTTCCTGTGTTTATTATGACTGTCAGATGTTGGACTCATGATGCCACCACCTGTCATGCTGCCCTGTTGTCCGTTGGTGCAAAGCCATCTGGTGTGTCTCTCTTTTACGGTCTCTCTCGTTCTCTCTCGAGATGTCCTTGTTTCAACCCAACAGTTGGTGTCAAGATGTGTTTTTGCACTGCGTCTGTAGTCTTCATGGTGTTGCATGACATGCAGTTTCATTGCTACTTCTCTCACATGGTAACTGAGTATATTCAGGCAAAGCTGAGTTTTCTGAGGTTAAGTTCAGAACCATTTTGGGTTCTGCCCTCTTAAATTGCACACTCTTATGATTTCATGTACCCTTGGCAGACCAGACCACAAGTGACCTACTTTGATGCTGTTCAAACATTCCAAGTGCAGCTCTAGCCGCAGCTCTAGTTTCGCACTTTGAGAAAACTAAGCAAATTCCTCCTTCAACACTACAATCCTTCTCAAGTTGACACCGATTTGTCTTGTACCATAACTGGTATCAGACTGTAATCCGGATAAATATGGTAATGTCTTCATACTGAAAGACTGGGTTCTCGTACAGGAGTACTCAGTTAATTAAGAAATAAACAACAAAGTGATGAGATTTAATTTGGAAAGTATTAAATTACATTTCTTAACAATCATCTTCTCCATCAAAAATCTCTGTATGTTTTTTTGCAATTCCAGCAACAAGGACTTCTAATATTATTAAACAGAGATGTTTTTAAGAAAGCTGCATTGTCCTCACTGTTTGAGTCAGTTTGTTCCACCTAGTGTTTGTATGATTCATATATTTCCTTTTTTTATAGAACCACTCTTCAAAGTAAAAAATCCCTTCTGCTGTGAAGTTATTTACTTGCCAAGTGTGCACTTGGTGACATAACAGGAAGTGTATTTTTTATTTTGCCTGCTGAAAATATGATCATTTCAATCTAGCTCTGGAAATATACACACACCTACTGTACCCACACAGTTAAACCATGACCTGTTAATGTTCTCCCAGGACACTAGAACTTTGAAACACTGCTAATAATATGAGAAGGTACCTGAATATATTGTGGAGCGGAGACCACCTTCTACAGTCAATCACACCTACATTTATCACTGAATTCATACAAACTTCATTTTCCAACAGTGTCTGCCGAACCAATTGAATTGAGCAAATTGTTAAAAACAGATAATTAATAAGGAAGTTGAAAATAGGTTGAGGTTCAGAAAATAACGTAAATTTTCTTCTTTTATCGTACACACACACACCGACACACACTACACACTCACAATGACAGTTCTATACTTATGAAGTCCATTTGCAGCAGCACATCGACACATGACTGAAGTATTAAAGTGCTCCGTGTGTGCACAGCACAATGGTTGTGTGCGTGCGTGTGCACAATGTGTGACCTATCTCTAAAATAAACGCTCCTTTGTCTCAGTGAATGAGAAGGCCGTGTCCCTTTATTCAAACACCAAACCAGTCCAAACCATTAATGCTCCTTTCCATCTGAATAGAAAAGTCAAAATGTAGAGTGTTGTATGTGGCAGACCAGGAAAACCTAACATGTGTAAAATGTAGAGTTGTTTTTTAGAGATCTGATTTTATGTTGCATATATTTGATTTTGTATAGGTTTTACGCCGGATGCCGTGACAGCATCTGTCTCTCCAACAAGGCCCAAAGGCATCATTTATTGATCATACAAGGACATATTTAATTAATAATAATGCTATTAATAATTGATTTTTGGAATATATAATCAGTGATAATATAGGGAAATATTTTGATTCGATTTGAGAATTTATTTCAATGCATCATGCTTAAACAAATGTTTGCTTTTGTCTTGACTGTTTGATTGTTTAATCGTTCGTGAATTACTTGATTGATGCGAAAGAAAAAACACACACTTGATGGCCCAATGCTACGATGAACATTTATTTGATTACTACCGTCGACATTTTGAGTATCTACCATGTCTTTTACATGCTGTCCAGCGCCCAGTATTTATAGATGTGCATGCTTTTGTGAATGCTTACTTGATTGCTGCGTTCATTCATTTAAAACAATGAGCGGACGCCTCCCGAACAACGTCAGTGTCAGTGAGTGGAAATTATTTGCATTCATGTTTTATCTGTAACCTTTAGGGTCGCATTGTGGCTGGTTCACATTTTCCCAGAATGTGTGTGTGCGGGGGGCGTTCCATCAGGCGCGTGCACGCATTGGAATGGCTTTTTTGGAATTTGATGTGCTGTCCCCTGTGACGGAACACAGAATCGATTGTATTGTCAAAGTTCAAGGATAAGTCAGTTTGTTTGTGAAATCAGTATTTAGTTTTCACACTCCACCACAGTGAGGATCTACTGACCTGAACAATTTATAGGAAGAACCTGAGCAAAGCATCCTTGTGAAAGATGATTTCTCCACAAATGGACCAAGCCGGAGCCAAGATGGACAAGTGCAGTATCCCAAAAGAAGTTCTTCTGCCCATAGTGAAAAAATTCTTACAGTCAACATCTGTGGTACAGCGGAACATGATAGCTGCAGAGATCTGGGACTCAGACACACAAGCTCAACTGGTTGATATGTGTACTGGATTCGTACAGACAATCTCCGCAGTCATCCTGAGAAATCTCCTGCCAATGCTAAAGAAGGACAAAAGTGCATCTCAGGCTAAAATAACTGCAGCTTTGGAGAACTTCACCACTGGTATGGGAGACTCCCTCACTGGTAGCTTTGCTGCAGCTCTTCACGTACCAGAAGAAAAATGTAGGAGTGCTAAAAAACTGGCAGCACTGATCAAGAGTGAAGTTGCAAAGAAGGTACAATCGGTTGTATCTGTGGTCACCAACAGCTCTGTTTGGCCTACAGAGCCAGCCATTTTTGTCAATGGCACCATGTCCAACACAACTTGTCTTCATCACATGGTGTGTTATGCTGAAAAAATTCTGAAAAGACATTTATGTAAGCTGTCATTGTGTTGGCAGAAAAAAGATTCTGAGATTGTTTCACCACAAACCCTGGAAACAGAAGAACCTGAAGAATGTGAATCATCTCAGAGCTTAAAATCGCTGATCTGTGTTCCCTTAGCGACTAAAGCTGTGGGTGACGTCCTCATGTAATGATCCAGTGAGACACCAGAAATCCAACAAAACACTGAAAATGCTCTCCTGCCTCCCAGCATATCTCTGGATGCTCATTTTGCAGCGTCTAAAATTGTCAACAGCATAATCCCTGACCTGCATGGCAGGGAGAAATGTGGCACACCGACACCTCATTTTAACACGTGGTTAATACTAGAGGAGGTGAACAAATTGTTTGCCTCAGGGGACGCACACTCAGAAGATATCAACAACCAAAACGTTCAAAAACACAACTTTTTCAAGTTCGTTCAAAATCTATTTGAAAGAATCCTGCCAGAGCTGAAGAGCGAACAAACAACAAAACACAAAAACTTCCTTGTGAGTCTGAAACAGCAAAGAATCATACAAGATCAAGCTGGTGAATTCATTCTCCCAGGAGCTGTTCCAGATACTCCCAGGCCCAAATCTCAAGCAAGCCATCTGAGCAGCACGCCAACATTGATCAGTGTGAGAAAGCAGCTGTCTTCTCAAGTCGATTTTGAGACCATCAAAAAAGATGTTGACCGCTTGTTTATTAATCACTTAAACCTGTCAGGGAAACCTGCAGCAAACGTCTGCTGTCACAAAAATCGTTGACAGCATAAGTAAAGTCAACAAGGCCGTTGTCAAAGACCTTGAAAAGGAGTTTGGCTCTCAAGAAAACCTACTGAAATGTGTAACGGCATTAAACAATACATCTTTTGAGGATGCTGTTGTGAAGACTATGAAGATCCATCTGACTGCGCTCCTCAGTCCACACCCAAAGAAGTCCGCAGTTGCCAGGGTTTTTTCAGCAATGAGGGAAAACATTAACCAAGTCTTTCAAGTGGTCCGTCAGTATGGTCCCCTGTTCGTTGTGTTTCCACTGGGTTTTCCGGTTCTTCAATTTTAATAAAACATAAAAACATATTTTAATTTTGGTTGTGTATTCCTCAGATGTTGACTAAGGTATAAATATTAAACTCTGATTCTAAGAAAAAATATTGTTGAATGTTTGCATAAAGTGCATTTCTCATTTTTTGGCTCAGCTTGATTTAAACAGCACCCACAGGCCTCTTTGTTTGAGTTTCTAAAAGTTCTTTGTGAAAAAAATTACTTTATTTTACCAATTCCAACTGGTTTTATGTTTTATGCTTGTAAGTGTAAGCAGGTGTAAGTAACACAGTCCAATACAACAAAATGAGCTTCACAATACATAGGAATTAACTATAAGACATGAAGTGCATTTGCCACTGCTGAACACTGAAAAGAGCTGCACAAAAGCAGTGAATTATAGGTATGCATTAGCATTAAAAGCATTTCATAAAATATGACTAGAAAAAGGCCTGAGTCATTTGCAGGCTTAAAATGGACTACGGTTCAATAAACTACTGTAAGTCTCTGAAAGGAGACGATGAATACAACAGTATGTACATTTTTAATAGAGCATTGTATGGCGAGCCATTGCAGAAGAATAACATATTCCCCCTGCAGCCAGACAACCAAAAAGAACATTTTTCAAAGTGTATTAATTCAACTTTATTTTCAGACACGAGTCCATATAAAAATGAGGGGAAAAAAACAAAAACACACCAAAAACAAAAAATAAATACAATACCATACGAGGACACCAAGACTCAGGTATAATCATTGCAGTTCAAAAGTCACTCGTGGTTAAAAAACATACAGACATTTGTTCCATTGTTTCCAAAAACAAGAAGAATACTTTGCATCACTTTGTGTTGACTCAGTTAAGGCCTTTATGATTACATTTTATTATTCAGTCAATCGACATTTAAAACTTTCTTTGAACTCTCAATCCAATGCGCAGTGGTTCACAGCCAATAAAAGAGTGTCGTCCTGACTCAGAGTTTTCATTTTGATGAAATGTATTATTTGATAATAACCCAGATTTCCGAGCCTTCATCATTAGGCACCACACATGCTCAGACCGTCTGCAGGGGGAGCTCCTCATCACTGACTAGGTCTTCCATGGTGAAACTACAACTAAGAAGGACTACAAAAAGCACAACTGAAACATGTCCCCGTGAAATCTGCTACTCATCAGCATGCAGGCGATTTAAACAGGTTCTTTTGTGAGAGGCTGCTTCACTCGTGGTGTATGAAGGAGAGAAACCAGAGCTCCTTCCTTCCTGCTGCTGTCACACTTAACAATCAACACTGCTTCAGTAGAGACAATTCACTCAACTATTCACTATTTAATATCAACATGTCCTTTGTGCAATAATGTAGATTCAGTTATATTGTGCTTTTTATCAGTTTAATAATCCATAGCTTGATTTGTTTTTTTACCGATGGTTCTTGTTATTGAGATCGAGAATTTGAGACAGTTTGCTGTATTTACTGTTCATTTTATGTTATAATCTTTTTTTTTTTTTTACTTATTTGCTACATGTTCGAAGTAAATAAATACATATGAAATGAAACGTAAGGATTGTTACTGTCTATTCATATTCATCAACATGAATCCCATTACTTTATGACTGTTGTTAAACCTGTGTAGTATAAGCATATCTTTGTTTTCATGGACGGCCGCATGGTGCGTTATGTTAATACATGGTATTGTGCGGCCTAATTATTTACTTATCTTTTATAAAGGAAGGTGCAGTGTTTCCTATGCTAAATTAGCTAATAAAGGAAGCATTGGAGCACCTTTCCTTTGCATTTAGAGAATTTGAACAGCTGTTATCACTCAGTTAGGACCCTTCCTAACCAAAAAGGACTATTCCACCGCAGCCAGAGTCTCATAGCAACAGATGAGAATCCCATTCCGACCAATCAGGAGCCTGGTGCATGTAGAGGAATCCCTGTTGTCCCTCCATTCAAACATGTAGGAGAAGAGAGGGTGGGGCCACGTGTGTATGTGTGGTACACAAAGCATCCTTCAGTGTAGTGTTGACTGTAAGAGATGGCTCCAACAACAGGCCATCTGCGGTTTGTTGTAAGGCAATATGTACACACAATGTTATCAAAAATCTCTGTTAGGAAATGAAAGCTTTTCTCACCCCCCTGCCAGACGTTGTGCTTTTGTACCATAGACAGCATTTTAAACATTGACATTGTGAGCTCTTGTTGTGTTTCAAAGTTTTATTTCTGTACTTTCAATGGGATTCACAATCATGCTACGTTCAGTGTACTTTGACAGAAACCACACCAAAGATTGTCGATGTTTAAGAATCCGAGGCTATAAATCACGTGAGTATACAAAGGATTGCTCTCTGCAAAAATAAAATGACTATTATCTATTCACCCTGGTTGAAAGCCTTAACCTCCACTGATTGATGAAGACCACCTGGCCTTTTAATCTTCCCACATAGCGTTTGCAGCATTATCCGAATGTTTTGTTGCCATGTTATTGAATTGTGGTTTACTGTGAGTCTAATCCAATATTTAGTCCAATATCTCTTATTTAATTTCTTATTTGTGCTAGTTTGTAGTATGCACACATGACTTTAATATAAGTTGTGGGATATAAGGTAATGGATATGAATTTGTGCTATATTTGCTGGCCATTCTGTATCTTTAGAAGGAGCTGAAGCAAAGGCTGACTTGGGTTTAAACATTAAAGTGAATAAATCAAATGTAATTTCCATTTGAAGCTGAATGTTTCGTTGAAAATGCTATACCATGCACTTTACTCGTACAGTTACTTCACTAACAAACACAATACATGTGGCAGGGACTCTTTCCCCATGCATAAATAATAGATTGAATGCCAAAACAGCATTCTGAGATACAGAAATCAGAAAAAAACGGCAATGTCATTATTTCAGGAAGAGCACTTGCACACATCAACTCCACGTGCTTTGGCTTGTCATTATTTTTTGTGTGACATTGTCTGTCTGAACAGCAGTTGTCTGCAATAGTAAAGGAATTACTTTTTGATGTGCTTCTCCATCACATTTTTCACACTTATACACAAAGCAGAAGAGTTTTCCTATGGTCTTTTCTGCCTGTGTCCAGTATTTGCATTAATCTGAAATTAAAAAAGCAATCAAAGAAGGCTACAAAAAAAGGAGTAGAAGGAAGGAAGGAAGGAAGGAAGGAGGGAAGGAAGGAGGGAAGGATGAAGGATCCTTCTTTAGTGGTTGTCACACTACCTGGGAACTCTTTGCTTGCTGTGCCCTTTCCCCCAGATGCCAGCTTGTAGTGGTGGCGGGGAGGAGCGGACAACTGGGTATTTGTACAACATTGGCATCAGTTTCTGTGAAAAAGATATCATCACTACACCTTGTAAAGTTATAGTGAAAAAATGTATTTCAGAGGCATAAGAGCCAAGTGCTGCTAGATTATCTTCAACAATAATCTGAAAAATCCAGTTTGACTCAACATTCCATCGCAACAAAAATGTAAACCCATTGACAACGCAATGAAGTGTGTGCTCTTACATGAATGTAAAACAATGTAAATCTAAATTGATGAACTCATGATATTTTTTTTAGTAAGTTTTGTGTTGATTGTGCTCAAACTTGCAATGGCAGCCTACCTAATATGACAACATTTTACATTTAGAGTGTATGTACTTCCTTTGGAAATAACACTCTTGACTAGATGACACGGCCTATGGCTGCCTGTCAGAGGTCAGGGGCCTTTAGTGAAATATAGCCCTTGGGTGATATATTTAATCCTGCTGGGGCAACTTCCCCGTTTTTTGAGTCCGCTCTGGGAGTTCCTGAGTAGGGGGAGTTGGCCGGACAGGGGAGGTGTGCGTGTGGAGGCCCAGATAGGGCCAGCGTAACCTTTCCTCCAGATTCCACAACTGAGTTGAAGCGGCCTGCCCCACTTATATCACAAACAGGCTGCTGTGCTTAGGCCCGCACGTTGCCTGTCATGCCGGCATGCTAACATGTTTTCCTCGTAACTCCTCCCTCTCCCACTCTCTTCTCACTAACTGCTGGCACTGCAGCTACACTGCCACAGTGCCAAGCCCTCGTTGCTGCCTTAGGTCATGCTTATGTGAGTCATACTGAGGCACGGCCTCCGTTAGCAGCCAGGCGCTGCCAGGGCCAGGCTAACACACCTGCTATACTACCTTCTGCAGCAAGCAAGTTGCAAACAAACACTAATTGACCAATTTTATGCCAGCTGTGAAAGTGAGGTCATATGAGTTTTGTTTATACATAGAAGCAGGGAATATCAGAAACAGAATATGAGTCTGATGCTCATAAAAATGACACTGGGTCTACTATTGTTTTTACCAAAGGTAAATTTATATTGTTTTTACCAATTGGTAATATTTACACATTCTTGTGGAGCCTTTTTTTACATCAGGGCTTCCAGAAATTCATTAGGACTTCTGACACAGTTTCTCTTTGTCAAATTGCAGTTGGTAATATAACAGCATGTAGGTCAAGCCCAATTTGAGTTTGACATGTGCTTGTGGGAATGATCTCATAGAAATTGTCAGACAGTAGGCCACAGGAAAAACAGCCCAACAAACATTACCTTTACATAAAGTGTAAAGAATATATTTACTAACAGGAGAAAAAAGCATAATATCCTTTTTGTGTAGTGCATCTGTACACGTGAAGTCCCATGATAATTAATTTGTCTGCAAATGTAACAGTAATAATATAAATCAAAAATCCAATATAGTCCACACTTATATAAGGGGTCAATGAGGTTGGCTCCACCCCAGAATCCCTTGCTTAAAGACTGGTTACACCCACAGACAAAACAAGTGTGGAAATCATGTGAAATCATGCCATGAATAGGGTATAGAAGTTAGGTATTTGCAAAATGTATCATTTATAATTAGTGGCCTCTCCTGGCTGACCTGATTTGCTGCAAAAACACATTGAAACATATACTTTTTATGACATTGATACATTATTACACTGATAACATGGTTATGGGCTACAGTGATAACATGGATAAAAGAAATAAATTAACTCACTATTAAGCTTAGTGAGTATGTGTTTGTGCAATATGTTCATTTAAGCACTTGTTTATCTGCTTTTCCTGTGAGAAAGCTGCACAAACAGCTCAGAAAAACAAGACAGAAACTCACGCTTCAACTGGTGTTGCATTCAGGTATTGTGGGAAACGTGGGACAAATAACTCTCGCCTTACCCTTTCGCTTTCAAGTGGACAGCAGAGCTTGTTTTTTTCCGCTGGCAAGTAGAAGTTATATGCAATCAAGACAAGCAGAATATATCAATTTCTAATACTCTAAAATATATCCTGTGTTTATAAAGTGTTATTGTCAACCTAGCCTTATTAATATAGAAAAAGAGATTCGGTATCAATTATTTTTTACTTAACTGCCCTGTAGTCCTGGCGCTTTAGCTATATTTGCAATTTATCTTTGTCAAAACATATCAATAACAATTATGCTCAGCGATTATCTCCGTTAACGAAACAATTTTCTTTCCTGGGTGATTTCTAAGATGTTATTCCTACACCCCCTGAATGCAGCATAGACTGGATCGACCTTTCGCCTATTTAGTGGATGGCAGTTCATCGGGTTTACACTGACACTGCTGACTCTCACAGACACGCCCACCAACGGCCACGCACCCTATTTCCTCCAACCGTCCGGCGAGCACGCACTGTTCACGCGCTCCCTGCTCTCCCATTGGCTGAAGCTCCGCACACACTCCATTGTGATTGGCTCAGTGTTGCCACCCGCCGGTGCGTGTTGTGAGTTTTGTTTTCCTTTTTTTTTTCTCCCCCCCGTGTTTTACACACACAGCTGAGAGAAAAGGGAGTCAGTCAGAGAAAAAAGCGACCTCAACCCTACCCCGGTACAGGCAGCAGCTCTGGCAACCGCCGTCTCTTTGTTCTGTTCGGGCTCTGACAACCACAAAGTGATATTTAGACATTGTATTCCTCAATGCCATCGCGAAAATATACAGAAATGGACTCAAACGAGGTAAGATTTTTTTATTTTTAATACTGTTTACGTTACTTCAATTTGGGCGCGACATTCATTTTTGCCGTCCAGTAACATTCACTTGTTTACAGATTTTATATTTCAGTATTAAAGCTATATCGTAAGATAATTCAACATATTTAGCGTTAAACAATATCATTAATATTAGTCAAGTCAGGGTCGCAGCGGAGCCAAATCAACCATGTTACATTTAAATCTAATAATTTAAAAGATAGCTAATTACCTACACGTATTTATGGTCATCTCTTAATTTAAACAAGTTACATGCCATTGTTGACAAATGATCAAATCTGGTTTGTGTGTTTGTGGAGGATCAGTAATATGTGTGCATTAAAGTTATAACGTAATTAGCCGATGTTACTTCCTGATGCAAACCCGATTTATGGGGGATTTCACTTCACTCGTCTCTGCAGGACGTCACTGTTTGGTCTATATTTGGCGATGGGAGGTGTCCTGGCTGTGAGCTAGAGGCAGTCCATGCTGGGCTGGGGTGTAGTCACCAACCCCCCCCCTCTCTGCATCGTGCAGTTTGAATGGGAACTTTAGATTGAGGAACAGTGACAGAGCAGATGATGACTGGAAATAGATGTTTTTTCCTCCATTCCGCTCAATAGAATAGAAAGCTCACATTTGTTTGCATGTGTGCCACCATCACTAAGTTTATTTATTGTTCCTTTTCAGGCTGAGTATATGGATCCTTGCGGGTCCTATGCAAAGAGAAGGAGGCATGACAGTGAACAGTCTGTCCCTAGTGGAACCTGTGGCCTGGAGTACACCGACCTGGAGGCAGCTGAAGCGCTGATGTGCATGAGCTCTTGGGGCCGGGGCCGCTTCCTCGGCAGCCGGCCGAGCCCCTGCAAGCCCAGGCCCCTCACCCCGGCTTCGGACTCCTGTGACTCCCTCATGCCGTCAGAACTTCCAGAGCCCCCGAAGGACTTTGTGTCCCTCTCCTCCCTGGTGAGTGACTTCTCATGCTGCACGGGTGTCAAACTATTGAATAATATGTAGGTTAGATTTGCACCATCAAGTTCTGCCCCCCCTTAATAACAGCAGACACTGACAAGGTTCCCTTGATGTGAATGTGGAAAGATACGTGTGGGATCATGGTTTATTATGTGAGACCCGGTCAGGTGAGAGGTGCTGCAGCAGGAAACGTCATGATACTGTAAGGTGCTCTGACCTTCAGACAGAGTGTCTCCTCTCAGAGTCATAAAAATCACAGTTTATAGCTCTTTATAACTCAGAGTGATCATTAGTCTTGTGTGTACCTGTTTGTCTTGTCTCTGCAACCACTTTCCCCTGTACATCTTATTACCATGTCATCAGGGTACACTGGTTAAACCTTCTAATGTTCTCCCCTCCCTTCTCTTTTCCAGTGTATGACTCCCCCTCATAGCCCCAGCTTCGTTGAGGCATCCGGCACAGCGCTCCAGTCAAGCTCTGGCCTGGCTGTGTCCGGGCTCCATCAACCTGTCCTGGCACCCATTGCTGAAAAGACGGCCTCCATCCCTCCTCTGCCACAGCCCTGCAGAGCCATGGCGACCAGCGTCATCCGCCACACCGCAGACGGCACCCACTGCCAACACCGCATTCCAGTGGCCCCCAATCCAAAGAAAACCGGAGAAACAGTAACGGCTGCAACGGTCTGCCTGCAGCAGCAGCAGCAGCAGCAGCAGCGTATTACAAAGACTGAGATAACCACACCTCCATCTACTCCTCTCACATCCGCATTGTTCGCCCCAAGAACAGAGCAGCACGCCAGTCCCTCAAACCTCTATTTGAACAGTGTCTCCACCCCCACTTCTGTCAATATGCGACCACAAAGCAGCCCTCCGACTGCCTCTGCTCTCGCAACCCTGTCCCCGCCTTCAGTCCCCAGCCCTCAAATCATCTGCCAGATGTTCCCCGTCAGCAGCCAATCGGGTATAATCTCCGCCTTCATCCCCGGTGCGGTTCAGACTTCCAATACTGGGATTCGGACCGCCGCCACACCCATCCTCCCCCAGCCCGCCTTGGCTAACGCCGTCCCCGTCCAGCAGTCCCTCATCATGGGCTCAGCAATGCCCCAGGGCACGGTGATGCTGGTTCTCCCTCAATCCTCTATCTCTCAGGCCCCTCACTGCCCTCAGACGGTCATGACTCTGGGCAACACCAAGCTGCTACCTCTGGCCCCGGCCCCTGTGTATGTGCCAGCGGGGCCCAGCTGCGGTATAACGGCAACAAAGATGGACTTTTCCCGCAGGAGAAACTATGTCTGCACCTTCCCGGGCTGCAGGAAGACGTATTTTAAGAGCTCACACCTCAAGGCTCACTTGAGAACACACACAGGTGAGGGTTAACTGCATACACAAGTGTTCGGTTTGGTTGATACTCGTGAGGATGTGGGAAAGAATTGGGACCACGGATGAGTGTTGCATCCTGTTTGTAAAACATTCCTTTCTTGGCCTTGTTATTCTCGATGAGATGAAAGTGAGTTCATTGTTATATTTCTTATGACTGCAATCTGACTCACTTGCCGACTCCCTGCTCTCCCCGTCTCCCTCCCTTAGGTGAGAAGCCTTTCAGCTGCAGCTGGGACGGCTGTGAAAAGAGGTTCGCCCGCTCCGACGAGCTCTCCCGTCACCGGCGGACGCATACGGGTGAGAAAAAATTTGTGTGTCCCGTGTGCGACCGGCGATTCATGCGCAGTGATCACCTCACCAAACACGCCCGTCGCCACATGACCACGAAGAAGATGCCCTCCTGGCAGGCCGATGTCCGGAACCTGAACAAAATGGCCGCTGGCAAAGCACCTCCCTCAAAACCCTGCCTGGCCACACTAAGCATGCTGGTACCTGCCGGCTCAAAGTAGACAATGAACACTGCCCTTTTACCCAAGATACCACAGGGACACAGGGATCAGCCAAGCACACGCGGCTGCTGCTATGTTACTCATGGGAATGACAGAAAAACATGCACTGGACTCTTTTATTCCTCTCTACTGCTCATTTGTACATGTATTTTTCTTTAAAGGATTCTTTTGTTTACTTTGATATATTTGATAATATCAATGCACTCTTGCCAAAGCCTTTGTATGAAGTTTGTCTTGTACATTTCACCCTCCACCCCTCCTCCAACACTTTCTCTTTGTTTGTGTTGATACTGATATATATATATAATATATATGTCTAGGAGTGTATTGTTTGTTGTACTATGAAATGCATTTATTTGTCATTTTTGGAAAACATGCAAAGATGATATGAATATTAACCATCAGTACTATGATTATACCTTGATTATATCTCCCTGTCTAACTTTTCATATTATTTAATATGTATTTGTAATAAAAAAAAGATTAAGTGAGTCATTTCTTTGTGCTTTTTTTTACTTTTCTGATGTCGTATCCGGAAAAACCAAGTGTGGGATCTCGGTATAGTCAGCCCACATCCTGTGTGCGTCACACTGTGACTCCCCCTTCTACCGCCCTCTTTTGGTCTACTGGCTGACTGAAATTCAGTGTTATAAAAGCTCTTTGGTGAGACCATTTAAGGACATTGTGTCCCATTCATTAGCGCAGAGCCAGATTGTTGATGAGTCAGCAGACAACACACGTTTGTTTGCCTTGTTTTAGAGTTCATTAACTGATCACTTGACCCCATCCAGCACTGTCACATGAGGACAAGGAGGTGGTGGGGCTGTGGGACTCTTGCATAATAAACCACGTTTTATTCAGTGAAAAGTCTCTTACCAGTGTGGTATCGTTTGGCAAGCATCTCTTGTTTGTGTGCTTAGTGGTTACAAGTCCAAGTTCTTAGTAATGGCATATGCACTCGTTCTTAGTTCTCAGGTTCCCTCCAACAACAGGCTGATACAAATTTATTTTTTTATACATATTTGTAAGTAAAATCTTATTATAGATTATAAAGGCACAGAATAGTGCAGCAGTTAGAATGTAGGAATAAACTATAATATATAACACTGTGGTAGACAGGTGTACATTCATAGTTTAATGTATGGATTGTAATGTAAACAGGTTGTGCAGTAATGTAGTAAATGTATATATATACGAAATTAACAAATTATAGGAGAAAGATGTGCTTGTTCATAGAGTCTAGAGACCATCTATGGTCATAAATTATTACCAAAGAAGACGTTTTCAGCTGGAGAAATTGGGAAGATGCAAGTGGAAAATTTGTTATGTAAACAATAAAAATAAACCCGTTAAGATGCTGCGGGACCACAGAGTGGTTCAGTGTGCTGCATCCATCCTCTCTCTCTCTCCTACACATTCATTATCAATGGTCCTGCACCCAGTTACAGCACAGCCCTTCCAATCAGACAGTGAGAAATATGAACTGTTGGGGGTGCGACCAATCACTTCTCTTTCCTGCATATCCGCCCCTTTGCCTTACTGACCGATTTACGCACTGGCTCTCTTCCACTTGAGCAGTGATCTACAGCGACATCTGGTGGCCAAATCATGTTATTTCACTATCTACACAAGAGCATCCTAGGAAAGTTAGAGAAGTTTTTTTTTTTTTACTGGATTCAACTTTTATTTTGAACTAAATTATACAGTTTTTCAAATTATTCTGATTATATTTATTCAGTTATACTTTTTTTCATTCATTTATCAAATCTGTCGGATCTAAGCAAGGCAAAAAAATAGTTTCACCCGGAAGTGTTTCCTTGTTGCACCAAAGACTTTCATGTTGCTATGGTTACATCAACACAACTAGGACCGTTTGCTGGAGGTCTAAAACTAGGTAAACACACGGACATCGACTTAAAACTACACCAAATTCTGCATTTTTCCCACGGTCAGCTCGTACCACTTTTTATTATTATTATTAATATTAATTAGCTCACTTCCGGACTTATTTCTTGGACGTTTAGCTCACGAAAGTTGTGTTTCCGCCAACTTCATCCGCCTCAGTAACTTTATTTCCTCTCGTAATCATCAGTATGGAGGTTGGAGACAAGCTGAAAGAACTAAACATGACAGGAGATGAAATTGACAGACTGACAAGAGCGCTTAAAGAAGAGAAATTCGGGGAAATGCTGCGCAATTACGCACATGAATTATCGGACCCTGAGAATAAGACAAGGTACGAAGAGGAGATCAAACTTTTGGAGAAGGAGAGAGGAAACACGATTGAGTTTATCCACCCGAAACCGTTTCGGTCTCTCAGGACGAGTGTGAACGGCAAGCAGAAGTGTTTCATCAATATCTGCGCCAGTGAAAAGGTTGGAAAGCCTGAATGTAAATGCGGGGTGTCGGAGGATGGCCGCAGAGGACAGTGCTGGTCCCTGCCTCACAGTCTGCACCCAGGGAGACAAGACACAGACCCAAAAGGGAACAAGATCATGATCTATGATGTTATCTTCCACCCTGACACCGTCCACATTGCAAGCAAAAACAAGAGATTCATGGACACGGTGGACAGCACAGCCATCCAGGGAATCCAGGATGCTTTCAAAGTGACTCTGGATAAAAACAATGTGAGGGAGATGAGTACTAAATACAAGGGTGCCCCTCAGCCTTGTGTCATCCGAAAACCCATACCTGGTTACAAATCCAAGGAGCCCTCAGAGGTGCCGGACCCTCTTGCATTCCCATACCCAGATGAAAAAAGACCTACTGCGTCCCTGCAAATGAAGCCCACAGAATCGCCTGCAACACAAAACAGCGGTGATGCTGAACCTAAAAGCTACAGCATTCAGCCTGAGAAAGTCAGAGAGCCTACCAAGCCAAACTACACAGTCAAATATCGATCTTTTGTGGATCTACAGGACTTCAGATGCTCCAGAGACTCTGCCCAAAGCCCCAGGCCCAAAGAGATAGTGGTTACCATCGCCGTGCCACTTCTGAAGGCGGCCTCAGACGCCAGCCTCGAGGTGAAAGAGAGACAGCTGCTGCTGGCATCCAAGAAACCAGCCTACAGACTGGAGCTGCCCTTAGCCTACCCTGTGGATGAAGACAAAGGAGAGGCCAAGTTCAACAAACAGAGAGGACAGCTTACAGTCACACTGTCTGTTCTTCCTTCTGATGAAGCTTTTGATTTATCCGGAGGGTCTGCTCAGACTGGTGTTAGTGATGATGAGATAGAGGAGGAGAAACGAGAGGTGGACGAAGAGGAGCGGGAGGAGGAGGAGAGGGAAAGCAAGAAAAGTGAGGAGGAGCAAATAGCTGTTGAGGAGGATTTTAGGCAGCAGACAAGGGTAGAGAAAGTTGAAAAAGAGGGTGAAACTGGTCATGAGAAAGGAGAGGAGCAGATGAGGGCAGACAATGAAGGTGTAGTGGGTGAGAAGGAAACATGGGAAGGAGAAAATGGTGACGAAGAAGAGAAAATTGGTTTGGGGGAGGAGGCAAAATGGGAAAAGCAGAATGGAAAAGGCCAAGAAGGTGTGGATGAGATATTGAAAAAGCAGAAAAAGGAAAATGAAACAGAGGTTGGAAAGTCTAACTTACAGAAAAGGCAGCAACTTGAAGACAACGAGGACTCTGGTCTAAGTTTTCAGTGGGATACTGTCGGTGTTTCATTGCCTGATCATAACAGGCTTGTGGCCACACCTGAAACAGATAACCAGCTTGTTTTAATCCCTGCTGAACATTTAAGCTGCGAAGAAAAAGAGGGAGAAGTCCATCTGAACTCTTGTTCGGAGTCACCATCCGAAATGAAGACTTCAGACATCAAAGAGGAGACGGTGAGCTATATCCTAAAAAAATGGATAAACTGTGTATACGAGAAGGTGAACGTGTGCGGTCAAGCTAAGCCGTTTGTGTTTTTCCTTTGTAGGCGGAAACAGACGCTGCATTTCTAAATCACAGATCGAGTGAGGAATCCCAAACTTCCAGATCTGCTGAACCTCATAGCCAGAACAACACAAAGGACTTCTCAGACGGGGTCACAGAGGAACCGGCCGTGGGTTCAGTAAAGCAGGTGCAGAGGGAGAATATCGACCAAGATGACCGGCCAACGGTGCAAATCTTCCACAAACCAGAGCACGACACCAAGCCACCACCTGTGTTTTTAAGGGAAATTGATAAAGATGGAAATGAAAAGATCATCAGTGACCATTCCACCTCTGCTGGGTTCATCTTCCAAAACTCCCTGATGTATGAGCTGGACTGAGGCTTCAGAGGTTGGGAAGTGGCTTTCTTGTATTACAGCAGCTTTGAATGCAAGTTATGTTGTTAAATACTACAATATTAAATGTTCATATTCTCAAAACCTGTCACTTCATTAAAACACATGACACATAAATCATTTAAATGTCTCTGAATAAACCACTTAGGACAACAATGTGAATACTTTGATTTTATTGCATTTTTCACATGAATATAAAAATTGTGGGTCATTAGCACAGTAAAAACCAACTCCCTTTAGCCAACGCTCACGGACCCTGAGGCACTGTGTTCAGGAAGAAACTCAAATGAATCTAATTTCTTTATTCCTGCCTTGTAGAAGTAGGTCAGTAGCCTGCAGTCTGCTCTCAGAGGCAGGAAAGACGATGTGTGACGTTCACCGGCAGCAATGGCAAACTGTCCGTGTGGCTGCCCGCTATCATTCTATAAATTCAGTGTTATTCAGTTACAGATGGAGCAGTTAAGTAAGGGAGTGCAATATAAGCTGAGTGTGAGTGTAAAACAGGCTGCTTCAAGCACTTTTAAAGCCTAATGGAGTCAATATCCTCCTTTCATTTAAAGGCGTTACCAGACAACTGTATCCTCCAACAGTATCTCTGAACTTGCAAATCTGTTGCTAAATCCACCGCAATTTCCAGCAGTCGGTCAGTTTCCTGTCAAACAAAAAGAGTTTGTTCTTCCTCATCTGATTCCTCTCTGGAGCGAGTTATCTAAAAACTCGGAGTAGCAGGAGAGGGAGCAGTAGTGCTGCTGCACCGGAGCGTCCGTGCCCCCCATGTCGTCCACCAGGACGACCGTGTGAGAGACTTGGTGCAGGTTCATGCTGACCGCAGTCTTGATGTAGAAATTGATGCAGACACGGCCGCAGTCGCACAGCTTGGCTACTTCGAGGTCCCGACACAAGTGGGCAGGGATGAGGTGAGGTCCGTACGGTAACCTGCGAGGTGAATCAGAGAGGATACAATTGGGAGGCTGCTGTAAGCACCACAGTGAAGATACAGTACGGTATACCGGGCGTGTTTAAGTCTAACCTGAGGTTGGCCACGGCTCTGGAAGCCATCTCTTGAAGAGGAAGTGGGAACGTGAGTTTCATCGTGTGGTCAAGAGGGTTCGGTTGGACAAACGGATTCCCAAACAGGTCCAGGTTCTCCAGACTGAGCTTACGGAAGTCAGAGGGCAACATGGTTAGCTGGTTGTGCGCCGCCGACAGGAACCTCAGCTTGGAGAGTCGGCCCACGTGGAACGGCAAACAGACGAGCTTGTTGTCGTCCAGCTTGAGGTTCACTAGTTCTTTGAGCTGGCAGAACTGAGCCGGGAGGGACTGCAGTCGATTCTGGCTGAGGTCCAGGAGCTGGAGGGTCCGCTGCAGGGTGGACAGGCAGAGGGCCTCGCTGAAGGCCTCCAGGTGGTTGTTGTGGAGGACGAGCTCGGAGAGGCAGCCCAGGTCCCCGATGGTGGCAGGGAGCTTCTTGATGTGGTTGTTGCTGAGGTCTAGCTTGCGGAGAGCTGAAAAAAACAAACCAAAGAAAAACAACACAACTTAATCCAGCTATGTAGTACTGCGCAAAGCATTGTATGAAGTTAAACTCATTCTACTGTACCTTTGAGAGACAGCATCCGCATGTCCACCCGGGACAGTTTGCAGTAGGAGACCTGCAGCTGCTCCAGAGAGTAGGGGAAGCAGGAGGTGAGGGGATAGTCCTTCTTGGAAACGATGGTGAGCTTCTTCTTGGGTTGCTCTACGTCTCTGGCGCGAACAGGAGTGAGCGTGGAGAGAGGAAGGCTACTCGCGTCACTTCCTCTGTCGGCCAAACGAGCCGCCGAGAGGAAGTTCTTCAAGCTGTTCGCATCAGCCTGCAAATAAATGAATAGATGAAGACACAGGTGGATTAATGGATGGTGAATACTTGTACAATGCAGTCCAAAATAATAGGCCGTCAACCAAAAAAACACCCAAAGACATATCAGGGTGTTCATCTAAATGTATGGTCAATTTATTTAGGATTTTAAAAATGGTGGGCCTGTAGGTTGATGCAGTCAAAACAACCGAATCTGTCTAGTTGGATAAACGAGTAGGTGGAGTCTTGTGACACAGTACTCACTTATAAACACTGTAGTACTCAGACTGTGTTTAGCTGGAAGTCGTACCTTGCTCAAACAAATGTCAACAGCAGGTTCCTTTAATCTCACGGTGGCCTTGCCTTCCTCCACAAACCAGGTGAAGAACTTCTCTATGTTGTCTTTCAGCTGCAAGAGAAAGTTGGCAAAATGTCAGTGATGGAAAAATACATGACACAACAGGGTGTGTACGCGTTACCATTCAACCAGGAGCGATTCACGAACTCAACTAGTGTAGACGGGAATACCGAAAGCTTTTGAACCTTTTGAACCCTTTCCTCAACATGCAGGTGTATATTAGGCGTTTTTAAATCAGAAGCTCCTGAAGAGCACCTGAAGGCAGCATTAGCGAACATGAACACTATACGCTGAGGGTTTCAAATCGTCTAGGTCTTTCTGGCAATGATGCATAATAAATAAAGGAATAAAAGTAAATATATTAAGTGGCATGGGTTTGAGTTAACTGAATACCAAAAACACAGTCAAAGTTGCTGGAATGTGTTGCTTATGCAATGTTTAATACTGTCATTTCAAAAAGTTACTGTAGAAACCTGACAAACAACATGACATGAAGATCATTTACTGTCTTATTAAACTGTACTTATCGACAAAGTATGTACATGCTTTGTCGATAACGTGACCTGTACGCTGGATGTACCATGTTGCGTGTGTTAAATTACATTTAACGAATGTTTATTTAGCCTTTTTGCATCCAGATATTACATTTTTTTCAAATGATAGTTTACGGAGCCAAACAACAACAACAACAGTATCAACAAGATGCATCAACTCTTGTCTATAAGACTTGTGAATAATAAATGTAAAATAAACTGTAATATACAGTCAAATTCAGCCATTCCTATTTTTTTTTACTTTTAAAAGCCCCTTTTTGTAACTGTGTTGATGAGCTTACTCTTTTTAGACTTTAGCCATGAAATGCTCTTTGAGTGATGAATAAAATTCCCTAAACTAAATCTGAATTCAATCAACATAAAGGGGCACACACCCAGGGACGCAAGTCCAGCTTCAGCGACAGTACAGTACAAACAACAACAACAACAACAACAACAGACCCTGACCTTGTACTTTGAGCCTGCTCTGTCTTTAGCGGTGCAGATCATCATGTAGATGTTGTTGCGTTGATTCGTCTTGTCCGCATGCTTCCCGATGGACAGCACCGCTCTCGTGCCCTTCCCTCGACTTTTCATCCCAAACGAGGGAAGCATCCGGTTCACCACCTCGACATCACACTGCAGCTTCATCACAACCGAATACAAAACAAAAACACAAACTCTTGATGTCCCGGCTTAAGGCCGAGTCAGAGTTAAACTACGGGTTTAAATGCATACCAGAGGAAGAGAAAAAGAAACTTCCGCGGAAAAGCGTCCTGGAGCTCCCGGGGCACAACACACACGTTCGTCCCCGTCATGGATGTCAACAAGCGGACCGGTGGTCTCCACCGAGCCGCAGCGGCATCTGACCGGCTGTCGAACACACCACACACAGCCGGTATAGCAAGTCTTCAGTGGGCAACCGCGGTGAGTTTGACGGTACCTGGACACATTGTAAAAGGCCCCGGATAGTTCTCTGTTCTCGGTGAGGTAGCTGTCGTTAGCATGATATCGCGCGCGCGTGGGAAGTGACGTCATGGAAGCGCTCGGGGCCCTGGCGCGCGTTTAGCAGGAGAGGGGCAGACCCTACTTCCATAGTCGGACAACCGTTTTTCTCGAAGTACTTTTTTAATAAACAATAAATAAAACGTGACACCACTGGTGGGAAGTACATTTATTCGAGGACTGTACGGTTCTGAATAACAGAATAATAATATACACTATTGCGCAATGGGCCATTCTGCATAATGAGTTGCCAACTTTTACTTTTGGTACTTCAAGCAGCTATATGTTGATGCTAATATACTGAAAGTCACATTTTGAATGCAGGACTTTCACTTGGAACAAAGTATTTCCATAGTGTTGCATTACTACTTCTGAGGTCTGAGTACTTCTTCCACCACTGGGTTACGTGGTAGTTTGTTTGACAAAAATATAAACATGTATAAAATACTATTTAATAATCTCCATTACAGTCACAGTTTTTTCTAATCATAAAGCAACTGACAGAGGTTTGACAAAAACTCCAAAAAAGGTCCACTGACTAGCTTTTTTCTGGGGCTTTTCAACTGTCCTGCTATCCCTCGACTGTTCTATTGCACGTTACTCACTGAAGTTTCTACAACTGGGCAAAAACTCCATCTGCTGAGGAAAACTGAGAAGCTATTGAATTGATTTGTCTTTCTTTTTTGTCAAAGTACTGTTGAATGTACCCATTAAAAAATATATACATTTTTAATATAAATAAATCAATGCAGTTCTTAGCAATAGTGGCATCTAGTGTTCAGCAGAAAGAAAGACCAGAGAGATATCGTTGTATGTATTTGGCAGTTACTTTGTAGATTCAGATTTTCAATATGAATCACACGGTCATCTTATAAACATGATGCATTGTTATAGATTGAACTTCTCCAACAACAGCATTACAATGCTACATACTCATTCATACATCGGTGATAATAATCCCGAGAAGTAATATAACATAATATGTACTTTTACTTGTAATGGAGTGTTTTTGAAGTATTGCTTTTATCATAGTAAAAGTATAGTATTGCTTCTATCTTAGATGGCAACAACATTCTGCATTTACACTTTTGCTTGCATAAATGGTATATTTGTACTAACCACACTTGGTCTGGCAACCACAAAGGATGTTTATTGGTTGGAGTCATTGGAAGTCCGTGTAGTCATTCCAGTGCTTCTTTCCTTCTAGTTGTACTTGAGGAACCAGTGAGCTGAGAGTATCTGTCACCTCAGATCAACATGATCACAGGACAAACTTATCTCTCTTCTTCTTTTTCTTTTTATTCATCAGCGCACACACAACAGGGACTGTTTACATTTGTTTGTGACTTTAAATTAAAATATAGAAATGTGCAACAGTGATATGATTCAATGTATGATTTAATCAACACATTTGAGTGAATAAAAACGCCACGTTATTCCCTTCAATCTGACATGGTACAAGTCTACAAAAATAATTTGTCAGGACTGCTTTTACTGCTTACATTTTGACATTCAGTTCATGTTCCTACTCATCAATAAAAGCTTTGTGGTGTTGAATAAAAGTCTTTGGAAAAAACAAAAAAAACAGAAAAAATGTCTTTGGTTTCACTATAGATCAACTAAAAGACAAAAGCTTATGGTAATGACATGCAACTTTTCTTTTTACTTTTTACTTGTATTATTCTCACCTCTAAGTGGCACAATCCTCACACGTATAATAACATATACAAGGTCAATGTAAGAACCGGTGAAGTTTTGTATCCTGTGATTTTTGAGAAATGTGAGTGATGAAAACAGTAGGATGCTGATGTCATGCAGTTTTCATGTCTCAGTGGCATGTATGCACAATTTAATCAGATTATTATTGTCATTATACTCACTGCAGCATGTGCAATTCAACCAGAGGACTGTGTTAAAAAATAGAAGTGACTATTACTTCACTTACATTGGAATTTTCTGAAAGAGCGCCATACATCTTCATTAATGTCATTCTGTCTATGGAGCAAACAGTGACCAACATCATCCATCATTACTGTTTTGAATCTTATCTTGACTCATCAATAAGTGTCTCCATGTCCCTCAGAGATCCGTCTCCACACAGGACGACCCTCTGCGTATGTAATATCGCCTCACATCCCTCCCGTCCTCGCCGCCACGGCCCTCAGACCGATGCACAATGAGCACTGGGAAGAACCGGGCGTCCCTATAAGTCGGTGGACTATCGCTGAGGGCCAGCCGGCTGGAGTCGGACCGGCAGCACTGCTCGTCGGTGCAGCAGGGGTCAGTCAGGTTGCTGCTGTGGCTCCTCCACAGAGACACGGTGCGATGGGAGCCGTACATGCGGCAGAGAGAGAATCGGGACGTGTCCGAGGAGGGGTGCGAGTGGAGCAGCGCTCCCCGGCAGGAGAAGATGGAGGAGCAGCTGGAGCTGGCGATGGTCCTCCTCCTGCCTCCTCCGTCACCTCGTCCGTTCAGCTCCTCGCATTGCTCGCAGTCCTCCTGGCTTTGCAGAGCGCCGTAACTCTGAGCAGTCTGGCTGCTGTCCAGAAGGAAGCAGTTTGAGGACGAGGTGCCTTGTAATGAGTTAGAGTCTGCTGTGCTCATGTTTATCAGCATGGCCTCTGAGTAGCTGGGAATCACCTGACGGTTACAGCGTATGTGCCACTCCATCTCAGTGCTGTCCAGCGTGTCTACTCTGGGAATACCACAACCAGTACTATTCCCCAGAGGCCTGTCTTCATCTAGAGGAGAGGGGCTGTACTCTAGCCCAAATAGTTTCTCTATGCGGTAGTGCACATAGGCAGTGCGGTACTCTGTCAGCACTCTCAGAGGCCAGGACAACATCAGCAGAGCTGCCAGCCAGAAGGCAACCTGGGAAGTGTACCAAGGCATCCTATCTGGATCTACGTAGGCTATTAGGTTTTCTCCGAAGTCCACATTCTTCAGCTGCATCCCCTCCCTGGCCTCCATGTAATCGTCCAAACCCTCAATTTCAGAGAAGAACCTGGCTCTCTGGTTGAGGTAATCATTTTCTGGACCGGCCTCTGTGAAGCTGAAACATTTGGTGAAGCGCAGGCGAGTTGCCGGGCGTCCCTCCAAGCCTCTGAGGTCACGCGATACATCTTTCATCCCAGAGTGGCTGTAGTCAAACTCGCCCTCGGCGACGTGGGTGTTCACTCTCTCGTGGTACACCTGCATGGTGGTGTACGCGTCCCCGTTGCGGTATCGGGTGACTTGCCGAGTCCGTCGCACAAAGTGGTAGCTGATGGCCTTCCACCATATGCAAGGTTGGGCCTCCCTCATCTGCTGCACGCGCTCATACACACTGTCCACGTCTGCTTTGCTCTGCAGCTCGCTCCTGGCTCTGCAGTGCCAGCACTCCACCATGTATAAGGCGTAGAGAATGAGCAGGAAGGCCAGAGGGATGTAGATGTAGCCGTCAGAGCAGGGGCTGTCGTGGTAGATCATTGAGTGTCCTCCAACGCTCATCCCAGAGGCCCCCCGCAGGGAGGAGGTGAAGGAGGCCGTGAAGGAGGAGGTTAGGGCGGAGTTGAAGCTGATTTTGGTAACCCGGGTCAGCTGACACCAGGCCACCGCGCCCAGGCAGCTGTACATGAGCAGAGAGAGCAGCAGGCAGCGCCAATGGGACTCCCGGCAGATGCAAGCACCCAGGGACTGCTTCACTGGACGCTGCTGCAGAGAGAGAGAGAGAGTAATGAGAAAAAGATACTTAAAGCAATGAGGCTCTGAAACCTGGCAGTGACATACAGTAGAAATGCAAATGAACGTGGCTCCACTTTGGACTGCCAAGCTTTCCCATACCTAAGCACAAAGTAAATCAAACTAAAGAAAGCTCACAGGAATTCAATTAAAGCACCCAGTGTCCCTGCAGGCTGTGCCTCAAAGCAGACATATATCAATATTTATAATATTAATATATAACATATATAAATGTTAGCTGAGATGTTTTCACACAACTTTCTCTGAAATTAATTAAATTTATATTGCACATGGGCTAATGTACTAGCTGGTAAAGTTGTCACATTAATATCACACTTATAATAGCACGACAACATTCCTAAAAACATCGGAGATTTAAATCCATTGTAGAAATGGAGCCTGACCGACCAACACACATGTTTCTGTTTCAATTTATTGTTACTTATAAGCTTATTTTTTAATAGAGCCTCAAAGGCACCTTGGACAGAAATGATGCTCTAGCTTCGGAATAAATAACAGAAAATGAAAAATAAATTAAACATTTACCTCATTCATCAAGGAAAAACTCCAAATATTTCTGGTTCCAAATGTAAGGATTCATTGCTTTTCCCTGTTTAATGTTTTTTTATGAAATATCTTTAAGTTTTGGACTGTTGGTAAAAAATAAACAAGACATTTCAAGACATTTTCTTGGACTCTGGGAACTTTCACTACTTTCTGATATTTATAATTGTATAATAATACAACACTTACAAGGGCCCTTCTGTTGCACTTACATTTGTGACATGCTTTACATGTAATGTAGTATTTTTAAATTCTGATTTGGATTATTTTAGACAAGAATCAGAATACTTCTCCCAGCACTGCTTAAGTATACACACTCACACACACACACACACACACACACACACACACACACACACACACACACACACACACACACACACAACCCTGATCATTTATCTGCTGCGTATTGGGTGATTAGCTCCGGGCTGACAAACAGAAACAGAAAGTGCTTACATTCAGCAAAGACACAATGGCCTCAAGCTATTTCATCAGTAACACTAACAATAAAAGAAGCTTGAGTGTAACCCTTTGTGCACAAAAAGCAGGACCAACACATTTAATGTGTGCATCTCTTAGTTTGGGAGTTTCACACATTCAAAAGTAATTTGGTCCCATCTTGTCAGTCACATTTATCATAACTTCTAAATGTCTTTTCTAATATTTTTGCTTTTTGTAGTGACAATCGTCCCCATGAGATCCTGTGTTCTTGTAGACTACCTCTGGTGTTTTATGGAGTGAAACAATTTATGCTGACAACCAGCCCATCCATTACTGCGCTGACACAGGGGTAGGGATGTCTCTTTGCGGGTTCCACCTCAGTTATTTATGGAGCAAACAGGGATGCAATTCTTGTGTACTAGAGAGGATGGCATTCAGTAGTCCAGGCCTCTGGACTGCAGACATTACACACATACAGTTTAGATGTGCAAGAGTCTCACTTTAAATAGTGCTTCTTAGTAAAATGTTTAGTCAATTTAAGGTTACCAATCAAAAAAATATAAGCCCTAATAAACTAAATCTGTTAGCTGAAGATAAATAGGACGCTTGTGGAAAGTGGAGTTGCTTGTAACAAAATTGTACTTTAATCTACTCCGCAGTATAAAATAGGACCTGGCAGTTACATGGACAATGGCTCTGAGGTAAGACAACTCGTGCTCTCTTACTATCTGTGCATGGCTGGCTGCACACAGCCAATCCCCAGATGGAATCACAGTAATTATTCCGTGACAGTAAAGACAGAGGGCATTGTGGAGCAAACACAGACACATGCATGTATACAATTGATCAAAACTTTAAAATCGTGGTCTGGCTTTGCAAAAATATTTGTTTGCTGGCTTAACAACTCCCTTTGGGAATATTATGCATGCGTTGGTGAGAGTAGCTTTCCACATCAATGGATTCTACTGCCACTGTGAAATGGACTATTCTGACATTTCATCAAGCAGAGAGGCTGTCTGGCTACAGGTGGAAGCATTTGCACTCTGATGGCACAGAGAGGATGTCAATATAGTATTTATTTTTCCAGTGATCACAGAACTCAAATGTCTTTAATATTTAATTTGCTATGTATATATATTTAAAGGCAATAATAAGAATAAGGGTAAGGAACTTGCACTTAAGAGTGTGCTTATTTGTATTGCACAATAATAATGTTTTGGTTCGTCATTGCTGTTATTTGTTATACTTTTCTGATCAATTCATAAGAACTGCAACCATTTAAAAAAATATTGTTTGATGTTTTTATTCAAGTTAATGAATGACTACACCTACCTCCTCCAGAACATCACTCTCAGCTGGCGAGTTCTCCTCCTCCTCCTCCTGCTCCTCTTCCTCAGCATCATTGGGAGCGCTGGCCGCCGTGTCCTCCGCAGAGTCCGGATCGGAGGAGAGCATTCTGCACTTTTCGCATGTCAGAGAGAGATTATAAACTCACTCCTTCTTGCTCCGTTTCTCCCGGGTTGCTCCCCCTTTTTGTGTCCCCTTCAGCCCCACACCGTCTGGGCCGGAGCCAGCAGGCTGCTGCTGCTGCACCGAGCGGGGATCCCTCGGTGGTCCCGCCTGGCCGGACAGAGGGGGGAGGGGTTGAGGGATTTCACCGCATAAAAGGCAGCAGAGGTTGACCATTATGCAGTAAGCGAGGCTTGTTGTCAATGGCCACTTTAAATTATCTAACAAAAATCATACATAACAGAAAACGGCACTGCACAATGTTGACCCAGATGATCCAGATGTCGGTGCGCTGCCCAGTGTCCTGGAGAAGGGAGGAGGATACCGCGAGATATAGAGCTGAGGTATGTGGTAAACCCTGCGCGTTACACGGGATAAATCAGCAAGGACGCATTAACATATTTGCCAACAACCTCAGATACATTGCGTGTGCCTTCCAAGCCTCTAAATATCCTAATAATATTTGGGGAAAATAGGGGGATGTAGAGAAAAGGAAGTCCCTGCGCATTCCTTTCTGTTTATTCGGGCCAAGCTTTTATTGTGAAGGTGGAGTTTGGTGTCACATTAGAAATCGTCCGTGTGGTCTACCGGGAGTTGTGTATTCACGCTGGTAACACGGACCCAACACTGAGCGTTAACTGAAGGTTAGCTACCACAGTTGTGACACATTTTAAAACAACAAAGAGTGCCATATTGTATTGACTCAGTTTGGCTTTGTGTTGGATAATTGTACCTTCAGCTGAGTACGGTTTGATATTTCAAGCTAACGTCAAGCTAACGATAGCTAACGTTAACTGTGCGTGTCGGAACTTAACTAACGTTACACGCGAAAAAAAAAGCAATATCAACTAATGATAGTTAGCGCACGTTAGATATGTGTAATTGATTTGGTTTATTATTAGTGTGTTGCTTTCTGTCCTTTCTTACAATCAGATAACGTTAGTTAGCGATGTGTTGGAGAGCTGACTGTTTGGCTTCACGCGAAAGTATAGACGGACATACATGGATACGGGAAATCAGAATTAGCTCCAACAGTGTAAATGTATTTAACATGATCTTGTGTGTCCTTTAGAGGGATGTTGCGGCGTCCCAAGCCATCCGACTCTGAGGCAGACCTCCTCAGGGAGCAGGAGAAGTTTCTGACCTCTGGTGCTCCGCCTGCTGCCAATGTGGTCCGCAGACCCGACAAGAGGAGAGGCGAGGCTGGAGGAGGAGGAGGAGGGGACTGTAACAGGGAAGATGAAGGAAGACAGAGGGATGTTGTCACCATAGAAGGCAAGAGATGTGTCTGTTTTTTTAGAATAAAAACTCATCGATCAGTTACAGGGTTTTTCTCATGCTCAACATGAGGCTAAGGTGGTATTTAAACAAGCATAAGTTACACCCATCGCTAACCATGGACCATTTATACTAGTATGTAAGATTATTAAATATCGTTTATGTTTCCTCTAGATCTTCCAGACCAACTCCCGTCTCTGACGCCAGCCCCTCCTAAGAAGTCTCGGTTCAAAGCCAGTCGGGTTACTTTCGAGGATGAGGATGCTGAGGAGAGGCTGGACAGACATGACATTCACGTCACTGCTGTTCTCTCCAGAATAGTTGTAAGTACCTGTTGTTGAATGCAAATGCCAAGTATAAACCAGTGACTGTGTGCTTAATAAAGTAGCTTTTTTCCCCCTTGTTGGACCTCTCAAAGTATTTTAGTTATCCAAGTTTGCTGGTATCATGTTAAGCTTGACATAATTGACAGTGTTCTTATTTATTATTTCATCAATGGATCTGTAACATCCCTCTTTGTTTAAGGAGAGAGACACCAGCTCTACACCGATATCTCTGCCAGCATTTACAGGCGTGGCGTTCCCTAAAGTATCGCACCGTTCAGAAACCAGCAGCCAGGTAAGAAAACGTCAATGCCAATTCTTAATAAGGAGTGTGATTCTTACTGTGTAAAGCCATTTTCTTTACGTGCAGAATCTCATATTACCTAAAAAAAATACTTCAAACCTATGAAGATTTACTATTCAAGCTGTGTGTCCATACTCTCATTGTATCGTCATAATAAATCATTCAACTTGATTTTTTAAAATTCATTCATCCGTACGACCAGGTGCCACTGTCTTCCGCTTTTGGAAAGAAGAGTATCTTTGCTCGTCAGATAGCAGCTCAGAGGCTAAAGGAGGGACAGACACCTTTTCATTGTGCACCTGAAGCTGAACACAGAGAGCAGACGCTGCCGCCTGAGACCAGCATGGACACAGGTCAGTGTGGTGCTGCAGATCATCGAGAGTAAATAATTCAATTTCGGATTTGGTCTGCGGTATCTTTTCTCCACAGAACCCCCTCTTCACATTATTTTTGTCTCCCTTTTGTCTTTATCTCCCCTCTCCAGAGCCAACTGCAGTGTCGGGTCCCAGTCTGCTGTCTGGTCGGGGTCTTGGGGGCCCAGATAGCTCAGAAGAAACCACAAGGATCCACAGGGAGAACCAGGCTAAGCTCCAGGCCATGTCTCAGTCGGAGATACTACAGGAGCAGAAGAAACTCTTATCTCAGCTCGGTAGGCAATCATGTTGTCCACATGATGCGTTATTCATATGTAATATACATTGAGATGAAGACATGATATGTGTTGCGCTTGTATAATAACTAGTAAAGTACATTTTGTTGGTACCACTGCATATATAATGCGATTATTTCTGCTTCCCAGATCCCAGACTAGTGGACTTTGTAAAAGCTCGCAAAGCCCAGAGCGTCCCGTCCTCTGCCTCCGCGTCCAAACAACCCCGGGGCAAAAGCAGCAAGGACAACTTTCCTCTTGAAGATGTGAGCAGACAGTCGGCCTCCTCTGGTGCTGCTGTGCTGTTTCAGAAACCCCGAGAAGTAGAGATGGAAAGAGAGGAGGAGGATCTACCAACACCACCTGCTATGACGGGTAAGATGATTTTAAAAATAAACTTTTTATCAAGTCTACCTGGTCTCTGCTGCTGCTGCTGCTGCTGCTGCTGGAGATAAATAAATACATCAACAGCATCAAAGTTATGGGGATGACTATGCTGTTATTTCACACTACTTCTTGCCTCCTTAGACTTGTTTAAATTGCAGTGGTGGAATGCAACAAAGTACATTTACTCAAGTACACATTTGAGGTACTTTACTTGAATATTTCCATATTATGCTTAAGTTTATACTTCTGCGCAACTACGTCTCAGAGGTAAATATTGTACTTTTGACTCCAATGCATTCATCTGACAGCTGTAGTTACATTTCAGATTACCATTTCCCACACACCCTTGTACACGAAAACCACGTATCTCCAAATACATTGACTTTGAATGTGGATGTTTGTGATAAACTAAAGTGTCCCTACATAGGTTGGGTAAACGTCTCCTACTGCTTGAGCTGAATTAACTATTTAAAAACCCTCTTGGATGCATCGTCACGTGTCTGAGCTCATTAGGGATACGTGGTTATCACAGGACAGCGTCGCGACAAATATATGATGATCTTGTTGCTGAGACTATCAGATTATTTTGATTAGTGGTACATCTTAAAGGGAAAAAAGCCCTAAATGTGCCACCATCACACCTGTGTCCGTCTGCCAGCTTTCTCTGCCTCCATCTCCCTCCTGATGTTTCTCACTCACTACTCTCTCCTTCACTCTCTCTCTGCTCTCCCTTTCTCTCAAGGATCCATTCTCTTAATTATACAGTTAATGTGCGACGCTTATGCTGCAAGGCTAAAATCCCGACATAATGCTGAATGCCGACTTCACTTTGTGTGATTAGCAGAGAGGCCAGACTGAGCCAGAAGTAGCCACTCTCTGCAATGAAGTTACTGCAGATCATTCACAGAACGCTCCCAATCCCGATGAAAGTATTGCTAATGGAGCGTATGGAGAACAGAGCTTGCACATCATGTACCATCAATTTTCCAAAATGTGTTATGAACCCGAGCTGCTTTTGTCATTCTGGCCAAAGATGATTTATTAGATGAGTAGAAGGCAACACAGTCATCAAATCTGCATTGATTTATTGCCTTCTCTGCCTCCTTTTTTAGAGAAAACAACTCCTGTTTTTGGGGTTGAGAACAAATAGGAATAGTTTGTGTTTACAGCGGTGCCGCGATGTTGGAGTTGTCACTTTATCTGTGCTGCCTACAACAGACAACAGTTGTACCAATTGTTACAAGAAATCATACATAGCTCCGAGTCTCACTTTTTACCCTTCTGTGTGTCTGTGTGTGAATTCAGAGAAGGACCTGCTGCTGAAGCCTCAGAAGGAATGGCTCCACATGGATAAGCTGGAGCCAGAGAAGCTGGAGTGGATGAGAGACTTGCCGGCACCCAGAAGGAAAGGAACCAAAAAGGTCAGGAGATATTTCTCATGACACCAGCAGATGACATTTTTTATTAATTTCAACTTAAAGCATTAAGTTTTTCTGTGTTGGTTCTGTGTACCGATAGGCCATGCAGGCTCGTTTTGACTTCGCGGGGACCTTGGTTCCACCCACGGAGGATCTGCCCACCCATTTAGGCTTACACCACCATGGAGAGGAGCCCGAGGTCAGTGGACAATAAGTTGTTTTGTTCATACTCATGTTTATTGTAATGAACAAATGTTTATAACACCATCAGATCTATTCTTCATGATTTAATGTAAAAAAGGTGAAGCATCATTGTGAGACTGAAAACCAGATTCATCTCTGAGTTAGAGTTTTAGACCAGGCTCCACGTCTTTTGCTTTGAGATGATTTTTCTCCTAACTTTGAGGATTCCTCTGCAGCGGGCAGGTTACTCCCTGCAGGAACTATTCCTGCTGTCTCGGAGTCAGCTCATCCAGCAGAGGAGTCTGGCCCTCGGCACTCTGGCCAACATCCTCTCAAAGGTACGTAAACAAACGCGCAGTGTAGCTGCAGAGGCACATGTCTGTAGTCACTGAAGTGGCGGATCTTCTGACCCTGTAGGCGCGTGCTGGGGAGTACCTGTCTGTTCTGAAAGGCAGCGTGGTGTCCACTCTGCTCGACGCCGGCCTGCTCTTCCTGCTCCGCTTTGCATTGGACGACGGTGTGGAGGGAGTAATGTCTGCAGCTGTGCATGCGTTGAAAGCCCTCCTTGTGTGTGACGACGATGAAGTAAGACGATCCATTCAAACATGCCGTCTTTTACATGTGATTGTGTCATTTTATCTGCAAATACTACTAAAGTTTGATTAGCAACTGCACAAGTTATCACAAAATATGTCAGAAACCCAGAAGCAAAAACATAATATGTAGAAGAGATAATACACTTTAGTTTTCTGTTACTGTTTTTCTACAAGAGCGTCCCAATGTCTTGTCCCTCATGTTCAAATATCCATTGTTTGTCCTCTCAGGAGTGTTTGGACTGCACCTTCTCGTGGTTTCGTGGCCTGGCCTCCTTCCCTCTGCTGCCGTCTGCTCAGGAGGAGGAAGATGAGGAGGATGAAGGGCTGCCCGAATGTATGAAGGAGACAGCGAAGGAGAAGGAGGAGAGGAAGAGTGATCATGATGTGGCCAGGCAGGATGTTGTCAAGGTAAGCATGTTTACTTTTCACTTGTTTTCCTCGGCTTTTTCAGATTTTAATAACCGGTGCTGCAGCGCCGGCTCAAACCATGCCTGTCCGGAAATACACGCGCCATTTAGGTGCAACGGCTCACGCGAACATCGATGGAGAGCGAGCTGTACCCAGCATGCCGCTCGGCGGTTAAACAGGGTACCCTCTCAAGACACTACAGTATGCTCAGTACTCACTACTAATAAATATGTCCTGTAGTTTCACAGGTGCTCGCACTCAAAACTGCACTTCCTTTGGTCCTCAGCAATACACCCGCCAAGCGTGAAGTCGATATGATGAACGATTGTTGAGAAAATCGAAAGCCATACAGACAGACTTCCATTTTGGTTTTGTAATGTAAATGTGCAGTAATTTAGAAGCTCTGTGGATAAAGGTGGATGCTTAATGTCTGTGTTTCAGGGTCTGTTAAAGATGAAACTGCTCCCCAGGCTGCGTTACATCCTCGAGGTGTTCCGACCTTCTCCTCGAGTGGTGCAGGACGTCCTGCAGATCCTGACTCGTATCGCGAGGCACTCTTCCTCATCTGCCACCCAGGTAACAACAGCAACAATCACTTAATCAACTATTTTGTCCACCATGCTTGTCGTACAATTAATTATTGTTGTCTATATTTTCATCTTGCCAAATTCAGTAAGATTGCATTTCACTCACAGGTGCTTGACTGTCCTCGCTTGATGGAGACGGTGTTGTCAGAGTTCCTTCCCGCTTCCTGGACGGCGCCATCTTCTTCCATTCCTCAGTCTGTTTACGGACTCCCGCTGGCCAGCGCCATGAAGCTGTTGAGAGTGTTGGCCACCTCTGGCAGACACGCCTGTGCCAGACTGGTAAGTGCCGCTATGACATCTGTTAGGGCCAGTGCAAGCAACAGTGTTGAATTGATTTATAATGTATTAGAATGACCGTGTGTTTGAGAGAGGTGTTTAATAACTGGATGAACTGTGTCCATACTGATGCAGCCTGTATGAAAGTACCATGTAATCATTATCCAATTTTCCGATCTAAATGTTTATGTTATTCTTTGTCTCCCCAGTTGAACTCTCTTGGAGTGAAGGAGCGTCTGCCTTGTCTGCTGTGTGCTGAGCCCGGTGAGCTGCTCCTGGAGCCGGCCGAGGCCCTCAGGATCTCCACCGAGGCCTACAGGCTGTGGGCCGTGGCAGCCGGCTACGGACAGGCCTGCAAATTATACATGCAAGTGAACACATTTCAATCTGACCACCAGGGGCAGAGAACATCCTGTCCAGGAGCGTTAAGTAGCCAGATGAGAGACGGTTGAATCCGTAGAACCGCTTCATCATTTCTGTACTGATTAGCTCGCCACTCTCGCCCTCTGCTCTGCTCTCACAGTGCATGTCATTATGTTTCCACAGAGACCTGTATCCGGGCTTAGCGAAGACCTTACAGTCGGTTCACACAGTCCTGGCCCTCTCAGGTCCTCTGTTGCCTCTGCAGCTCCAGCGGGTCCTGGCTGTGCTCTCTCTGCTCACACAGGTCACACACACAGCTGGTTGCCACCAGGAGCTACAGGCCGGCATGGTCAGGTACAGAAGTTTTAAAAAATCATCACACATAATTGGCAGCTGTTTTGATAATAGATTAATTGGTTTGAGTAATTAAAAGAAAAAAAAAAAAAAGGTTAAATTCTCTCATACAAGCTTCTTAAACGCTGATGTCTTATTTTTAAGATTATTTTTGAAATATGATATTGAGTTTTGGACAAAACAAGACATTTGAGGACGTCAACCTCGGCTTTGGGAAACACTGTCCTCTTTCACCATTTTCTGACATTTTACAGACCAAACCACTAATCGATTAATAAGGAAAATAATCACCAATGAAGATACTTGTTAGTTGCAGCCCTGTACACATTACCCTCTCTGTTTTGCCACAGCTCTCAGGGAGAAGAGTGCCCTCCTCCCCCTCCAGTATCTTGGGGTCACGTCACAGGGTTGCAGGCGTCCTTGTTGGGACATTTGAGGGGCTTTGTGAAGAACCTTGATAATCCCGTTCAGAAAGACATCAGCCTGGTTGTCATACCAGCTTACTTGGTCTACCTAGAAGCTTACTACCATCAGCTCTCCAGACAGGTACCGCTTCCTGCTGCATTAGGACAAATCAAGTTATACTTCCTACAACAAGTGTATTGTTATCGCTCAAGTAGCTCACGTGGTTGAGCTCTGTGTGCTTTACCAACCTATGAATCCATGAACTACACAACTCTCTTCCTCAGAGCGGTTTCAAGCCAGTAGAGACCCTTCAAGAACTGGAGCGGCTGACGTCTGAGGTGCTCCTCCCCCTGCTGTCCCACCATGTTGTTCAAGGCCTGATTAAGAACCTAAAGTATGTCTAACCTGAGATCAGTTGCCTTTGTTTTGTTCTTGACCTTTATCAGCAAGAAAACCATCAATTTGTTGACAGTTTTTTCTTTGATTGTGACTTGTTTATACACCAGGTCTTCCTCAGTGGTGTGTAATGTCCGGTCTAGTCATCTGGGCCCAGAAACCACTCCCAGCCTCCCTGGCCTGGCCTGCTCAGGATGGAGGGACCGCCTGGGTCCGGTTGCTCCTAGCTCCCCCTTCCCTCTCCTCACGGCCCTGGGGCTTCTCCTGCAAACAATCACAGGCATTCACAAAGGCCTCAGCCTCAAGGTACATTTTTAGGGAGAGGTTGGGAGAACTTTTGGGAGTTTTTTTTTTTTATCATGCAAGGACAGCGACAGACAATAATGAGCCGAGCAACACAAACCTTTCTTTCATTAGATTGTATCACTGCTAAGCACATTTTCAGCCAAAGATAAGGTGCTAATCAGTAAAAGGATCCAGTGTAATCTGTGGTTGCGGCGTCTTGGCAGTCTTGCACGCGTTGGCCAAAATCAAATGTATTTCATCTCAACCCCCCTCTATCTCTAGTTCAACGCCCTCCTCCTGTCAGAACCTGTGATTGGTTACCTGAGGAGTTGCAGTCAGGCTATGCCCACCCTGTCCCACTCCAGAGCCTGGCTGGTCCGTCATGAACACCACCTCCTCTACCTGCTGCTCCGCCTGGCACACAGACTGGTAGGCTTCCAACTTTGATCAAAGTCACGTAAATGATTGTGTCGACCTAAAGCGTGCAGTTAAGTCTTTGTTTCAGTCAGCAGCACCATCTTCTGCTGTTCTTTCAGGTTGTGATGGCTTCTGTTACGAACCGAAGCCACGTCTCATTAGTAATGCATAATAACAACACATCCTAATCTTTGTTTCTTCTCAGGTTTCCATTGAGCCAGAAGTAGCCAAGTATGCCTCACTGTACCACCAGGTGGCGCTGGTTCTGCTGCCATGGTTGTTACCAGGCAGTGAATACCTGGGACATGAACTGTTATCCACCATCATCTTCAACAAGGACTTCATATCGTAAGTCCACTCCACTTCACTCACTTTCATTGTGAATTGATTACCAGTAGGTGCCAACACAATCAACATTGATAGCCTTTTGTTGCTTTTGTTGATTCCATACATTCCTTCTTTGTAATCGTTTAATGCTTGAAACTGAATATCATCTACTTTAACAGATTGTATTCTATTCAAAGTAACATTTCTTTGGAATTTGATCGACTTAGCAGATGATCCATTTCCACCAAACGTGATATTTCTCATTCTTTGCTTCTTCCTTGTGACAGTATTACTCAGTTTATGTTTGTTTGCTTTCCAGAGAGGGCCACAGCGGTGGACCTGAGGCTGTAGAGCTGGGAGAGCTGAGACTCCAAGAGGAAACGGCCCACACCTCTCCCTCTCTGCAGACGGTTGGAGCTCTCCTGAGAGAAGCCTGCATCCAGCTGCCGTCCATACGAGGCTGCTTCCTCACTCACCTGGCCCATCTAGAGCCGTCCGTACTGACGTCCCGGGACGCTCTCCTCGGCCACAACCCCTGGATCAGCTCCCATCTCCTCCCGGAGCTCACTGGTCCCACCGTGCCATCCGATTGGCCTTTCCTCCCACTCGTCAGCCTGTATGAGCGGACGGGGCAGGCCGACGGTGGAGGGCTGGAGGTGGAAGACCTCCCACAGGGGGCTCTGCAGGCGGTGACCCACTGTCTGCAGTGGCTGCTGCTGCTGGAGGTCTGGAGGGAGGAGGCACTAAAGGTACACAAACAAGTCAAGTCAGGGTAGTTCAATTTTTATTCAGCAGAGATCGAAAATATTTGTTTATTGTTGCCTTTATAACAATCACCAAATGTCCTTAAAAAAATAAATTCTGCTTAAAACCCACTCATACAGTTTTCATGAAGACTGAATGTTTGCATTAACATAGATAAACACTACACTAACACTTCAACACTTAACGAGTGATAGCGTCCCATGTCAGGCAATACAACATTATATTTCTATATATGTATTTGTTATTGTAACTAACCTCCAGAACATTTTGTCATGTTGTAGGTGATCCTTCCTGTAGCCAAACTCGCCCGCCTGTCCTGTGTGTTCCTGTGTTCCAGTGACTTGTTCCTGGAGAGACCTGTTCAGAAACTGACCCGGGGTCTGTTCAGACTGCTGACCAGGTCTTACAATGTTTTGATATCCTTATTCTTGCAGCACAAAAGCTAAATTGTTGCACAAAGAATGGTGTTAAACCAAATCTCTTCCATCTTCAGGCGATCCCGGCTGGACTCTTTGGACCTGAACGTCCCTCCTCCCGGTCTAGCTTCCTTCCAGGACCTGTACTCGGCTCTTTTGACCCAGTACGAAGCTGTGTCCTTTGGAGACCGGCTGTTTGGCTGCTGGGTGCTCTTACCCTTGCAGCGGAGGTACAGCGCCGCCATGAAGGTGGCTGTGTTTGGAGAACATGTGGGAATGCTGAGGTCACTGGGAGTCACTGTGGAACAGGTGATGATGAGGATGTTCCTGCTTTTATTCTCATTAGTTGTGTTAAGATTACTTTTAGAGTAATTTAACAGTTGTTTGCCTGAATATTCTATGATTAATTTATTATCTTTTTGTCTCTTCATTTGAAGCTCTCCATTCCTATCGAGCGGTTCACCTCCCCCCCTGAAGACTCCCTCCCTCTCCTCCACCTCTACTTCCGCTCTTTGGTCATGGGGACCCTGAAGCCTTGCTGGTGTCCTGTCTTGTATATGGTTACCTTGTCTCACGTCAATGCTTTCATCTTCTCTCAGGACGCTGCAGCACAGGTACGGCATTGTATGGCATCTGAGCAAATGTTGGTGAAGTCTGTTGCCCTGCCCTCTCTGAATTTCTCTGATTATTTATTAATTAAAGATTGTGCTTTGTGCCTTTTTCAATGTCAGCCATATTAAAACATAGCGCAAACTGCCACATATGTCGTCATTTAGTGAATGCAGAAGCTGCTACAGCTGCACTGAATAGAAAGTTGGATTTGCGTGAGTGTCTTTTGCAGTATACATCAATGAGGCCTTTTGATCTTTAATGCTCTCGTCCTTTCTCCAGGAGGTTGAAGCAGCTCGACACAGTATGCTGAGGAAGATTTACTACCTGACCGATGAGGTACGTCTCATCCTTCACACTCTCTGGTCTTTATACGCTGCGAGGTGTTTGTTGATTGTACCAACTGTCCCGCTCGCCTCCCGTGTAACTTTCTGAGGGTGTTTTCTCCACAGTTTCTCCAAATTTTTTTCTCATCTTCACCACCACCCATATCACTGTTGTGCTGCTGGACATTTTTTCTGACTGTTTTTTCACTTGTTTTAAGTCTTCCACAGTTTATTTTTAATCTCTCAGGGTGAATAAGGTATTAAGTGTGTCAAAATTGGCCATTAATGACATTTGAATATTCTTTCTTAAAAAAAACACATAGACTCAAACTATTCAAATATCTATTTTTCGAATTATTTCCATGGCTCCGTGACCTAACTGGCTGTCTCAGGCGGGATCCTGCTGGAAAGGTTAAGAAGCTGAGTGGGTCTGCTTGGCACAGTTCAGGTTCAGGTTCAGGTGGTTTGTATCTTACCTGCATAATCAAAGTTTTATTGTAACACTTGGGGACTTCAACTCCAACAGTCACAAATTAGTGTGTGGGGTCCCGCAGGGCTCCATTCTTGGTCCTCCTCTATTTAACATATGCTTCCCCTTGGCTACATCATAAGCAAATATAACATTAGCTCCCATAATTATGCAGATGACACGCAGCTTCTATCCACTGACAATTTCCAACCAAGTCAGCTGCTCTGAAGAAATCAACCACTGGATGGCAGCAAACTTCCTCCAGCTGAACAGTCAGAAAACTGATATTTTGGTGGTGGGAGCTAAAGCTAAAGACAGCTTGTCTGTGAGTACCTGGGATCTGGTAACAAGAATAAATAAAGAACACAGACATAAGTCAGCATCATATTCTCTGTCTGTTCTCCATATACGTATGCACGAATCACTGCACTTACAATAACGAGCATCGTTGTCATCAGCTGGAGTTATCTTCACTGTCTTCCCCGATGCCCCTCTGATTCGCTGACATCTCTCTGTGTGTTAGAGGCTCAGCCCCAACACAGAGCAAGGGAGAGGCTGCGCTGTAATAATGCATACTATGGCCTTCAGTCCTCATTAAATCATTTTTACTATTATTTATTTATTATTGCATTTCATGCAGTCTCAGCACTACCTGCAGTTAGACCCTCTTCGAAATGTGGGCCTTGTCTCCAGAGGCTAAATAGTCATCAGACTAATAGCTTCCAAGTTTGGCTGTTTAGACCTCTCTGCTAACTAGTTTTTATTCTCAATTGAAACACATGGTGTTCTGGTGTTACAGCTGAATCAACATGTCGATATCCATGTTTTAATCATAATTTTTTCAAATTAGTTGAACTACTTCACAATCTGTCCACATACATCCTGGTAACCACAACCTCCGCTGCTCTTCTCACCTCCTCTTTTCATTTCCAGGTGTTGAGGAACCACTTGCTGCTCTTCCGAATGCCACAACAGCGCTCAGAGTTTGGCTTTGATTTGTATGAGCAACTGCCTCCAATTAGGGCAAAGCGTCTGGAGAGGGTCCTGAGACGGCAGGACAGCAGCGATGACAAAGGAGAATGAAAGCAGCAGGAAGTGGGAAAATACGAAAAGTAGTGAACCAAAAACAGCAGTTCTGGAGGAGGGACAATATGGGACTGAGAGAAGAAGATGCTGACAAAGAAAGGACACAAAGTGAGACATTCATTATTAATTTAAGACTATATTTTACAGACTGGTAGTGGAAATGATCTGAAAGTCTGACAAAGTTTTGATATTTTCAGGTTACTTAAACCTGTCTGAACTGAAAACACAAACGGTAAAGTCAACCCAAAGGTTAAATACAATTTACTTTCCTTGTAACACCAGCACTTTGTAAGTAGGTGTGTGTCTGAAACGGTACAGGATAATTGTTGGCATCTTGGAGTAAAGACATGTTCTTCTTTACAAATGCCTGAAAGTGTCTCTTGTGTGAATAAAACAGTTTTTCAAGTTTGTTTAACCTCAATTTCTTTCCTTTAATCACAATGCTCCTCATTATATCCCATAAAATATAGCTGAGATTGTAGGAGCTGTTCTTTATAGACAACCACACCACATATGATTTGATTGTAAAAACACAGCAGACATATTGTTTTTTTAGTGGGTTTAAACTAGTTAAAGTTGAGGTGAAAAGCCACATCCAGCCGGGGTCACTTGTGAATATCGAGATGAGCATTCACACACACGAAGCTATTTCATTTCCATTAAAGCTTGTCTAACTGTTGCCGCAGTGTTGAATCAGTTTGTTAGATCACAAGTTCTGCAACTTAAACATTGTAAATCAGGGTTTTGGTGATTTTAATAATTTACAAGCATAAACATTCTGTTTACAAGCTCCTCTGTGGGTAGAGAGAAATTCCACAAACTTTTGATTTGCAGTATTTCCATCAACCTAACCTTTCTCTTCCATCCTTTTCATGCTCATGATGGCTCGCAGTACATAGTCTCAGAGGGACCGGATGCACTTAAAAACAGTGTTGTTGTTTTTTATAGTGTCACGGACATTGGTGCATAACAAACATCTCTAAATCCCCTCAGGGACTGATGCAGAAGTAAAAACCACCCGGAGAATGCAGAAATTGCAGAATCATATTGTGTTGCTGCTGGCAAAAGTTTAGCTTTTTCACCCATTAAAAGTGACACCACGGCTTCTAAGATAACAATAATAACAATAAATACTCCGAAAATTGATTCTCGGCAATTACCGTCATCTGTTCAAATGCCCATTTCTGAATGCCTAATCTTCTCACTATGATTGTATTGCAGCGGTAAAATCTCCACTCTGTGCACTCTTCTGGTTTCAAATTGAGAAATGTTTTTGGAGTGAGATCAGTCTATTTCAGAGATAACCGGCTCACAGACACTTCAAAACAGAGTGTGCTCGTTCAGGTGGAGTCCATCTTCGTCAAAATAAGCAGCAGGCTTTGTGGTTCGCCTCCAAACTCCTGCTTGTTAAAGGGATTTAACAAGTTCACACTATGCACTCATAACATGTCAGAGCATGGACATAAACAGACAGCTGGAAAACAGGTGTTATTTATTGCCTCCTTTGTTTGGCTTATTCCTTTGTTTGGCTGTCTCTGATAAACTGCCGTGACCTGATTTTGTTTTTATTTTTAAGGCAAAAAGTTGATTGATTTATTGGCTAGATGGATTCCCAGTAAAATTCCTTTGCGTGTAATTAGCCGGTGAAAGGCAATGGTGTATCTGAGGGTACTAGTCACACGGTTCCCTCCACCTCTGCTCTGTATGTGGTCTCATTCATGGGAAAATGTGCAGAATCATTCCGCAACGAGAGAAGAATCTGCAAACAGTCCCACCTAACTTAGTCGTAAAATTGCCCAATGTGATTCTAAAGTAAATTATTTACAGGGAAACTACTATTAGACTTGATCATAAAATGTCCAATGTACTTTTGTCAATACGACGTCTGCTATTCCTCTTTTTTCCATAAGACAAAATATGTATTTCATGTATTTATTATTAAATGATGAACAGATATTTTTCCAAGATGATCACATAATATTTCTCAACAAACATCTTCATTTGGATACCAATGGAATAAAGGTTTGATTGGACAGTCTGTGTTTTTCAAGCCTCTGAACAGAAATCATCGATTTTTTTGGGGGCTACAGTTGATCTTCAATACGTAATGCTCCGCCCACTCTGTGCACTTCTGTGGGATAATTCATCTCCTGTATGAGTGCCTCAATAATGGACAGCAACATGTGTTCAATCGGTCACATTATGTTCCACATGTACGTAAGTGCATAGTGCACATGGTTACACAATTTAGAATGACTTACGAAAGCTGCAAGGCCAACGTTTTCATTAATCACATGTCATTTCTGTAATCATTCTTTATAGGCTTAATTATATGATGTGATGCCTGGCTTGTTGTATTTGTTCAACAAAAAGATTGTGCACATGTTGCTTTCAATTATTGAGAGACGCAGATCTACTCTCTTTTATTCAGCCACAGGAATCTGGAGGCAATTAGATACATACCTCTGAGAGTAAACCTTCACATAACGATGTTGAATAATTGGCAAATAAGTGGGTGCTTATTTTTTATATCAGCTTGTATCAGCTATAATTAAAGTCTCTTTCAATTATTTTCAGGGTAAATCAGAGCCAATAAGTGAACAGTACATTTAGAAGTATGTTTTTCCACTAATCCAGTCAATTTCTAAAAACATGCTGACAGAATCCAGATACGAACATCCAGGAGGTGCACCACACGAGGAGCCTGCTGCTTGTCCTATATGTGATATTGTGATGCTGTAGACGTAGTTTATATTGTGTTATTGTTTTTACAAGTTGTTTGTCTCACTCCTACGTATGAAGATTTCCTGTACCAATGAAAGGCTGTTGTGTTGAACATCGGTTGCATGCGTCAGTGTGCTATCGGCTGACCGACCGAGCGCCTCCCTGTCAGTATGGCTCATCTCACATTCTGCTGCAGCAGACAGCATAATATGTTGGGTGGCCAGTTATGACTGCATGCTCAATGATCTCTTGTGGCAGGTATAATTTAATATTCAGAGTATTAATATGACAGCAAACAACTATGTAAAGATGTAGTGGGGTAGAGGGATCCTGAGCAGAGAATGTCACTCTCCCTCTGTGTGTGTCAAAAGCTGAGCTTCTCTGAGCTTTGTTTATACAGCCGGTCCGGCTGTGCATGTGAGTGCACTCACAGCCGCATGTGAGTGCACTCACAGCCGCATGTGAGTGCACTCACAGCCGCATGTGAGTGCACAGTTCGTGCTGTTAGCTGCTAGCCGCCAGCTCAACTCCACCTGTGTGGAGGCAATCTCTCAATCATAAATATGCTCTGGATTTGGAATTCAGCAGTTTTATGTACAAATATGAGATTAATACAAAGGTGATACAGTCATTATATCTTCAAAACGACAGAAGAATAGAAAACGGTTGATAAATGATCGTCTTTAATTGCCTCAGTCTTTCATCAAGTCCTTTAATGTGAGTTATAAAGTATGAGGGAAGTCAAGTCATAAAAAATGTATACACCAGAGCTGCTCCCAGATGAGTTTGACCATGAGCATGCTGATTCAAAGGAAACTGCCCCCTCTTCTTTTGACATATTCATCAAATATTCCACCCACATCTAAAACTGCTAGTAGACATGGTTTGAAGTGACTGCAATGGGAAAAAAAACGTCAGAATTTCATTCCTTTAGAAAAAACGAGACCATGTCCAAGGAAGTGGCTAACGAGGTCTCTGATAATAAAAACACACACACACACACACACACACTTTGAACTGTTGAGTCGCAGAAGGTTATAAACAATATATTATTTTGACCGAAGAGGTTGGGATGGTGTGAATTATTAATTACGACCACTGTGTTACTAAATGCCTCAGCTGTACAAGTAGAATAATACGTCTGTGTGTGTGCGTGTGTGTGCATGTATAAATAATAAGCCTTAACTGTATTCTTTTTGCTTTTGACAGCAAAAGAAGTGAGCTTTGAAGATGATTAATGACTGATGTTGCGTGTAGCTCACTCTCATCAGTCACAGAATTCACATGCGGAGCATCTTCAAAGGCATGAGGGGCCATGAACAGTGCGTTTAACATGCAAAGAGCAAGCACTGCACGTTATCAGCGAAGGCTCAACGCAGGTATGAATAAATGACAGGAGCTGATTTGGCTTCTGCCTACGTAATGTGAAAGTGGGGATAATGTTAGACCAAAGTCTCTTTTTGGCTCCCTTTATTTCCTGGTTCAGAGTTTCAACAAACATTTCTCTTTCTCCGAGGTTTTGATTTGCATTCTGGACAAATAAGTTAAATATATAATATGACAAAATCGAGCTCAACTCACTTGAACGTCCCCTTCAGACAGATTATCGTATTTTAAGATCGTGCCTCGAATGAAGATAAGAGATCCTCTTTGAAGAATTTGACAGCTTTGGAGTGAGATTTTAGACGTCATTCAGCATGAAAAATCCTCACCGTAATTCTCCTGTCTCTCCAGGAAGCGATGCTGTTTAGACAGCTGTCACTCTCTCAGTTCCAACTTTCCAAAGTTGGAGACATGCGGGGACTTAAGTGGACTAAATGAGTGTCACCAGGTCCTAATGCCATTAGGGCGCCCTTGTAATTCACTGAGAGTGATTATATTAGAGGGGGGGGGGGCATGATGCTCTCACGATGTCCCGCTAACAAAGCCTGGCTTCAGGCCACGGCTACTGAGATGGCAGATTGAAAAACAAGAAGAGAGAGAGAGAGAGAGAGAGAGAGAGAGAGAGAGAGAGAGAGAGAGAGAGAGATGTGAATTTACAAAGCAGCTGGTGTGAAACTTTTTTGAAAGGGATCATGTGTGTCGATGTAAAGCTCAGCATGCATTCATTTGACTGTGCTGATGCATGGCTATATGTATGTGTAGTATGTAAATGAACTGCATTTGTCATTAAAGTACATCCCACAACATTTTTATTAATGAGTATAGATGAATGCCTATCATCACGCGTCAAAGAAAAAGAACACACTGAATTCATTAATCTTAATTTTAAGGAGCTGGTTCAACAGTGTGAGTGTGTTACAAACTTCAATAAGATGTTCTCCCTGGGCCATTCATTAAAAAGTATAAAACAAACCAGACCCAAAGAGAACATAACATGTTCATCAGTGTCTGCATTTACCCGTATAATGCTTTATTTTCCCAATAAAGCGGACTCAAGTGTGCGCTTACCCTTAAACTTCTGGTTGCATGTTCAAAGCGCAGCACTGACTCGCTGCCGCTATGTGTTTATGTCACGTTTGCTGCTCGCTTCTCTCTCTTTCTGGTCCACTGTCTCATCTTTCTCTGTAGTTGGGGGAATGTTAAATATTTGATGCCTTGCTAACGAGGGGCCATGCTTCTCGATCAGGTGTTTGGAACGTAAGTATTTGCAGAATACTTAATATTGAAAGTTTAAAAACCACTGAATTCACAGCATTGACATATTTTACTTTTAAATTATTCGTTGCGATTTCACCTCTTTCAAATTGAAACATGAAATTTCTTGATTTGCAATTTCAAAAATGAAAGTTTCACAAATTCAGATTACTCAAATTACGATCCAAAAGTTCAAGTAAAAGAAATTTGCACCAAGGACGGAGTAGGCAATTGAGCCTAAATGCAATCCTAATCTTTTCATGCCGATAACTCCCGCTAAGTCCCCCAAGGTTCCGTGCTTGGTCCCCTCCTCTTCATCATTTACATCCTTCCCCTTGGACAAATCATCCGTCGTCATGGTCTCAACTTCCACTGCTATGCTGACGATACCCAACTCTACTTCTCCACCAAGACCATCACCTCCGTCACCCACTCCGCTCTCACCACCTGTCTCACTGATATAAAATCATGAATGCAACAGAACTTTCTCAAACTCAACTGCAACAAATCTGAAATACTCATCATCGGCCCTAACTCCCTCACCCGTTCAGCCCAGCCCTTCTCCCTCAACATTGATGGCTCCATTGTCACCCCCTCCACCCAGGTCCGCAACCTCGGTATCATCCTCGACCCCACCCTCTCTTTTCTACCCCACGCCAACCACATCACCAAAACTGCCTTCTTTCACCTCAGGAACATTGCACGCCTCAGACCCTCCCTGTCCTCTGCCACCACCGAAATTCTCATCCATGCCCTCATAACCTCCAGACTCGACTACTGCAACAGCATCCTCTACGGTTCTCCCAACAAAATCATCAACAAACTCCAATATGTTCAGAACTCTGCTGCTCGACTGCTCACTTCCACCCGCCGCTATGATCACATCACCCCGGTCCTTCGCAACCTCCACTGGCTCCCGGTCAAATTCAGAATAGACTTCAAAATACTACTCACCACCTACAAAGCTCTAAACAACCTGGCCCCTCCCTACCTTTCAGACCTCCTCCCCCTCCACGCCCCAACCCGTTGCCTCAGGTCCGCCGGTGCAAACACTCTGAAGACCATCAGGACCAAGCGCCGGACCTGGGGTGACAGGGCCTTCTCAGCTGCTGCACCTCCCCTCTGGAACTCTCTCCCCATCCACATCCGTGAGTCTTCCTCCCTATCATCATTCAAACAAGCCCTCAAAACCCACCTCTTCAAACTCGCCTTCACCTGCTAACCCCGGCACCCTACCCTCCACTACATGACCTATTCAGCACAGCTTCTCCAGTTATTCTTTTTTTTTTTGTTTGTTCTGTTTGTCTCTGCCTTGTAAAGTGTCTTTGAGTATCTAGAAAAGCGCTATAGAAAATTGATTTATTATTATTATTATTATTCTAACTAATAAAAGGTGCTCGTATAACTGTTAATAATAATAAAAGTAATATCACCGTCGAGGTTGTGCTGTTGTACTGAATTTCTGTGTGACTATGAAAGGCCGAGTGCCGAAGTGGAATATTGTTGAAGATGTTAAATGTCTTGTAATGCACCCATTCTGTTATTGTCCTTTACTGAGGTTTTAATATTTGAAATGTTTTACTATATCCTTATGCATCAACCTAGAGTGTTATCTAAGTTTTATCTCAAATATTTACTCTTATCATGAAATCCAAACAATATCCAAAGCAAACAAAAACATCCTTTCAACAAATTCTTGTTTTATTTCATTCGGGTGGTTGAGTTTTTTTGTTGCACGATGTTGCAAGCCACTAAACTTTGATGTATTTAAAAAGGGGAATAAAACAGATTGTGATCAAACAACACACACAAAATGCCCACAATAAGTTGATACAGTTTCTTCCTCTGAGGTGGAAAAACAATGTGTCATCAAAGATCCTTTTTCTCATGTTAACAAGGCCGAAGTGATGTGTCAAACATCCTGACCCCTAAACCTGTAATGATGGCACCACAGACAACTAATCCCTGTTTACATGAGAGCATTAAAACCACATTAACATCCACGTAAATGGAATGAAGCTTTTCCATTACAGCCATTAACCCACAATGAGGACAGCAATGCTGCCACAAAACAGGAGTTCAGAGTGAGAGAGTCAGTGCCAACTAATTAATTAGAGCGCTGTGTGTGTGTGTGTGTGCACTTATAAACCCATTAAAACCATCAATATTGAAGAGATCACTTTAAACAGGAGCTTTGTGTTAATCATTTTCTCTTAAACACCCTCAGTGTGATGTGACACACACACACACATGCACTTTCAAACAAAGAGAGATATTGATTGTGTGTGTGTGTGTGTGAGCGGGAAGTGTGGGATGATCATACTTTAGGATTAAGTCGACCCAGTTAACGACCCAGCCAAGCCCTAGTGTGTGGTGTGTGTGTGTGTGTGTGTGTGTGTGTGTGTGTGTGTGTGTGTGTGTGTGTGTGTGTGTGTGTGTGTGTGTGTGTGGTCATGGAGGCAGACTTTTGGAAACATCCAGAGGACACAGTTGACTGAGTGAGGACTTGGTTCTTGCTTGTTCATGTTATCAACGTATGCAGCCAACCTGCTACATGAAGCATGTTTAAAGGGTTGGTTCACCCAAAATGAAACAAAATAAACAATGGGTGGGAATGTTTTTTGGTAGTCACAGCATTGGAAAGTTTTAAGAAGGCTTCAAGAGCAAAACATGAGTGAGAGGAAATAATCACCTGTTGATAGTGTTTTCTGTGGCTTTCTTTTCTCTTTCACCTCCCAAACCCAATGTGTAACTAATAACAAAAGTATTTGTTGCATTGCATCACAATAATTACTGGAATAGAGTTGTCACTACAGGCCGAGCTATCCAGACCTTTATAGGACCGGTTAAGCTCCAAAAACACTGAATCTGTAATGCAAACTCGTTTATTATATCCAATCAATCCTTCATTCAAACTCCACACCTCCAGTTTGTAACAAAGGCTTTCTGTTAAAAACGTGGAGTCGAGATAACCCCGATGACATCATTATGGATGTTTTGAGTCTTTGTAAAGCCACAGAAGCTGTTTTACAGCTGTTTTCACAGGCAGAGAAGTGATCCGTGTGACAACCAAACTGAATTCCATGTGTGAGCGGAGTGCTCCTTTAAAAAGTGACGATACTTGTGAAGAATTCAAGAATTCAAGGTAACACGCGGTGAGTGATTGACATACCAATGATCATTTTATGGGTATTCCTTTAAATAATCCTTATTTGACTCTCAAAGTCCGAATCTAAAATTGGCCCCTTACAAACGTGTATACCAACCAGAACCTCCTCACTCTGAGAATTTTTCTTCATCTGACTTTTTGAGCACATTTGGTTCTCATATGGACATATGACAAGACACACAAAGAGACATCATGTCCCCGTTTTGTTGATACACACTGTGCACAGCTCTCCAGCTCAGCTGGTGCAGGCAGCTCATGCTGCGGGGAAATCTGGAATGGAACTTCCTTCCTCCCTGATCCAGCTGTTTAACTCTCACGTGGATATGATGTGATTCCTTATGAGAATTTAATTTGGCAGTTTGGAAGCTCTGAAACCATTCAGGCTCAGATTGATATGAACTATTCCAGACATGTAAATCTTTTGGACAGGCGATCCTCCCCTCCTGCTGCTTTGGCTTTCTCTCCTTCACACGTTCACATCTAGCTGGAAGCTCGAGCCACATTAGTTCTGGTGTGTGTGTGTGTGTGTGTGTGTGTGTGTGTGACGTGTGTGTGCAGCTTTGTTGTCATTCCACATGTGCAGACGTCCATGACGTCCCTGGCTGTGTGAGGTCCGTGTCATTTCTATTCTCCACATAATCTCCACAGGCTTTCTCAGTGAAATGCTCTTCACATCAGTCAGAATAAACAAATCTTTGATCAGATTCAGGTGTAATTTGTAGTTGCCTGTTTTTTATTTCTTTGGAAAAAGAGAATGCTTCTTGTGAATATGATGGGAATGTAAACAGACCGGAGATGTGGTTGGATCATCAGGGATGATCCAACCATCTGCTCTGTTTCCTCTCACACTCACACATGTGCCTTGGATTGATTACAATGAAGCTCTAGAGCACAAGTGTCAAACTCAAGGCCTGCCACGTCATTTTATGTGGAGAAAAACGGGTCTGTCTTCTGTGCTATGATGCGTGTCGGTGATGAAGGATACAATTTACATCGGCATTTTGACACCAAACACGGAGCAAAATTTAGCCTCCAAGAAAAACATAAAATTGTCCAAGAATTAAAAGGCAGACTGCAATCACAGCAGAATATATTTACACAAGCTACAGCCCAGTGCATGCTAAAGGTGTGTGAGCAGGTGAGCTCCGATCAGATACAGACTTTTACAAATGTCAGTTTGTGAAGAAACACCATCGCAGACCGAGTTCAGGAACTAGCAGCAATCTAACAACACAGCTGGCTAAGAGACGAGCAGGTACTCGTCTTCTTCATTAGCTGTTGATGAAAGCACAGACAACACGGATACAGCGCATCTATCCATGTTTATAAGACCTGACTCTCAGTGAGGAGCTCTTGGATGTAGCTGCCATGCACGGGACGACGACGGGGACATTAGTGATGCAGAGAGGTGACAAAAATAGCTAATAAAGTTAATGTAATAACTTGTGTTTGATGATATTTGTCTTTGTTATTTTCTTTAAAAGTTTGATCTTTGATAGAGTAATGTGGGTTTCTTAACCCTAAATTAAAATTATTTATTATTTATTTATAATAACAGAAATGTGCTTAAATATAATTTTACATTTATATAACTGCATGTACAATATTTTTACACTTGAATAAACAATAATCAAATGCAGAGAGTTAGTTAACAATATGTTAGGGAGTCGTTAAATCTTTTGAACAGCACAGTGACACACATACTTCATTAACTTGTTTCTCCTGATGAAGTATTTTTGTCATATTTTTAATTTCCTTGAACTGTCACAACTTCCTGTTGAATGTCGTTTTGTCACACTGTAGTATCTCGATCACACTTTGTCTCTCCAGTCACATTTCTAGTTCCCCAAATCAAGCCATTGCTATTTTCCATCTGTCCACCAGCTGACCTCGGACTATCCCTCCTTTCCCCATCACCCGACTGCCACCCACACCTGTTCCTACTTTCCCTCGTCAGCTCTGCGGCCGCTCCTTGCCAGTTTTCTTGCCGTGCGCTTTGGCTTTCTCTGACACTTTTTGGATTTGTTTGTATGGAATGCATTCCCAGTTTGAACCTCTGCCTTTGGATGTTCATTCCCCTGCCTTCCCCTCGTCAGGTTGGCTTGCCTGTTTGGACTGCCTTCTCGTATTTATGATTCTGTAAGCTCTTTTCCTCTTCCATTTTTTTTCAGTAAAGCCCTAAAATGTATCATTCTCTGCATTTGGGCCCTGCTTAAACCAACCGTGACCGTCTCAATAACTTTGGCTGGATTGACATGAACATTTATACAGATTTTTTTGTTCCCCAGAATCCAACTGACTTTGACGTCCATATTTGTGTCGTTGAGTAAAACAACTCAACAAGTATTTGATTGCCGTTTTCTGAGGATAAAATGTAATAATCAGGTCAAAATACAAATTTGTCCAATACTTTGGTTGATGACCGAAAACCTGCAATTGACATCACCCTCAGATGTGATTTGTGATTAGAAATTAGAAATTTAGTGCAAATCAGAAAATGACATGCTAAACTGAGACGCTGAGACGGTAAACATTGTAACTGCAGCATATTAGCTTTGAGATTGTTAGCATGTTAGCAGGATGACGTTATCCACTCAAACAAACGAACATTTTGACATTTTTCCTCGTCTTTTTATTAAAAAGCTCTGGATCCTTGATGTTGGCCTCCACAGCTTACACAGATTTAAAATTGGCGCTATAGAACTAAAGTTGACTTTTCTTGAAGCACATTAAAATACCAGGTCCTGGAAGGAGAAGAGGAGATACTGATAGATGCAAGTCCAAAAATGTTTGGCTTGAGTTCTTCTCAACAGGAATGTCTTTGCTGATCATTTTGCCTGAAAGAAAGCGATCATAAATGATCGCAGAGCAAGAGATCGCTATCCTGAGTGGAGCGATGGACCCGACGAAGAACAGCACTGGGCTTATTAAGCCCCATACTCATCCATCAGCCTCCAATACACGTTAGACAATGATATGCTGATAAAAGAGAGTTATATAGTCATTAATAACACACCACACCACAGTATTACTGTCTGGCCCATGTAAATAATGCAGTCAAAGACATTATTTTAATGAATCCCTCCAATTGCAGCGGCATGCCAGAGGAGCTGGCTGGATTCTTTGTTCCCTTTTGGATTATAATCCTCTTTTTCCTCCACCTACCTCCTGACATGAAGCTGACACAGCAAGGCATGGCTTCTCCATGCTGGATGCTTATGTAGCTTGACGTGTCAGATTAACCAGCAGCAGCAGACGCATACACTTCCAGGGATTTCTTTCCTCTCCTCTGTTTGGTGATGCAAATACTGTAAAATGTGGAGTCCATGGGAGGAGACATCTGTAAGGAATGGAGTTCAGGCCGGTGAAAACTTGTTCAAGTTAGTCCTAAAATCTGCTGCATGGATACAGCACATATAGAGGAAGCCCTGAGATCTAGTCACCTCTCGGCTCTGGTTCAGAGACTTTATTCGTTGTAGAACATGAATGAAAAACAATTGTAAACGATATCAATCTTTATGTAATTAATCTTGTTAAATAACAACCAGTTTAAAATCAATTCAAATTAACACGTGGAACAAGTCGAAGCTGTTTAGAGGGCTCTGGGGGTACACAAAAGAAAAATGGGAAAACAATTTATTCTCCTCCAGTTATTTCTTCAGCTTTGTCAATTTCTAATCAAAGGTTCTTTATTAGTTGTATAACACAGTTGTAGTTTGTGGTAAATACTGATTTGGACTTTAAAAATGCTCAGACATGTGGCTATTAAATTAAACCATGTGGATTCAGGTCTCTTGATGCTGTCGGATGAAATTGATGGATGATAAGAGAGTGGGTAGTCTGAAAATCAACAATGGAGGAGCAACCTTTGCACTGGAGCAAAAAGCCTGTAAATATCAATCGTTTTTAAATAAGATAGCACTCACTAAATAGCTGATTGACCATTAGATAGTTTGCTACAAGGTGACAGTTTCTCACGTCCTCAAGTCATATAACTTAGAACTTTGGCTTATTAATCACAAAAATGTACAACAAAATATAAAATCAATATTTAAACCAGTTTCGACGTTAGATTCCTGGTATCCTGGCTGAATTAATAATTGCCCCGAGAGCACCAGTAAGGGTGAAATTCTGTTCAATGTGTTTTGAGGTACGTGTTTGTGATATGTGTGGTTCCCCCAGTGGGTTGGGCTCAAAATGCTTTGGGAGGCCAATTCCCCAAAGAGGACTAAACATATCCACCAAGAGTTATAATGACCCCTTCCGGGTTTGAACCCTAACTATTAAAGCACCTCCGTCCAGTATGAAGTGGTTTATAGGTCACAGAACATGTCACTAGTTTGGTTTTGGATGGATTAATTGATCCAGTAGAATGGAGGGAGAAAAAATTCATGGGATCAAATACAACATTGTTATCTGCGGCGCACACACACACACACACACACACACACACACACACACACACACACACTCTCTCACAGTAAAGTTTGTGTTGACTCAGGAGAATCACCAGCTGCATCTTTGATCACTTAAATCAGATTTTTGCTGCTTCTGCTCCGTTCAAAAGCCAAATCCTGGAGACTAGTGAGAGGTCAGCGAGATGAAGGACAAACAGGTCCCTCTCTCAGCCTTTATTCAGAGCTGTCATTATCATTCCCATTACCTCATCACTTCCTTTAATGGATCGAAAACAGACAGTCAGCATTCCTGAAGTAGTTTCAATGCAGTCTTTTGGCTCCCCTGTTGCTGAAAGTAGGATATTAAATTCTGCTTTCTTAGATTATATACATATATATTTACCAAGTTTGACATGTTGAAAAATACGCTTATTTGCTTTCTTGACTTATATGAAACAGCAAGATATAACTTGTTTTCATAACACCTGCTTCCAATTTTATTCCAACTAATCTGCTGTTGGGGGACGTGTCAACGCTAGCAACTCAATATATCCTCAAACAACAGTTCATATGACATTTTACGCAAAGTTGTTTGTTATTGGTTAGGTTTAGGAAAACATCATGGTTGGGTCTAAAATAAGTGTTAAATGTAGGCAACAAATCAGCTTGGAATAAAAACATTGTGGTTTTGGTTAAACTTCCTGTCGCCCTGCCTTCAGTGGGTCTTTACCAAAACCTCCCTGAAGAGCTGCAGGCTTTGAAGCCAATTTGACATACTGGCCAAACCGTAGAAATTTCAACTTCCCAGTCCCAAAACAGATGCCATCGGACCCTTATAGACTATAGACCATACAGAAAAGAGAGAAAAGGGCTTTTGCAGTGGGTTTTTTGGCATTCCATAGGCATTTTTCAATTTCCAGGTTAGAGGAACGTCAGCCAAATCTCTGGGGTTTCGTTACCCTTCAACATGTCACTTCAGAATCATAGCCTGCACTAACGTTCTACAGCTTTACATGTTTTTTAAACCCTGTGTTGGTTTGAACAATAGCAGCCTAATAGTTAACATCTTTTTTCTATCAGCAGTTCATCTACTGTTAAAACACATTGAGTGACATTTTATTACTTCCAATGAATCATCTGCGTCCCTTGTGAGGAAACTTTACGCCCAGCACAGTTTTACTCCTGATGTTTTTATGATGCACTGGTTGGGATGGTGTGGCCTATATATTTTCTCTTGAAAGTGTACAAGTATTTTGAGTATGTTTGCAAAGTGAAATACAGCAGCTTGCCTCTAAGCATATTTATTTTTTATTTTTATTCACTTTCCCTGAGTTTTTATTTCGGCCCTCCTACATTCTGTAAAAAAGATACCTTTATTGGACCCCCTTTCAACAATAGCCGATCGGTCAGACCCTAAATCACACTTTACATTTCTCCCTTTTGGGTTGTTGAGTAAATATTTTCATTACTTCTATAGTTTTTTTAATTACACAAAGAAACAAGTCTACAACCACGCTGGCCGCTGTCTAAATAAGAAGTGCATCTGAGGGTGATGGGAAGGTCATTAGTTTGACCAGTTTTTAGTTGTAAAGCAAAGTATTGCACAGATGAAAATAAAAATGTTGACCTGATAATGGTGCGAGATAACAAGTTAGAGGATCACCAAAGTTACTCCAGTTCTTCCTGGGGGGTGTATCAAATTTCGTGGCTATATTTGATGAGATATTTCAGTGCGGAAATGGTGCTGCTAGCATGCTAGAAGCATTAATCGGAGCATTAAATGCCCGCTGATACATTTAACACATTTTAAATTCAAATCCTGGCTTCATAACACCATATAAAGAAAACATTTAAAAATAATTTGGCTTTAATTGCACAGCCAAAGCACTAGTGTGGTTAGAAAAACCTTAAGTGAAGCAGTGAAGTGCCTGCATGGTGCTCCATTGATGTTTTAAGGAGTTGTTTGTTGCAAATTGCAGAGGCTCTAATAATAGTTCAGTAAGCTTATTTGACCTGTTTTTAGACCATTATGTCAAAGGCTGGCCGGGAAAAACAGTGAGTTTCCTATTGACCATGAAGCAGTCTTTGTCGGTTTGTGAGTCTGGTAGATAGGAGATAGTAGTTTCAGGTCTGTGGAGAGGCTAAAGCAGCAGCTAAAGATCAAAACAAATCCAAGCCATGACCAGAATCGTCAACAACAGGTGTTTGTTTACCTGGTCATTTGTTAATTGTGGTATTCAAATGCCAACACAAAATATATAATGATGTCACTGCACATGCAGTCTTACATGAAGATTTTGTACTCTGTTTATATCGTATAGTATATTGCTACGGCATCATATCTGTATGTTTCTGTGTGCTGGCTGTGGAAACAAATGTCCCTCTGGAACGAAGAAATCTAATCTTATTTATTCACGTTTTTCAAGATGACAATATTCCAAAATATAAAACCTTCCAATCCAGTTACAAACTACAGCTAGCATTTATTACTCTGATTTGCAGGTCAGATGATATCTAGATTAAAACCTGGCTCAGGTTGTTTTAAAAATCCAAATTTGCTCACTGCTAAATAAAGCTTTTTAAAATAATTTGAGCACTTTGCAACCAAATGTAGCCTGTCTAGACATCTTAACCTGCAAATCACTACAATTTGAATCTGTTAGGATGTAAGCACTGCAGTTTTACACAACAGTAAATCACAGTCTCACAGCCCTATTCCTATTTTTGTGTTTTACAGGGCATGATCGAAGAGACGCCACTGGCGAATATATCTAGTGTGTATAGGAAAGATGTTACATTGGATCATGAAAATATGACAAAACAAACACTCTTCAAATCAGCTTATCTTTTGCAATTTATAAAGTTATCCTCCATAATGCCACCTTTTAACCTATAATATAATTTATAATATTCAACCTATAATGCTGACAAGCATAGAAATAGCTCTTTAATTGTTTTTTTTACCATAATAGTCTACATAGCTGTGGTTGAATCACAATCCACTGGTTTATACAGGGAGATGTGTGCCAGAGATACTCTTCTATTACTGAAGAAGATCACAGATGGGCTTGTTGAGTATTAACAAAACACAAGTAGCAGAGCACTCGTCATCCGGGCTGTGTCACCTCTGTTTCTCTCTCTCATTATTCTTCGGCTTCTTCATTATCCGCCTGCAGTGCACTTGATCTGAGGCTTGAAGTGAGCTTGAAGTGAAGCCTGGTTTGAGATCAGTAAAGCTGCTGCTTTGGACTGTTGCTGCGGTCTATTCGGCCCCTGCCAACTCTGTCTGAGCAATTGATTGTTGACTCTGAGCCTTGTTTTTCCTTCCTGCTGTTGGTGAGTGTCAGGAAAGGAAAGGTCACTTTCTGTCTTTTATGACACCTGTAACTGAAGAGTGTGAGGCCATCATTTCACACTTGGCTCCTGCAGGGATCGAAATGTTGAGGTAAAAACGATTTTAAATGAAAACGTATTTCTGTGAATGTTGCATGCAACAACCACCTTGTCTGAAAAGTGAAGCCAATGCAGAAGTGCCTGAAACGTGCATTCATTCTAATAGCCAGCAGGGGGCGACTCCTCTGGTTGCAAAAATAAGTCTGAATACATAGAAGTCAGTAGCTCAGTAAACAACTTGAGTTTATGGTCTCAATCACTAGTTTTAAGTCTTCTTCAATACAGCATGATGCTCATTTAGTACACTATGGTCCGATGAACAATAAGGCAGAAAAACAGAATATGTTTTAGGGTGTGGACACCTTGTGATTGACAGGTTGCTACCACGGCATTGTCCGGTCTAGGAGCTGTCCGTGGTTTCGTCTTTAACCCTTTCACAGTGTGTTTTCAGATCATGAAAGTTACTTGCATTGGTCGTCTAAAAATGTCGTCTTCAGCGTTGGGTAGTACTTCACCCTCTCGTATCACGTCTGGTTGCAAAATGTCAAGATGGCGACAGCATCAGTAGTTTGTGGACGGCAGTCCACAAACTAATGGTTGACGTCAAGTTACACTTCTTATTTACAGTCAGGATGTAGCGTTATATGTAGAAGTCACTCATTCACATACTCCATGGTGCCAGGAGAAGTGTTTGGCAAGCTCCACTCAACTCCAAACTGTAACCTTTTAAGCATTTTAATTGACTGATCAAACTTACTCAATATCTTTATTAGATAAAAGTTTGATCCAAAACAATACAGTGAACACAAACACACTGGCGGTAAAATGTGTACATATCTCCTCTTTGGCCTATCGTTGTTGATGTACGTGGTGTCCACCTGCAATGATGTGAGACTAAGCACAACACCTGGCTGTAACGCCTGATGCTATGTTGAAGATCCAATTGGCATACTATTCGCTAAAATCAAGGATGCTCCTTCCCTGCATCTTCCCTAGTCTAAGTACCAGGAAGCATTGCGTGCAAGCTTCTGTCCAATGTTGCCTCTATTTATTGCTTCAATTGACTTCACAACACTGATCGGACATCAACATAAAGGTTCAAAATTTCCCCTTTAAAGACATTGATTTGTGAGCTGAATAATAAAAGATGCTTTTGAAGGAAAACGTGTTTTTTTTTGGGCTTAAAATATCTGTTTGCGAAGGCTTAAAAACAGGGCCATTAACTTCCTTTCTAAACCTCTCACCACTGCTAAGTTTTTATTTGTGAATTTATTACTTTTCTGCCGCTGGGACATATCCACTATTTAGGAAATATTTTTATGTGAAGTCAAGTTTGGTAATACTTTTTACTGGACCAAAAACCTGCACGAACCAACATGTTCCCTTTTTCTGCCTTATGACAGGAGCACCACTGTTGACCATTATTAGCAAATGTTGGTGCTGGTTTTGCAGCAGAAAAATACTTGCCAAACAGCTCTCACTTTATTTCCAATCCTTTGTCAAAAGAAACGCCACATCTGTTTTCAACACATTTCAAAAGTCTGCAACAGATTTTGCGGCCTCATTTACAGAGCGATCCTTTTAAAACGGGCACTGTATCATGTGACACCTGAACCACAGCAGCTGCAGGAAGCTTGCCCATCAGGTGGAATCCTGAATCCAGCAGTTTAGTTTCTCCCATGACATCCGAGGCAATGGTGCATTTAATAGTATTTTATTACCAACATGCAAAACCCATCTGGAAAACACAAATAGCAGGCTTTTATGTGATACGTATTGTTATAAAACAGAGGGGAGATTGAGTGCAATTTGTTGTTTGAATTTGAGATGAGCACACAAGCCCAACTGCAAAAACTTCTGTGCTCACAAATACTGGTATTCTTATGAGGAGCACAGATGGTCTGTCTTTGCAGCTGCTCTGAATGTAGATGCCGTTATCCTACAGCTTCTTTGACCAAACCAGATTTTAGACTGTTAAACAATTTTATTTTTCTCATGCACCTCTGATTTGGACACTGATGGCATACACATGCAGTGCATGTGGATATGTATTACATTTGTGCTAATAGATCCCCCTAAATGCAGGACGGCAGACAGGAACATGTCTTCAAACGGTAGGACTGCATCGGTCTCACAAATACACGGTCAGTAGAGATAGCGATAGAGATGTCTTTTAGCTGATCCCCAAAAAATAGAAGCCTTGTTGTTATTTGTCTCGATTTTGTCTTTTTGACGTTGAAATCTAGAAGGACTTGAGAAATAGTTCTCTGCTCAGGTCAAAATTCTTGTTCTCCTTCCTCAAAGGGTTGTGGTTAGCAGTGTGGCAGAGCTAGCAAGCAGAACAACATTAACAGAGACCTGGTTTTGACCATGAATAGGCTAAACATTGCGCAATTTAACACCTGTTTTCTACGTATCATCCCAACTCTGTAGAAAGTCCAAAATTAGTGTAGGCCTATAGCCCTTCTTTATATTTCAATTGATAGCCTAATGCTGGCTTTTATATTTCATTATAACATTTAGGACTTTTATCTCTCTCATTCTTTTCTTCATTTCCTCGAACCTTTTCTTCCCCGGTTTCTTTTACTTATTGCAGACCTCGACTGTTCAGGATTTTTCCACTTGTCAGAGCATCACCCCATTGTTTGCTCTGCATCAAGGTCATCGAACACTTTTAAAATCTGCCTCAGAATTTGATGCTTTGCCAGCAGAAAGGAAATTATGTTCAGTCAAAGATTTTGCTATTGTGCCAATCAAGATAAGTAAACCAAAAGACTCTTTTGGAAAATTCAAGAAAAATCTGTGCCTTTCCAAAACCTTTCTTTTCTCTCTCACACAGACATGAGCCTATAATTCTTATGTCCCCACAGGAGTTTAAATGAGGTAAAATGCACAAAATCAACAGGGAAATGTGATCTTTACTGCCTTAGATGTGGTTCCTGTGCAAACCCGTAGAGACAAGGAACCTGATCTGCTCATATTAACTATTCTGTCGTCCCAAAGTTTGGACTAATGAGACATCAAGAGAGATGGAAAACAAGTGGAGAAGAGAGAACTACGAAATGACCCTGATCTCATTTGGCATTTCGCCATCACTGTGAGGTATGGGGAGACTTGTTTACTGTCGCTGGAACACAATAAATAAAAAAAAAACTTCCTGACAAACACTGAAGATGGAGCAAACACATCCCGACAGTCCTATGCAGCTTCGTGTTTCACATTTATTAGATTACACATCAAGAGCAAGTCATTTCCTGCCGATTGTGGAGATAATGTTCACCGCTGCATGACGACAACTGTCATTGCATCTGTCTGTTTGCTAATACAGTCATAAAAGAAGTTTACTATGTTGTAAACTTTTAAAGGGATTAAATAGGAAACACATGCATCAGTGAGATAACTGCAGCTGGTCATCATTAATTTGTGCCCTTTTATTTTGCCCTACCTTTACTTTTCATCACAGCTGTAGATATAGAGTAAAGGAGAAGTAAATATGCAATGAAATCACATCTAGAAATGATATATAAATATGTTCTAAATATGCCCACATGGAATACATTTATTATTAAATTAAGTGACGTTTTGAACATTTAGGTCATAATGGACACTCTGCATTCACAGCCTTTCTAAAGCAACTGTGTTCAGCTCATGTGATCAGCTGCTCAAATGTGTGGTAAATAACTTGAAGGAATATTAGATGTTGAAGCAACCTGCATTATCAGCAACACAAGTAAAAGGTATTCCTGAATGGCTCAAGTTAATATCTTGCACTGGAATTCAACTCCGAGTCACATACAATTACCTACATGCACTGTAGCACATGTTTATTTTGCTGCAGCTTTGCAATCAAACAATCCATCTGCAGACATCCACCGTGTGGATAATACATGTAAGGCTTAAACAAAAGCAGACAATGTGATCAACCGGAAAAAGCCTGTTGCAATCAGTGTTTCTTTTTCCAGCAAGTGTTAATTTCTTTCAAATGCACAAACGGTGAGAATCTCTCCAAAATAACAAGCAAAAGTCTTGCCCAAACAATGCTTTATTGGGTTACAATGTTTCATCATTGTTCCCCTGGATAATCAGCTAATCATTAACTTTTGTTTCAAAAGTACACACTAAGTAACAGCAACACTTGAATTAACCCTTCAATGACACACTATTGACAGAAATGAAATATAACATAAAATATATCATTTTATGTTATGAAACGGCAGCTGTTGGATGGATCATCCTCCTCTAATGGAAGAAAGATTTATGGGGCTTAATTTCTCAAAATGAAGACCCCCCCTCTCTTTTCTACGTTCCCCTCCCTCTCGTCCTCCATCATCCAACAAACTAGACTGTTCACGGAAGAAGAAATGTCATGTAATGAGACCTGAGACAAAGCTTTACTTCTGCAGGCGATTCAAAGTAATGAGTTCTTATAATTTAATTACATGATTAGATTTGAGATCATCCTGAGAGATAGTAGCCTATACGTAGTCAAACAAAGGTCAGGGGAACGTGGTGAGAGAGAGACGACAGCTAGTACCGTCATTCTGGGCGACTCCAGCTGGGTGACTGTCTACAGAAACCCTGGACAGCCTGCATGACGTTCAAGGAATGAAATGATGAAACGCCCTCAATGGAAGCATAAAATAACAAAATCCAGCAACCTGAGCGGAAGACCTCGAGATGGGCCTCACAGTTTACAGCTGTGTCTTAGAGGATGCTGGAGGTGGAAGACCCAAAAGCGTAAAAAGTTCCAGACACTCATTAAGAGTCTAGTTCATAAGGCAGCGGAGTTTAGGAGACCTTAAAGAACCTCTGGGATGTTGAAGTTAGGCCCCAAAAACACATTTTCCTGGCCCTTGAAGGGCAGAGGAAACACAACATTGACATATCACCACCTTTTAAGTTGAGGCGAGGAAAGGAATCGAGGAGACAGGTTTGCATAAGGAAAAGCACCCTCTGATCACCAGCTTTTTGCTAACTTTGTCTACTTGTGGTAAGATGCTTCAGGGTACAGTGGGTTTTCAAAGCTTTTTTGCTGAAAACATCTGCCCTCTGAGGCTGAAAATGAGAAAACGTCACTGATGTGCGTCATAAAACCAAAAACAATGTGCTGAAAGATGCTGAAAAGCCTGCAGTTGGAGATAATTTGTCATCAGTTTATAACTCGAAAACAATCCTATCAGGAATCCCTCCTCACTCACTCCTCACTCCCTCACTCACATCTGGTTTTCCATACTATAGTATTCCAGCCAGGCTGACCTTCCCTCTAATAACTCAACCTGACCTGCTCCGCTCAGTAGCTCAGCCGCTTCCCATTTTCCTCTGCCTTTTTCAAGGTTAAATATTTTGGATTTGCTCCTTATTTGTTGTCTCTTTGGGGTTTTGTCTGTTTTCTGTCCTGTGCCAGCCACAGTTACAGATCCATTATTATGATGAAAAAATATTGATCATATAGCTGCTTTAAATGTTTGAGCCCAAGATGAAAATCATGACCTGCTGCTCTCTGTCACTTGGTGGCGTATAAGTAACCCCAATGAATTCAGAAGCTGTGTTGTTTTTGGTGTCTGCCTCATGCCCTCTCTGCATTACTTCTATTTCAGCTTGTGATTTCCTGTGTCAGAGGAACTTATGAAGCATACATGTGTGAAGCTTTGTGGCTGCATTGCCTTCTGGTCTATTGAGCCATGAAAAACTTGTGGTAGATATCATTTGAAATCTATTTTGTCTTTTCTTTTTCTCCTTGAAAACGTTTTCAATCACGTCATGTGTAACTTTCGAATGGTTGCAACTTCACTGGCAGCAGTTTGTCTTTCTCTTCTCCAAAAATAATTATCATTATTTGGCATAAGTGGACAAAAGAACTACAGGTACAAGAATCATTGGCCCTCTTCTGACACCATTTGCTTGTATTCTCCTCAGAAATCTTGTGATTGATTTGTGAAGTGATTCTGACAATAACACATTGATGAGCAGAGATGGCTGCGTGTTTGTTAGTTTTGGACAGCTTTCACATTCTTGACATGATGATGTGGAGACACTGCATGCTGAAAGGAAACCACATGCACAGGCTGTCTTTTAATTCGAACTTGGGTAATTCTTCTTCACAACTTCAGATGTAGCAGCGGGGTAATTTGAGGTGATTCACTGGTCAGATTTGGCTGAGGTTTTGGCAGCCGGTTTAGAGACCTCTGGTGAACTTCAGACAGATGTCTCAATCATTGGTTTGCCCTTATGGAGCTCTATGAGTATTGTAGCTGACCATGCCCATCCCATTATGACTACAATGTACCCATTTAACTACTTCCGACAGGATAACGCGCCATGTCATAAAGCCTAGATCATCTCAAACTGGTTTCTTGAACATGTCAATGAGTTCACTGTACTCACTCCTACAATCGCTTCTACAGTCACCAGATCTCAATCCATTAGAGCAACTTTGGGATGTTTGTGGAATGGGAGATATGCATCGTGGATGTTCAACCCACAAATCTGCAGCAACTGAGTGATGCTGTCATGTCAATATATACAAAAAAAGCACCTTTTCTGAATCAATGCCACCAAAGATTAAGACAATTCCGAAGGCAAAAGGGGGGTTGTATTGTGTAACACCCCTGGGTTCACCTCAGCCTTTCAAAAATTAAAAAAGGAGTCTCCCCTTCACAATATCACATAAGAGGATTTCATAAAGAAAATGTCTTCACAGAAATGTCAGAGTTAATTCAAGACAGCAGCAGGAAGCTGGTGGTTCGTGTGTTCACCAACAGAAACGACAGACATTTGCTCTGCTTGTAACTCAGCATTTTTGTTATTTGTTTGCATGTTAAATTAAGCAGTAGCTTGGTTGGAGCACTTAAGTCTGTAATGCTCTGCATAGAGTCTCTCTCTCTCTCTCTCTCTCTCTCTCTCTCTCTCTCTCTCTGTGTGTGTGATCACAGTTCTCGTGTCCTGCATCCTGTTGGCCTTGTCTCCCTGCTCATGGATCCCCACTCGGCTCACTCTCCTCTGGAGCGTGGCTTAGTTTTCCCCTGTGGATTTCTGGCTATGCGAGACTAATCTTTACATGAAAAGTCTTAAAACCCTTTTAATGGGCAGAACACATGGTATGACGTATATTTGAATGAGCCTGTAGCACCTGTTTTCTCTTCTATCAGTTTTCTCCATTGCTCAACAAAGTAAAACCTGCTCTGTAAAAAAAAGACGAGCCTCCGGTTCACGGATGGACACAGAGGTACTCTTCAAGCCGTGAATGATTGAAGTTACAAAGGTTTATTTAAAGCAGCCATTGTATTAAGAGAAAAACAAGACAAACACTTAGAAAGTTGTATCGGCATCAATTGTAGTACAGCAATAAAGAGAATATATTCAAATATGATGTTTAGAGAGATGTGGAACAATTGCCACTTGTTTTTGCACACTGGTCACTTTACTTTACGTTTGCCTTTCTACTTTAGAACGATAAGAGACAAAGAGTCAAATTTATATCCTTTGTGAATTGTAGACAATTTTGTCTGAGTTAAAAAATGTTCAGAAAGTACACCATGTCAAGATTCAGTACTGAATGTATTTGCTCTTCCTAAAAAAAAATTAAAAAAGGCATGAAAAAGCATCTGAAATTCTGCTTGATGTTGATTCACACATTTGCTTATAAAACAACAAGAAGGCAGCATTGTACAAACACTGCCGTTTATTACATGCTTGAACATAATTAGGAGGGCATGGTATAATCTAGTTAAATATATCTGCATCAACATCTAGATTTAAACATCATAGACATCATGAAACGATATATATAATCCTAACTATGCTACTTTCACTTGATTGGGCTAAATGATCTTAATAATTCTTCCACTGCAGCAATTCTCTTTGATCTCTGCTTTTTGCTGTAATGATTAAAACGTGATTTTATCTTTAAGGATGACACAGGCAGCCGGAGCGCAGAGATACAGAGCTTCTTTTTGGCAAAAACTGATGGAAAAAGTGAGAGAGAAAATGAATGTCTTTAGGACCAGGAATATTGGTGGCTCACCGAGAGAGAGGGGGGAGAGAGAGAGAGAAGGGGGGAGAGAGAGAGAGAG
>NW_022280037.1:4655332-4684289 GCF_004355925.1 Anarrhichthys ocellatus | reverse complement strand
GGGGGGGAGAGAGAGAGAGAAGGGGGGAGAGAGAGAGAGAGGGGGGAGAGGGAGAGAGAGGGGGGGAGAGAGAGAGAGAAGGGGGGAGAGAGAGAGAGGGGGGAGGGAGAGAGAGAGAGAGGGGGGGGGTGAGGGGGGGGGGTTTTGTCGTCACTGGGAGCTGCAGCAGCATCAGCATCACCAACATGAGTAACGGTGCGCAACTTGGAGAAACAACTACACTGTCCGGAGGAGCGCGCGCGTGTGTGTGTGTGTGTGTGTGTGTGCGTTTACTGTGTGCTTCACGAGCCTGTTTGAGAACGTATTCATGAGGACGTAAAGGTGCCATAAACTACACGGGACTCGGACTCTCTGTGGACCTCTGTGGAGCCATGGCTTATTTTAAAAACTACAATACTTATCTGTCCATCTTCATTTTGATAGGTAAGTAGGCTGGCTGCCGTAATTTACTTTTACCTCAATGAACGTTTGTGTTTTTATAAACCCAGACGAAGTTAACCACAATAAAACGTTCAGATAGTAAGTATTTTATTAGCAACTTTATTGTTTCTCAATGATTCAATGAATCAATTTTACTCCAATATGCAAGTTTCTATTAAAATGTAGCGCAAATAATCAGAATCGTCATAAATGAATGAGCCTTTATTCCATCAGGTTTCCATCCACTACTACAATGCTTACATTAGGAGTGAGATCGTAGAGATGCGCTAGGTGGCGCTAATTCTCCGAGTGCAATTATACAACTGCAGAAGAAGATGTAACGAGGCGATAACGTTACTCTAACTTTCCCAACTCAGCCATGTGTTAAAACATATTGGAGATTTTTTTTTTTTTTTTTTTACAATTTGCTGGGTTTCTTCTCACATTTTGTACGCGTAACCCGCCGCTGCTCTATAGGAGGTCGCTCCAGTGGAGAGGTGTCACCAGTTAGTAATCAGCCTGTTGACATTTCATTTCATCTCTGAGTGCCTGTGAGTATACAGCAACGCTCTCTCTCTCTCTCTCTCTCTCTCTCTCTCTCTCTCTCTCTCTCTTTCCCTAATTTCCACGCACACACTGCATCAGTCCAGGTGTCATATTCACTTGAGGCACACTTGAGGGAATTTGATGTAGATTCATTTACACTGCAGCACGACTACAAGACTTGGCAAGAAGCCGGCTCTGCAACTGCTCTTATAACAGTTAGTGCGGTTTGCAGGGGCAGAATATTTTGTCGTGTTCCCTTTAGTGTTTTATAGAAACAAATAAATAGAGGAAACTATAACCGCCTCTTCAAAAGTTAAGGTAGCAGTGAAACAGGTTAATGGTCAGATGTCATTTTGTTAACCTTTTCACCATAGCTCATAGCCTTACTGAAAAAAACACACATATAAACACTTTAAAAATATATATGTTTTTCACGTTCTTTGAAATCCCCCATCAGTCTTTATTTTTGAAAAATTGTTTGTATCAAATCCAAATTACATTGTTTACCGAAAGACTATTTATTTGTGCTCCTTGCTTAGCAGATCCTACCACGCTTAATGTCGTATGAATGAAGACAGTGTTTACGACCAGCAGAGGCATGTCATGTGGGCAAAGAAATTATTATGAGCTCACTTGGATTCACCAGAGCTGTCTCATTCTTATCACTGTGAATTCATCTTGCTGTAAATGTTCCCATGGAGCACATCAATTCACTTCTTGCATGTCAAGATGTTGCATGTTTTGGATCACCTGGTTATCCATTGCGCATGGTCTTGTATCTGCTGGATATGTACTTCATGCCAGAGGCTTTATCCCAATAGAATTGCAGAGAATTCCTTTCCTTATTTCACAGATCTTCCGCAACACCACCTTGCATTTTGTAGAAGCCAGAGGAGGAGTGTGTCTCTTGGCTTCTCCTCTCTTTGGCTTCAGCAGCCACAGGCTGCACCAGTTAAGTGGCTCTTACTGCAGTAAATCCCAGTGACAGGAGAAAACGTTAGGTTACTTGTGTAACCCCGGTTCTCTGAGTAGCAGGAGTGAGTGCCTCACATTGGGAACGCCTACGGTGTGACTTCTTTAGAAGCTCCGATCGCATTTTGTCATCCAGAATTGGCTGAAACAGAGTGCATCAGTCTCAAGGGGCAGTTTGAGGCCCTCCCCTTATAAAAGGTCGTTCAAACTAGCTCAAATCTTCCCCGCTTAGAATCAATAATATGTTGGGCTGCTGGGGGATTCTGAAAGTGGTTGTTGGGAAGTGTTTTCGGGAGGGGGTGAGCTTTCATCAGGGCTCCCCCGGGGACATGTTACGTATTGCTCTCCATTCCCTCACAGTCAAGCAACGAGCTCCCTGCTCCAGAATGCTTCTCTCACTGGCAGCACTTGATTGAGGTTAGGGAAATATTATGGTTAATATTAGGCTAAATATTGAAAAGATTGACTGTGATTTGAAGCACGAGACAGATTTTTACTGTGTAAATATTAATCCAAAACCAATTTCCTAACCTTCCACATTCCTATGACTTACTGGCATTACGATAATGCACGATAATGGTCAAAATGATAAATGATCACGATTATAAGATCACGATTATTACTCTCTCGACTGCAGCTACAACATTCCACTGTAGGGTCACATATACTTTTTGCATGGTGAAGAGAAATACATAAATGTATGTATACATTGTGCAGCCTGATGTTGTACAGTGGGAACACTGGAGGTATTAATGCCGTTTCAGACTGTTCACTATTCCTGTTCTCTCCTCTTAACAGCTTTGCCAAATGCCAAGGGGCATCTTTCAAAATGGTGCAGAGGGAGCACAGCGAAATTGCAACTATGCCATTAGTTATTAGGAGAAAGTGCTTCTTTTCACACTGACTACATTTACATGCAAAATATATACCGGTTTTCACCCTTACTTAGTAAATACAATATTCCTTCTAAGCTGCTTACATGGCTAATGACACTAATATTCCTGTTTACATGTAGCCGTGCATGCTCCGATTATTGTAACCGGTGGCCGACTTGTTCGCCTGTGTGACCACAGACTCCCTCGCATATCCAAAAACCTGTTGAAAACCCACGTTTTTTTCATAGTGTTTATAAGTAGATGAGTTTTTCCTTCTGGCCAGAAATGTGGGCTTTTCTTTTGGGCATGCATCTCTACCCCAGCCTTGCAAACTGTTGGTTTGTGTCAAGTAAACAGGCAGGAGGGCCGTGAGTTGCAAATTGTATTAAATACCCCAATTATGATGCATATTCTTAATGCGCTGTGTGCTGTCCAAAGAAATGCTACATTCAGAATAAGGTGTAATTTGGAATATCTGAATGAATGCTGTTGACATGACTCGTATAATATTCAGAATATTAGTGTGTGTAATATAAACGTAATCAATGACTCGTGCCTTTATTTCTTCCAATTAGCCCGGAAGCCTCTGCTAATTTCGCCAAAAACGAGGGTTGGAAATAATGCTTTTGTTCAATCCCACCATGTGATTCGGTTTGTGCTATGTACCCGTTCAGTTTGCTGCCCTGCTTTCTGTTGCTAAAAAAGGCAGAGGAATGGCATCCTTAGATTTCAGTTGAGGCTTTTTGACTGACTTCAGCTTTTATTGTTATTGAAGATATTGGCTGACTGCAACACAGACTTACATAAATGGATTTGGGGTTACTTCAGTACTCAACTACTAATTCATACTGAAACCAGCAAGGCTTTTAGTTAATGACTGTGGAGGTATATGACTGCAATGAAAATGTGCACTTCGGTAATTACTGAAGATGTTTTTGTTTTGATTGTTGATTGAACATCAGTGACTCTCGAACAGCATTCAGTGATGTGTGTCTGTCTGTCTGTGTGTGTGTGTGTGTGTGTGTGTGTGTGTGTGTGTGTGTGTGTCTGTGTGCAGCATTAAAGAAAACCAATCATCTGTGTTTTTTTTTCACCTCTCAGTCCCCATAGATGTATGTTAAAAAAAAGACAAGTCTGATCTTCATAGTGGTCAACTAGGTTACCGTGTTCCCACTGTCACACAGCGGTGACTTGTGGCTAAAAATAATAAATCAGAATTGAATTATGAGTCTGTGGTGGATAGTAAGCAGGCAACAACCAAAACATGCAATAAACAGGCTGCTATAATTCTTTGCATCTGTCGATCAAGGAAATCAGAAACACCGACTCTTCTGGTGGTGGTTATACAGCACATTTTTGCTCAAATAAGCAAACAACAATTGTTTTTAATGTTTTCTTTCCAGGAAGCATTCTTGTTTTTAATTTTCTCCATATTGCTAGAAATACTGCGAACAAGTTTAGGTCTTAAATGAAAGTCTGCTGGCCAATGGTTTAACATAAGAGCACGGTGAGTGAGTCATATGGGAGACGGCACTGGTTCTGGTTACAGTGAATAAAAGACAGATTATAAGTAAGTGTTTGCACACTTTTCATAGACACTGCTGCTGCTAGATCTCTGTGCAGGAAGGCCTGACACTTTGTGACGGCTTCAGTTCCCTCGGTTTCCTACCTCCTCAGAATGTTAACCAGACAGATGGTAAAGTTAACGAGGTGCTAATTAGTACATTATAAAAGCTTTCAGTAATTAAACTGAAAACTTAAAAGTAACATTTACACTGTGTCTGGAGAATTTGAAGCCTTGGAGAACATATAACGTTACACATATTTATCATATGAGCTTTTCAGCTGCTCCACAATGTTCACCGTCTAGTTGCTAACTTTATCTGAATGTCATTTGACAGACCTTGTTATGAGCAGTTTCATGTAGTAACTAAATCGTAAAATAGTTTCCCAATAGTCCCATTATAATCAAAAGAAGGCAGACATCTCTACGGCCGATAACTGATATCATAGCCAGGCAAGCTGTCTCCTGTCTTTGTGCTGAACTTAGCTAGCCAGCTTCAGGATGTAGTTTGATATTTATCATAGAGATATGGGAGTGCCAATAATCTTCTCAGGCGTTTTCTCAGGTGTATTTCCCAAAATGTTTAACTTTTCCTTTATGGTTTGGTTTCTCTATTGCTTTTTTGAGCTTTCATAAGGTAATGCTACTTCCACTAATGGTCCAGTCGACAACATTCACTGGCATTCTTTGTTTTATAGGTTCCCATGAGGACAACCTTTTAAGTGGTTGAAAAAAAACAAACAACTATTTTTTTAAGTGAGGACAGTCCTTCTGTGGCTGTTCCAAGAAGATGATTTAAAACTTGCTGTGTCGAACCCAGAATTGGTCTTTATTGTTGTTAACTGGAGAGATTTTAACTAACCTCTGTTTTACTCCAATATTAGCACGAGGTTATGTTGTCGACAAACATTACTGGTGTGGACATCATTACATAGCATCAGAAGATAATGTTAACCGGTCCTTGTCTTCAATGAACTGTCTAACAATGTGAGAGTGATGCCAGATACCAGTCTTGATTCTAGTTTGAATTTGTTTTGTTTGTCATTTTATGTGGAATGTGGTCCTGGACATTTAACTGTAGCAGTAGGAGAATCTATGTATGGACAGTGACCGTGTCTTGTAACTCTAGTTGAACCAGTAATGGTTGATGCAGTAAAGGTTTGACCCTCCACAGCTTGACATTTACAAAGACACTGTTGTGACTTCATACATGACTGTACCACACATGCAAAAATCCATTGCAAAAACACATAACATTAATGAAAGCTTGTCACCATCAACATCAAGCTTTTAGTCTCATCAAAATCACATGTTCTGTTTCCATGTCGGCTACCTTGTCCCAAGTCACCTTTGATTAAAATGCTTATTGGCTTATGTGAATGCTGCATTTTATCTTCAAATCCATAACTGTTTGTCAGAGAAAACAGACATGATGTGTCTGGGTATCTTTGTTGATAAAGGACCCTCTGAGAAGAAACTGAATACCGGTACGATATATCGGCTAATTGAAGCCAAGATGCAACCAATTAAATTCTAAATTGAGTTATGGCACTTAATTCTTTTGGAAATACCGAAAGCCTGACTCACTGCACATGAATGTGTCTTCAGACGTGCATCTGAATGCAGACCGAGATGGGTCTCAGTAAAGATGTGCATATTTTGTCGTGGACATACACACTCTTAATCTAGTTATCATCCAATGTCTGATATAATGGAGCTGCTTCTCGAGAAGGAAATGAAGATCAAGTTACCTAGACACAGAGCTGAAGGGCTGAGTGGATATGAAGAAGTATCTTTAGTTTCCTTTTGCACAAAAGAACTCCCACTCTGCTCATCGGCTCGGCTTGATAACTGAAAGGGCAGAGCGGTTTCGTGTGACTGCCTGGTGTGAAACAGAGATGAAGATATTTCTATGCTGCTTATTCATTTCAAGTACCTAATAATGGGGCCTATATCTGTGAAGCTGCTAGACATGCAATGTTTCATAAATGTGAAGAAGGCATTTTTTTTCTCCCACTGGCTGTTTTTTGTTCTCGACTGTCACGTTAAGAAAGCCTCTTACTGAAAACCAATGCGAAAATGATTCCCATCTGAAAATCTATTTTTAAGTCGTACACAGCAGTGTGAGAACAGTGTTTTGAAATGTCCAGCAAGAAGACAAATTTTTATTTTCCTTGAATGGTGTAACTTGCTTTTCTACTGAGTTTATTCAGCTGCTCCATTTATCACCATTACTTCATAACCCTTTTCTGTATTTAGGAGCTGAATTACTTCCAGAGAACTGAATCTTTCCACTTTGTTCAGAGTTTTAAAGTTGTTGCATACTTTGAGATACTGTGTCAGACTTTCAAAACTTAAAAGAATATGATTAATTATAAAAATACCAATACCTCCTCCACCACTGCAAAGACCTCTAGCGACTGTGAAACTTGTTATTGATGGATGGGAGACAAAGCATGTGACTTGGGCGCGGTAGACCCACTAATCATTTCCAGTTTTCTACTCTCTACCGTTTATCTACTTTTGTAATGGTCATCTTTAACGGTGAAAGAAAGATGGAAAAAAAAAACATAAACCTCCATTTCACTCATTCATCGAGGACAGTGGTAGTATGGGCTCACCATGCAGGTCGTAGTGGTTTCCTCAAGAGCCTTTCAGTTTGGAGTTATTTTTGGTGTAACACAAAAACAAAATGTTACCGTTTAACTTTAGAGAATGCAATCTAATTCTAGTCTTTCTTTTTTAATATTATAAAGTTATGGGCTTTGCTAAACTGCATAATAGAGTCAGTGAGGTAAGACATATCACATTGTACATGCAACAGAAAAGGTTTAAACACACAGTTGGTCTGAAGGTTCAATAAAAAGCCAAATGATTAAATATCTGAACATAACGCTTAAGAGTTGTATTTGCTTCGATTGTCAGTTCTAATGAAGGCTTTCAGCAATTGTTCCAGAGTTTCCACATTTCCAAAAATGAGTGTTTGCTTCTTTTGGATGGGCCTCTGAGTGCAGACAAGAGCTCAAATGTGTGTTTGCAGTTTGAGACAGGCAGTTGAGAGATGTAATGTGAAATGCAAGTCAATGTTTGAAGCAAAGGTTTGAGGTTTCGTTAAGCTTTGAATGGTTACACATTGCATTTGAAAAAATAAACCATGAACTGAATGGAATTATGTTTTTACAGTTACAGCTCTCTGATATAAATTGTTTCTGACACCAGTATAAACAAGCTGTTTGCTTCAGGAAGAAAGTTTATTTGTAAATTGGATCGAGATATATCAACAATATAGGTCCGATACTGCCTCATATAGTTGGATCGTGTATTGGATACCATTATTTTGATAAATAACAATTCAGTATTTTTATATCTATGTATTTATTTGTTATATTTAGTTTTACAAAGTTAGGAAAGTAATGTTTAAGTCAAGCCTGATTTGAATTAATACATTTTCCTTTTTTTTTGTGCAAAAATGAGTATATTAGTTATCTTCCAGGACCCACTCTGGTTATGTAACCCACATGGGGTCCCGACCTCAAGATTGAGAAACACGGTTGTAAGGCCAGAGGGTGCACAGCACACTAAGAAATGACTGATGTTCTATGGTTTGTAAGCCCGTCATCCACCCTAATAACCTCTATGGATAAATGCAGCGCTTTATTGACTAAGAAAAATGTTTTTTTCAGGCGAAACTGAAACTTTTCAATTTGAGCTGTGTGCCATCTTCATCTACTCTTAACCAGTAACATATACACTTATTTACACATCTGAACAAATCTCACAAGTGGTATCTTTATTATAACATCAAAAGTATTAAAATAGACCTTGTAGTTGCAGAAATAGACTCTTTTATGCAATTTTCGAGCAGAGGCCTAAAAATAGGGCTAGGATCCAGAAGGGTTTTTTAAAGGCTACGCTTGACTAATTCCTCATCATTTTAACTTATCTTCAAAGTAGTACCGTTTGTGACATAAACAGAATAAAAATACACAAATGGAAAAACAGCTCAACAGACTGTCTTGTTTTCTCTTGTTTTTGTCTTTTTTTTGTCATATTTAATCCAATAAGAACTGACTCATTAAAAACAAATGACTTGCAATATGCATAAACAGTTTGATAATTCAATTAGATCATTTTGAACATATAAATCTTATAAATCTTTATCTGCCAATTTAGGCAGTAATACTCATAAAACACCTTGTAATTTTGACCAAAGTAATACAACCGTTGTGACAACATTTAACAAGCTCTGATGCGGTCTCAGTATTATTGACCACACTATTTAGATTTGTATCCACATGTGACGTGTCACCATTAAATGGAGATTCAAACTCAGTTAACTCGGGGCGAGCATGGCTCAGCTGTTTTGAAAAAAAACAACTAACCCACGTGAGCCATGGCAACAAGGAGACAAACATTTTAAATTATTTTTCCAGTGAAGCATGGTCATTTTTTTGATGTTGAATTTTCTTTCTTCAAGATCCAGGACAAGATTCATCTGCACTGATTTAATTCACTGGCAGCCAGTTAGCTTAGCACAAAGACTGGCAACAGGGGGAAACAACTGGTCTGACTTTGTCCAAAGGTGAAGATCCAACTCTGTCTCCCCAAACACTAATGAAACTCAGTTGTTTCAGCAAATGCCTCAAAACAACATATTTATGTTCATCAAAGCCCTCCATTGGCTGTCTGGGTGGTAGGTGGGTCAGCAAAACATCAGTTTTCAGAAGTCGTTTTTAATCGTGCCCAAAATCCTTTCACATACAAATGATGTTGCCCTGCTGCTCAGACACTTGCCAAGGCTGTTCATGTTGACTCGAACTCTTACTGATTTAATATGAAAAGCGTTGCCTGTTCTGAGTTCCTTCAGACCACTTTATAATATTTTCCAGTGGACTCCTTTCTGGTATTTTCCCGACAAGCACCAGACAAAGTGCTGCATGAATCAAAGCTAATTTAATATACTGTGTGAAGTTACTGTCAAAGCTACTGTAAGTATTCCATCCTGGAAAATCGACCCTACATACAATAACTGTGTAAAAATTGTTATGTCTTTTCTGTGGTCTGTTTAGCTAATGCATGTCCTCTGGCTGTGTTTTGGTAAACCTCTGTGTTACTGGTAATTTAATGGCCGGTTTTACGTCACCTCAGTGTCACTGTTGCACCATTTTTCTCCCAAGAAAACCTTGCCCTCATCCTGTGTAACCAGCTGTCTTTCAGTTAGAAGCTTAGAAGCCCCAGCGAGTTTTCAGATATCTTATTGACAAGATGTGCAAACTTCTGCTCAGGATTTGGCGTAGTGACAGACACAACATAAAGGCCCTATCCCCCTAAATCCCAAAAGCCCTGAACCCTCAGGGACTTAACTGACATCAGCTGGTATATGATTCAGTGTGAGAGGCTGCAAGGTCTTCAAATACGAATGGGGCAGTACTTTGCAGCGACATATCGAAGTACCTTGATGACACCAAACATGTACAATTGGTTTTACGTTTTTACTCCCTGATTTGAAGATCTTACAGGTTCTTACCTTACGAGACGAGAGGTCTGTGTACGAAAGCCTATGCTTGCATTCCTCTGCTTTCATGTATTTATATGTCCCATCTTAAATCCTTAATGTCAATGTTTATGTGTAAGTTTAATATGCCAGACTGAACACATGTGCCGTACATGTGCCGTTGCGGACTGGGCCACAAAGTCTGCGAGTCCTCAAGACCCACCGTTTAAGTCTGAGGCTTTGATCCCGCTGTATACTCAGTGGAGAGCGAATGTTTTATTTCAGCCTGTTTTGCTCATATATAATGTCGAGTTCTAAGACACTCTTGAATGAGCTCATAAATGCACACTTGCAAGCAATTACAAAGAGTCAAGCACAGACTCAAGCACACTCAATAATGTTAATACCAAAGAGTACTTTTATTATGTGAGTTGAATACATGAAGCCTTACTTGTGAAGTTCCTCTCTGGAGTGTTGTGTGTAATGTGCGTGTGTTCTGTTGGTGCTTCATCGCCATCACGTTTGGGTCTGTGGCCACTGGTTATCCGTCTAGTGGGCCGCGAACCAAACCTTGAATTAAATAAATTACAACGAGCAGCAAATTCATTTCAGGAAAACCGCTTGGACCTTGATCCAGCCTTTTTCATAAGAAACTACTTATCATCACGAATGCTCACACTCTGTTGAAAGCTGTAAACAGTTGCCAGCATCCTGGATTGTCATCAAAGTAACTAGCTGCTCTGCTGCCTGAAGATGAGGCAGTTCATTCATTCATCTTTAGGGATGGGTAGCGTTTAAAAAATGATATCAGTATAATATCAGTACCCTTAAAGTGACACCGATACCACCGGGTATTTTTTTACTGGAGAAGTTTGGATACTATTTGGATTATTTCTGACTTAACCCCCGATACACAGCCCTACTCATCTTTCATTCCCTCTTTTTGATAAAAGTGAATGTCATCATGTATTTGATTAGTTTTTAGTTCTTAAAAAAAAATCTAAACTTGACCTGGTGAAAAGGGAACGAGTTAGAGGCAATAAATGTAAGTTTGAGTTCTGGGGGGATTCCCAAAAAGAACTGTTTGCTATTTCATGTTAATAATAGAATGTTAATGTTTGTTATTTGGCTGAATTCTCCTCTTTCAAGGCTATTGAAATTTTCCGGTTTCCGTATTCAGAAATCTATCCATAGCTGCTTTTATTCCATAATTACAGATGAATAGCTAGTCCGCCATTCAAATACCCGATCCCCCTCCACCTCCGTCATTATCATACATAAACTGCCCTCTTAATATCTCAATTTGTCCCGCTTGACCCGTGTGGCCTTGCCTTACAGGCTCCAGAGAACAGTAACGTCACTGTTCGGAGGCCATGAAATGGGTTAAGTTGCGATGACCCACTTGGACATGATCATCTCTGTCTACTGGTCATGCTAGTTTGTATGTTCAATGTCATGTCACGTGTAAAGTGCCCTCCCTCTCAGTCATCCTCCAGAACAAGACCATGTCTGTGGATCAGTCTGCAGCGGCACTATTTCTGGATAAACTGAAGTTCATACATCCATTGCTCTATTCTCAGCTCCTCATGTTCAGGAGTTATGGGGACTGAAGTTGTTCCCAGCATGCACTGGGCTGAGGCTCACAGCCAAGGGTGTAGGTTTGGTTTTAGTCATGGGGACTAAATAGATTTTTCGAATAATTAAAATAAATAATTTGATAATATGTTCATTCTATTCCCTGCATTTATTTAAAAGTTCACATCAACATTTTAATCAATCTTGCAAATAATGATTAAATTGGTTCTTGTACTTTCCACAGTAATTCTAACAAAGAATTACAAATGCAATGTACAGTAAACTGCTGAATTGTTAATGCACTAATCCAAATTAAAAACTTTCCTGAGGTGGTTCCACTTGTCTTTAAAGCATCTGATACTTTTCTCAGGCCCCATCCATACAGCCCGGACCAATCAAAGGGTTAGATAATGAGTATTGTTGAAATAAACTAGTTTGTATGTCACCCGACGACTTCTCAGGGCACACATGCTTGAAAAAGAAGCTTGAGTTACAGTCTCACCTCCAAACATTTGGCTAATCGATGCAAGAAGTTGGCGTGAACGTCAGACTAACGATTGTGGAAAGTTACAGAAATTGTTGGATGTCGGTGTGGGGTAGGAGATTTCAGATGTTGTTCTGATCTTGGTTCAAGCACACTGATGCCTTAAAGGGTAACTTTGAAGCTGATTTCTGCATTGTGGCCCCCGTGAAAACAAATCAAGTTGTTTTGTTGTTGTTTTGCGCAGTGAAATCTCCTTTTGCATCAGTTAGGTGAGTACCTTAAAGTCGTCACTGGCAGTGTGGGAGCAATTTGAGGGAAGAAAATGACCATGAGGAAGTTGTTGAGGATGGATATCCAATTTACAAAATATGCTGTATAAAAGTGACTGCCAAGGGTAGTGGTGTAACGGATAATAGTTGATTCGTGATCCATACCCCCCACCCCTGTATTTCACCAAAGTTACCCTTTTAGCGCAGCTTGTAAACTGAGAGGTAAAAAAATGTCCATAAAGAGGAGATCGTCTCCTAGGTCTGTGATCAGTTGCCTTGAGTTTTCCTGTAATAGTTTGACATACTCACCTTATGTGTCATGTCTGATTTTACTTCCTGTCTTTGTGTGTTTTTCCCACCTTAGTGATTGTCTGACCCACCCTGAGTGTCTAATCACCCTGCTCTACTTTTGTATTAAGTCTGTGTGTTTCCCCTGTTACAATTTTGTATTGTTTTTCACTGTATTTCTTTGTTATTCAGGCATTAAAAATCTTCCGTACTGGAGCCCATCTCAATACATTCACCAATTCGATTGTAATGAGTTAAATGCATTGTTTAGCAGTTTGTAATACTGTATATATGTATGACCTGCCCTCATAAGCAAAACAAGTACTGTAACCACTGTCTGTCTGTCTCTCCAGTTAGCACTACCTGCCACACTCTTTTGGACAGATTTCTTGAGGAGAACTTCTCAGATCAGCTGTTTCCTCATCCTCTGGACTCAGAGGACGACAGTCAAAGTAAGAGTTATGTACTGATGTGTGACACACACAAACAGAAAACGTCATTACTTGCAATGATAACCTGTATCAGTGTAATGTAAGTAGTCATTCATCTGAGTGAAAGTTGGCTTGAGAAAGGACATTTTGATCATTTTTAGTGCACATACAGCACCTGCAAACTTGAAATCTCCTTAAAGGTCAGGAATGACTGTATTGCCAATTATCCACCTTATTATGATGTTGAGCAAAGCAGCATGCTGATAACAGGAAAACACGTTTTAGGTCATTTGTGATTAAAGGAAGCACAATTTCAGTTTATTTTTGACAGGAATAAAGTAAAAGCGGCTTTCAATGAAATAACGATTTAATAATGTGCCTCATATTTCCGTCCTTTATCCCCAGAGGGATCCCTATGGCTGTTTGCCATATTAGCTGTAGTGGCAGTTTCCTCTCAAACCATCACATGATGTCTTGAACACCCCCCCCCCCCCCCGCAGTAAACCGCAGTATCTTCTCTAATAAAAAGCATCTGGTACATCTACTGTGTACCAGAACATACTGTGTGTTGTGTTGTCTCAGTGAAGGGCGTCATGTATTTACTTTTCAAAGATTTCCTACTCTCAGAAAAACATTTTTTTATGTTGAGGTCATAAAATACATTTCTCATGATCCCAAGAAAACAAACTAAAAATATATTTTTTCATATAACAGAAAGGGGAAACACAAATGTTTGTTCTCTTGCTCATTTTTTGTTGTTCTTGTTGTAGTTAGTCAAGATTTAGTCTGTTAAATAATCATGTTTTTAGATGTAATCATTGTTAAATAATCATGTTTTTGTACATCAAATCATTTTACAACAAGCAGTATTGGTCAAAATAATATTTGGAATTCGTCAAAATTAGAAAATAAAGTAAACAGAAGGAGTAAATATACATTTCTGGCAGCTGTACTTGACACATGGCTGACTTCTTTTTTCCCACTCTTTGAATAAAAGACAAAAAATTCCCCTTTTATTAACCATTAATCACTGCGATTTTATTTTTCGTGTTTAGTAAATCCCCCACATCTTTGAATATTTACCCAAACAAACACTAAGTTATAAGCTTCTCTCTGGTCTTTCTGTGTTTCAGGTACCTCCTGTGATTTTGAGTCACTGTGCCTCTGGACTTTATCAAATCACAGCGACCAAAGTGACTGGTCAGTGGTGTCGCCACAGCAACCAGAAAGCACTCAGACTGGGATGATGCCAGTGACGGATCACTCGGCAGGAAGCTCTGACGGTAACAGTGCACAAGAGCCACATAGGAATACCATTAAATGAGTGCTTCAGGATACTGAAGCTCATGCCTTTTTTCTTCTATGAAACATATTTAGCGGATAGATAATCCAGTGATGGATCTTTGGTCTTAATCAAAGCTCATTTGAATCTGAGCATCTCATCTTGTGCTTGATATATCCAATGTCTATTCGGAGATTTGTCCTAATGTTAACGCATTCGTCAATTAATTTATAGGAGTGACAGTATTAGGGGGCTGCTATAAAACTGTCATGCATGAAATACTACTACTGTCTACTCTGTTTTATCACTCTAGGGCACTTCCTTCTCCTAAGCTCCTCCCCTACCGCCGAGGCCTCTGGGAGATGCAAGTACCACTTAAGCAGCCCGGTCTTGCCAGGAAACGACAGGCACTGCACCTTGCAGGTGGCTCTGTATGAGTCCGGTCCAGCGGTGGGGAACCTCACGCTCCTGATCAAGCCAATCCACTCAGACTCAGCTGTTCTCTCTGTGGATCTCAACCACAGGAGACCTGATGAACGCAGGTCAGCAAACACACTCGGAGAAAGCTCTCCATACCTCTACAATGCCGTTTGTGCAGAATAGATATTTATTTATTATGCTGCACTGCACGTCCATATAATTAGTGTCAAAAAGAAAAACCCTGCATCTTTACTGATTGAAGTGCTTGTCAAGTTGAGGTCCAGCCTATGAAATAAATACGAGCGGGAGCTTAGATTCACTGCAATGAAAGGTGACGCAGGCCTTCAGACAGAGCAAGGTCACAGGAACCTATTTCTTTTACTTAGAGCTAAAGTTAAATAAAGAAAATGTTCCTCAGCTGTCATGTGGGACAACTGCAGAATTGTGACCGTGTGGGGACAGCGGCCCCTTGTCTATTGTTTGGGAAATGGGCACAGGTATTTCCTATTGATCTAATGCTGAAGTACAACCGTCTTTAGAGCAGCTAAAAGCATTCATGTGTCTAGATGCAGACTCTGGAAATGAATTTATATATAATTGGTTAGGACAGAAGAGAAATGGATGAGCATGGTTGTGCATTGGCTTTGTTAGTGTCCGTGCAATAATGGACTGAGGAATTCCATTATTAGGCACACAGAGAGTGGTTTCATTTATTCAGCCCACTATTCATTATATGCTTACCTATAGATGTAATTTCTAGACGCACTCTCCGTTTAAAACACAGTTCCCATCTGATGTGACAAAACCTTTACTGTGTTGCTGTGTGTACCGTGGCTGTACTGACTGTACCTTTTCCCTGCTAAACAAAGGCTTAATTGGCCCGGCTGGAGATTACCCTTAGATTATAAGCATTATATTTATTCTAATTTATGTTCCCGACAGTGAAACATCACCCACTCAACTAAATGTACAGTTTGTTTTAAGCTGTGACACCATGGGTCTATTTTTAGAGATGGGCTCAGAGAGATGGAGGGTCATGTTATGAGATAAGAAAAGAGTAAAATCTTCAGTGGAGCTGTACTCTATGATGGTCGCTGTAGTCACAATGTTGCAAGTGCAGAACTGCTGTATGCAGCCCAGCTTTGCACAAGTTTGGACAAAAACAACAACAACATATCAAGGTGAGATGGATTGTACTGTGTACAGGTACCCTGTGGTGCTTTTGACCAGTTGATACATGTTTTGATGAGCTCTCTTTTTTTGTAAATTGTAGTTGATGTGCACAAGGATGCAGTTAGTGAACATGCCACAATTATGGGAGTGTTGTTGTAGACATTTCTTCTGCCTGGCAGCAAATGGACAGTTGTGGCGATATTGTGCCCTAAAAGGCAAAAACGGCAAAAGAAGCAGGTCGCAAACTGATATACAATGCAGCTTTCAAAAATGTTGTGCAAACTGAAAAATATTCAACATGTTTGCTAGGCCTTCATAGCGAAAAATGGGATTGACTGATCTTGAAGACAGCAGAGGTTTTAAGTGGGACAAAAAATATTTCTAGAGTGTTTCATATGATATGCTGACTTTGGACGGAGAGGTGTTAATTAGTTTCAATGGATGTGAAGGAAACAAAGTCACCACAGCTTTTTTCAATATTGTTTGTTACTGCTAAGGCCTGCTTGGCTGCTTCACCAAAAATGCTGTGATATTTATAACATAAACATAATTAAATAAATATTTTAACATCAGGTTTGTCATTACTGGCATATTATATATACTGTATATAAATTGTATATATATATATATGTGTATATGTATATATAATCAAATTAATATATTATATATGTGTGTGTATATGTGTATATATATATATATATATATTTTAGTGCTGGGCAAGTTAACGCGTTAATTTCGCGTTAACGCATTTTTTAAATTTATTATGATTTCTTTTTTTTCTTTTTTTTTATTGAAAGACAAGAGACAATACATATACATAACAACAAGAGGATGACAAGAACAGTGGGATAAAAGCCAGCAAACATCCTATAGTCAGTCATTTTAGTGCACCTATATGCTGAAATTCAGGTAAACGCATTTAAACGGCACAGATCGGGAGCGAGCGAAGGACTTTGAAAGTTAGCGGAAAGATTAACGTGAGACAACATCCGGTTTCTTCATACGAACATCCGGTTTTCAGAATAAGATGCCAACAAAGCATGAATTATATTCACATTAAGTATAAAACATGCTACCTGCATCTCGTGAACCAAATGTTATTGCCCTTTTGTTCATATAGCTGTACTTTTAAAATAAAAGTGCGCAATACACTACTTTTGAATTCATTATTGAACTTTGCTATAACAATGCGATTAATCGCGATTAAATATTTTAATCGTTGCCCAGCACTAATATATTTAGTTATTTATTTGCACACATATTTATATAATGGGCCTCATATTAAGCTTTATTGCCTTTAATTGCTGATTGCAAGGATTGTTTTTAATGCGGTATCTTGAAAGATATCCAAACACGCCAATGATAAAAGAAGGAAGTTGTGAATTCTTTCACTTGACTTCAAAATAAATTTCTCTATGATTGGCTGATCTAGGGCTGACTGGGAGGTCCTGGAGACTGTGATTGGTCAGGTGGACGAGCCCTTTCAGGTGATTCTGCTCTACACTTCCTGTTTGAGGGACGATGGAGGCACCTTGGCTCTGGACTCTCTGGAGCTCGTAGACTGTGAATCAGGTGCGTTCATCATGTTCTATAAAGCGTTAATTTACTGCTTTCAGATGAGTGGTGCGAACGTCAGGGAGCACACTGACACACGCATGAGGCATATTACTGTACGATCGCTGTCACACACTTCATGAACTGACAAAGTACACAGAGTTGTAAACACGCACAGCATTTTTATAACTTACCAATCAACGAAAATACCTGCGCTGACTTGCTTATATACATGGCCTTAAAAACAGCTCAATAAGGTTGTTTCCTGAACAGACTTCACGATCAACAAATTAATTTATTAGTAGTTAAGCATTCCAAATCATTCTAAATCACATGGCTGCTTTCAAAAAACCCTGTGGTTGGTTCATTTGCTTTTTAGGCTGAGTTTTGTACCAATTGAACTAATGAGATATGTGTTAATTAGTGAGCTTAAGAGGTAGTTGTCATATTTTCTTCCCTTTGGGCAGAGTCAGGCTAGCTGTTCCCCCTTGATCCCAGTATTTGAGCTAAGTTAAGCTAACTGGCTATAGCTCATATTTATTGGATGGATATGAAAGTGGTGTTCATCTTGATTCTTCTCATTTAACCCTCAAGATAAAAGCGAATAAGCGTATTTACTCAAATGTCCAACTAATCCTTTAAAGAAACAAACATTCACAACTTCAGAGTTAAATGGCTAAATATCCTTACTTCTCCGTGATGTGTAGTATTGCTGTATAATTGTTGTGTGGTTGCTGGGATGCAGAACACCAGGTCATCGGACTGGAAGCGGCTTGTGGGGAATCTTTCCACTGTGAAAATTCGGGAGGATGTATCGACCAGAGCCAAGTGTGCAACTTCCACACCGACTGTCCTTTAGGGGAGGACGAGGGCTTCATCTGTGGTGAGATTTTGTTAAATCACAGCATGCATGAGTAGGGTGCTGTTTGGAGGGAAACCGTGGCCTTCAATTTCTATTAGTAGCACTTGAAAAGGCACTTATGCGGTTTCCCCTTGTGTGATGACAAAACGTTTTTAAATGGATTTTTATCTGCACCATTGGACTGATTGGGAGAGTAGGATTGTGAAAACAACATTCAAAAGTAAAAGATGTGTCTGTGTGAGTGCTTTAGTTTGTGTGATTGTGGGTGAAGAGTTAAGGAAGGCCAGCATACAGTACCAGAGTCATAAACCAGAATATGGGGCTGTATTTTAGCATTAGTTATATTTAGGTTTAAATTCAGGAACATTTTTTAATCTTTTGACCGGAGGAACCAGATTATTCCATGCCCCGGGCTTGTTTGTTTTTTTAGCTGGAAATTATTTTATTGTATTAAGTTGAAATCATGTCATACCTGTGGTGGATTTTTGGGTGTTATGAAATCCAAGATTTGAAAAAGAGTTTTTTATTAATTTCTTTTAGTAATTTCCCCCCACTTGATAGCTTTGTTCTTATCTCAAAAAACAGCAATCATTCGGCACAGAGAAACACTTCGCCACAGTGAGAATCAAAAGGCCTCGTTTTAGTCAGTAATGAACTCAATGGTAGTCAGGGCTGTTTGGAGTTGTGGGGGAGAGGAGGTTGGTCACAGTGGTGGTGTAATTGTATTTAATTAAACAAACTTCAAGAAACACAAAACAACAGAAAACCTCGCTCAGTCCAGAGCTCTATCGCCAAACTAGAAAATATATACTATTTCAGCCTGCCACTCAGCCCCTTACAGATGCTAAACAAGCATATTCCCTGGTCTGGGAGAGGTCAGGACACCATTACCTGCAGATACAGTGTAACATGCATCATAAAGTACAGACACTATAAAGTGTGGAGAAACATGGCCAATTGCGCAGACAAACACATTAAATCATGGAACCCCTCTTTTTGAAGTTTGAGTGCTTAGCTGGTTTCTCCAAAATGAAATTCTTGCTTTGAGAAAAGAGGGATCAAGGGAAAATATGGATTATTTTAGCAGCTGTGATCTCTGTTTATGTGAAATATGATTACAGTGTTCCTCCTCCCCAGGTGCTCTTCCATTCGGCTCTCACTGTTCATTTGAACAGGGTGCATGTGGTTGGTCTGCGTCCAACCAGCACTCGGCCTGGAGAAGAGTAGCTGGAGACGACCTTCTGGAGAAAGAGGACATGCAGGGTGTCACTCTGCAGAGAACACCAGGTTGGCTGTGTGTGTGCGTGTGTGTGTGTGTGTGTGTGTGTGTGTGTGTGTGTGTGTGTGTGTGTGTGTGTGAGTGAGAGAGAGAAATGGGCATATTATCCTGATTTAATTTCTATTCGTCAGGTGAATTTCGTCCTATTCTGATAAATGACTGTGATGTGTATGGATGGAGGTTAATAACTCAAAAATGTTCTCAAACAGGCTTTTCTTTCCTATTTGTTTACTTATTTATGTATGTATGTATTTGTTGTTGATTGTTGTAGACCCATATAATAATAGGAATGCCTTGTTAGATTACTACCATATGAAGTTCCACCGCATGAAGAGTTCATATGGATTATTTAAAATCCAGCTGCAGAACATATTTGTGCTAAGAGGGCAGAATATAGGCCATTTAATAATATGTAACAGCTGCTCTCAATCAATTTAAAAAGCTTTTTATTTTATAGGTGGATGGTTTTCGTCGAGCAACAAAACATGTTACTGTCTGGCTTTAAAGAATAGAATAACATTCCAAACTATTACTGTATCTCTGATGCCCATTATTTTGATACGTCTGTTTCATGAGCTGGTTAGCGTTGTGCTGTGTCACATTTATTGTGCGCCCCCAGGGCACTTCCTGTTTCTGCAGGTAAGAGAGAGCAATTCCCTCCGAGAGGCATCCATTCAGAGCTCGTCTTTTTCTCCCCCAGTCTCTACTACTGCATGTCAGGTCAGTTATCTACACGTTTTACCAGTTGTGTTGATATAATTGTGTTACCTTCTACTTGGGAGACTGCTCTTTGGCAGCAAAAGACTTGGTCAATATACTAACTCCTTGCTGAAATGGTGTCTGTTTTCCCATACAGATGCGTTTCTCTCTGTACCTTCATGGGGACTTTAATGGTACATTGCTGGTGGCTATAGAGGAGAATGGGACGACAACCGCTCCACTGGTCTGGGAGAGAAATGATCAGTGGACAGACGACTGGGAAGATGTTGCCCTGCAGCTGACTGGCCTTCATCATGGGTGCGTGAAGTGAAATAAAAAAAAAAGGGTAGAGACGCAGATGATTATGTAACACTGTCATGCTGGAGCAAACAACCCAGGCATGTTCTCCTGTGTATATAAAGGTTACCTCTACCATTCAACTGTACCCACCTCTTTTTCCTCGCCATTCAAAAACAGACCTTTATTCACAAAATCTGTGCTTTAGATTGAAGATGAGAAAGAGGAAAATTGCTGCTTTCATCTAAAGAATTTTTAATCATTGTCAAGATTTTAGTTATTATTCACTATAAACTGTTGTACATGTATTGGGATTGAATTTCCGTTGCCTTTCACATAAAGACAAAAACTGTGATTCTCTAAATTCACAAATGGCATGCGCTTTGCTCCAGGTTCCACGTTAAGGTGACAGCTGTGTGGGCAAAAGGCTCTAATGCCGATGTTGCTCTCGATGACATTGCAATTGGAGCTGCCTGCTTCGACACAGGTAAGCTGTTGCTAACATGCCATTCTAAAATGTTACAGACCGTAAGATAAATGGTACACTTAATTGTAGTCCAGCATATTTGTGGCAATAACTATGTAAAACCAAATACCAAAAATAAAGTTATATTTAGTTTAAGACAAAGAGTCGCCTTCACCAGGGGAAGTAAACATTCAGTTACTACTGGTTTCTCTTTCATAAAGTCAGTCTGTAACATTTGAATGAAGACATATCACTGTATGTCTCATGCTGCACCAATGGAAGGTTAAATTCATGAAAAATAAAATGCAAGTTTGGCTCTTACAGTCATACTTGGAGTGCCATATATAAAACATTCTCACAATAACGTGACAGGACGTTTAAACAACCTCTTTTTGCTCTATTCAAATGTTCCCAATGTGAATTGTATTACTAAACATGTTACTAGAAAACAGATGTGAAATTTGACTGTTTTGTGTGTGTGTGTGAATCAAGGGTAGGGTCAGTGTTAACAGCGGTATATCGCCCCCAGAGAAACTTTAGTAAGCCATCACTTAGCTTAATGTTTCTCCCTATGTCATTGTTGACCGCTCTCTGGGATCTTGTCGTGCAAGAGAGGCTTGTATGCTTTTATAGTGTTGAAACAAGACCAAGGAGACTGTTGTTGCAAAAGTAAAATGGGGGTTGGACAAATTGCAAACAGCACTATCCTGTAAAATCTGTAACTTTTATTTTGTGAAAACATGGAAATGAACAAAATTCACCATTTGGATGCTAGATAGTGGATGAAGAGGGCTGATGGAGAAATGTTTTCATGATGTTTCCTGCTCAGAAATCATTCCCAGGAAATGGGTCCATGTTCATCCAAAATACACATCTTTGAATTGTTCTCATATCCTCTGATCAGTGTTGCTTCCTGTCTGATTTTGATTTATGCTTCAGTGAGATGCACATGTTTGACTGTGACTCATTGTCTCTCTTTCTCCCCGCACCTTCTCTGGCCTCCTGCTTCTCCTCAGATCTGAACTCGCTCCTGCCCATGGCTCACTTGGAGGATTTCTTAAGCCCCCTTCCAGAGCCTTCAGCCTCAGGTACCTTGTGGATTTCCAAAGCCTCCCTCATCTACCATGTGATGTTTAATGCAGCATGCAGAATTTACATACCAAGTGGTGGATTGTACTCTCGCAATTTTCCCCTCGATGCTTGAATGTTTACCAGATATGATATGTACCATATCAGCTGACCAGAAGCTTTTATTCCACAGTGCACACATACCAGGTGGTTAAAACAAGTTCAATTGACTCCTATATGTGGTGCTTGTGTTTGTTTCTCTTCTTCAATGTTCAACTGTTTATCTTAGTCTCACATAGTTCGGTCCAATTTTTCCTGTTGTTTTGTTATTTCTTTTCAAATGAATACACAGCTCCTTAATTTAACCGATTCACCAGCTCATGACAGTGTGTCTTTCCTTTGTCTCCATTTTTCTAGAGGTTTCTTTGATGACATGGTGGTTTAACTCATGTGGTGCCAGTGGTCCCCACGGCCCAACCCAGGCCCAGTGTGACAGTACCTACAGGAACAAAAATGTCAGTGTTACAGTGGGGAAGGAAGATCCCCGGAAAGGAGTCCAAATGTGGAGGGTTCCTGCTACTAACCGATACCTGTAAGTGAGGGGATGGTTTAATGCTACCTGAGCTTTAAGGTCGAAGGTCAGTTATTTGTTCAAGTGTTAGTCTGGGGATAATCTATATTTTTCTTACTGTCAACAAATCACATTAAACGACCAAAGCCGACACAAATATTGCTTGTGGGGTCAAAGCCTGACATGGTGTTATGCTGTAGACCTTTATTGTTGTCCACAAACACAGAACACAGGAATGAGCCACACAGTTGCACTCTCTTATATTTTCTTACATTACGGTGAAGCCACCCTAGTTTATCAATGTCAATCCACACACGCTGGCTTGCTGCTGTAAATACTCGGTAGGGTACAAAACCTGCAGCTGAAAAGTTTCCAGGTAACGCAGTGCCCAGGTGTTATAGGGGTTTACCAAGCCTTTTTTGTTTGTGACCCATTTATAGAAAAAAAAATTAAAATGTACAACTAGTGAACTTGAGGGTGAGAGTCACACGATAAGCGTTGTCGGTTTTGGGGCGATTGTGGCTAAGTAGCAGGGCTGTCTTTCAATCAGAGGGTCGGCGGTTCGAGCTCCGGCTCCGCTAGTCGCATGTCGATGTGTCCTTGAGCAAGACACTTAACCCCAAAATTGCTCCCGTAGTTGTGCCTACGGTGTAGAAATGTGATGGACTCAGAATTGTAAGTCGCTTTGGATAAAAGCGTCTGCTAAATGACTGTAATGTAATGTAATGGTCTTTTCATGAGTTTTTGAAAATAACTAAAATCTAGCCAGACTTGTCCTGTAAGAACAATGATGTTTACACTCTTTCATTGTTAGTGTCATTCATAGTTCATTTTAGGAGCTTGGTCATTGAAGAGACAAGCGAGGCTCTGCGACAATTCGGTGGTGTGTCTGCCTACGTGCTTGGCATCTAAATTGTTCTGGCCATGCTCAGTGTAACTGATTGTTGTCCTGCCAGATCAGAACTTCAAGCAATTTGATTGTCTTTGCACAGCAAGTCATGGGAGTTCATCATCACACTCACGACACAAAATGAGGGAACAGAAAAGTGTCAGGATTAAGCATAGGATTTAGAGGGTGTTGAATTACTTCAGCTAGACTACACACAGCTTGCTTCATGCCAATATCAACACAGTGTGTCTGTTTGTAAGAGGTAATCTTTATAAAACAACAGGTGACTGTGTTTCCTAATTTGTGTGCTTTAACTGACGTGTATTGCAGTCTATCCATCTAGTGTGTAGTATACTATGGAACCTGAGCCAGAAAGCAATTTTCTTCAGTCCCTGTAGTTAAACCCCTTGTGGTTCAATGATATCCTTTAGGATCTCTGCTTACGGGGCTGGAGGAGGGAAAGGAGCCAAAAACCACAACAAACGCAACCACGGCGTCTTCATATCTGCCATATTTCCTCTGGAGAAAGGAGATATACTTTACATCTTGGTGGGCCACCAGGGAGAGGATGCGTGCCCTGGGGTATGTAGGGTGCACTCAAGTTCACGCTGGAAGGGATTTTTGAAGTTACCCTCTGGGATATCTTTTGCCTGCTCGATTCATACATTTGTGAAGACAGCTTCTTTCTCTGAAACTCAAATCTCCCGTTCCCCCGTGGTGTAGAGAAATCCCCACACCCAGAGGATCTGCTTGGGAGAGTCGTCAGTGATTGAAGACAAACTCGGGGGAGAGACCGGTGCAGAGTGGGCTGGGGGAGGAGGCGGAGGAGGGGGAGCCACCCACATCTTTAAGGTGAAAGAAGATGGCTGTTTCAGTATTGTGTGTTCTTTCTGCGGGTTTGTTTGATACCTTGTGAGGATTAAGTGTACAGTTCATTGATAGGCATCAAAAATGTCTGTAGGCACATTGAAACAGTTCAGCAGTGTCTCACTAATCCACAGGTTTAAATATATGTAGATTGGAAATACACTAGTGGTTGGAAAGCTGTTTTATCATAAAATTGGAACAAGAACAATGTTCTTGTTCCTGTTATGATGATCTCCCATCTGTAGTAAATTGTGGGTTTCCTGGGTGTCATGTGCAATTTGCTTTACTGCTGAGATGCTTTTTCTAAACTCCCTTTTTGCAGATGATTGTTTAGCTGTAACTGTTCTCATGTGCACCACCGAGCATGCACATAGTTGTAAATGCCTGACATGAGTGAGCTTTATGGTGATGCTGTCTTGTCAGATGGAGGGAGGTGAGCTGGTTCCCTTGCTGATTGCGGCTGGTGGAGGAGGAAATGCTTACCTGGAGGACCCAGAGTCCAGTCTGGACCAGATACCACTGGAGCAGTATGAAAACAGCACCATAGCTCCCAGCACCAACGGTCAAACTGGTGCTGCAGGTACTATATTATAGGCCATCCTACTACCAGTGCAATATACTGTTTGTTTAAAGGGTTGACACAACCAAACTACAAAAAAAGACTGAATGGAATTTGTATTTGTGGTGCTCACAACGTTGAAATAAGGACATTTTACTGAGCTTTGTAATGAAATGGGCCTTACGATCAGCAAGAATTTAACATTTCTGAAAAAAAAATGCATAACAAAGGTGATGACTAACTTGTCAAATCAGAATATTTTTTTAAACCCTAAAATCACTGTGACATGATGAAGGATCGCAGGTTGAGAGAGTGCTGTGAGCCTCAAAGGACGGTTGATTTCTGACAAAGCCAGACATGTTGAAGGCCACGAGAGGATTTGTTTGTTCTCACACGCACACTTGAAGCAGCACACGTTGGCATGCATGCTCTCCCACAGCAGGATGTGTTTGGCCTGTGGATTTTTTAGTTTCCTGACAGGTTGTAGCGAGACATACTGTATATGGTAGAGAGGTCTCTCTTTGCTCTTGGAAATGTCTGCTGGAACGTTCTCAGTAAATCCTCTCTGACCGACAAAGTCTCAACACAGACCGTCCATCAGCTCATCTTATTGAAACCTCTGTGTGTTTGTTTAGATAGAGATCTGAGTGTCAGGAGAAATATGCAGCTCTTAGTAGTGTGTGGATGTGGTTGTGCATTTGTGTGTGTGTGTGGTGGAGCTGTGTGTTGAACTGGTGAAACGGGTCATCCTGCCATCACACATTATCATGCATTGGATTGCAGAATTTGTTAAGGCTCCTGCTGGACATGTGACTTTTTTTTTTTCCCCCATCTGCGTTGATTAGAGGCCTTGACCAGCTGGTGGATGAGCCTGCCGACTCTTTAGATGATTATTCATCAAGGGTTTCTGTTCAAAAAGTGTGTGGCTGCAAGTGGCTTCACTTTGGATGGTGTAATGTAATAAACAAAAGGCAAAGCAACAAGAACTTTTGTTTCTTGGGAACCTTTTTTACTGCCTGTCAAAAAGACACACCACAACAAAGCAAAAACAGAACATGAACTTTTTGCTGACTGTCTCCTCGGGTTTCCATGCTGTTTATCTCCAATGCTTTACTCAAATCCGCAGCTGGAGGTCTTCCCACCCTGTCAATCTTAATCTCAACAAGACTGAGCTCTTTCCTTGGAAAATCTTGCCTTCCTTATATTTATTGTCCAAGGGGCCAATACTACTATACTACTAAGACTTCAAACAAATACCAGATGCTTCCAATGCCAAAATCTTGTCCCGTTGCCTACAGATTCTGCATTCATATGCACATATCTGTTTGAGATTACAGCTGACGAGAGCCAATGACATTGCAATGGCAACGGTCAGCCACTGTGCGCTCAGGAGGAGCGCAAGTCTATATATTTTACTCAAGTGATGTCACCGGCGTATCGTAGCTTGTCTTGTTGACAACAAATTTATAGTGTTCTGTCGCTACTTCATCGGCCAAAAAAGTGCTCAAATAACAAAGGAAGAATATTATTTATTTCACCAATGTGTTTGAGCAAGGCTTTCATCGGGGTTATATAGAGAATGTGTAAAAAAAAAAAAAAACACAGTTTATATACAGTATAGTCTACAAGGAGGCTGAATCTTAGCTAGATATATACATAGCCAGCCTTCAAAGGATGCTGCACCTCCAGCACGAGAAAATGAAACGGGCAAAAATAATATTGCAGTCACGAAAATTAACGGTAGAATTTAAAAGATTTTCCTTTTCTCCTTGGCTCTAACCATATTTTTTTCCCTTACAAAATATATATATAAATAATACCGTGTAATGTTGTGCTTGTTTGGTGTTTGTGTCCCTGAAGGTGGAGGTGGAGGCTGGAAAGACAGTATCGGTCCCCACCTGGAGGCGGGAAAGTCTCTGGTGGAGGGTGCTGAGGGGGGGTCCTCGTGTTCCCTCGCCCTGTCCAAGCTCAGTTGGTCAACCTTTGGGGGATTTGGAGGTGGAGGTGGGGCCTGCACAGCTGGAGGCGGTGGAGGAGGTTACAGAGGTAACATCATCCTTTCCGCTACCCTCAAACGACATTGCTTTTCTATTTCTAACTCCTGCACTTAAAACCCAAATCACGTTTATGTCTATTCTTCTGTCTCGCTGCCTCTTGACATTTCATCCCAGGCACGCCTATACACCTTAAAGAATATTGGCATAACTTTCTCTTTAAGAGACAGTTGATGCATGCTTCAGTTTAAAGCATAACATCTGCCTGTCTGGTTGCTATCAACAGTCGACTCGTAACTGAAATGACACAACTGAACAGCTAAATCACTCCAATCGTATCTCACAATCTTTCCGCTTGCGTGCCGTGTAACATGGTGGTTTTTTTGTCAAAAATAAACTGTCAAAAGTGGCAACAAAATGACAAGCATGACCTGTCATAATTTGGTCAGAATGGTTTTGACATTATTTGTAATACTGACCGATAGGAGAGTAAACAACATACATTTTGTGACAGGAGGTGACGCTGCGCTGACAGATGAGATCACAGCCGACGGTGAGAATGGAATCTCATTCATTCATCCGACGGGAGAGATTTTCCTTCAGCCTCTGGCAGGTGAGACTGACATCATACGATCATTTTATCGAGACAATGATGCTGATAAATTCAATAATGACTCAGCCAGAATGGAGTAGTGAAAATAGAGGAGGATTAGAGGGAGTAGAGGAGAGAAAAGAGAGCAAATGTCATCTCCTGATGAAGACTGTGATATGCAGTTGAAAGCATAAAAATGCTATTGAATTACGAATTACGAGTAGAGTTTACTAGACTAGATCAGAGTAGAACATAATTTAATAAAGTGGAGTAGAGAGCAAACTCCTTCTGCTAATAAAGACCATGAGATGCAGTAATAGAATAGAGACCTGAGACAGAATACACCATCTACAGATGAAGACAATATGATGTGATTTAAAGCCCGCCAAAAAAACTCTGCACATTGAGTTGCGAATGTTTTGACAAACTACAATAGAGAAGAGTAGAAATCAACATAAAACTGAGAAAATAAATAGATGAATAGAAAAAAGACAATAAAATGACAAGGAAGAACAACAACAATGACAAATATAGACAAAGAAATTACTTTGACATGAAGCCAGGAAAAGACATCACATTTGAAAATTGATGTGTTTTGTTATATTCGCACTATTAAAAAAATAGATACTGAAAAATGTTTTAGACGGCAGTTAATTATCCCCATGCATCTTGTTTTTGCCGTAGTAATATGAAAACTCAAGGACATCTTTGGAGTTACGGTATGTGTGTGTGTGTGTGTCTGAACACTCAGGCCTTCACGCTCGCACATGCTATATATAGCGGTGTTTTGTTTGTGAGACTACCATCTGATTCTCATTATTCGGCGGGAGCAGGCGGAAGGCAGTTGGTTAATTCACAGCCTCATGGAGCTTGTTGCCTTTGGCTCCAGCAGACAGCGCTCCATTCTCATGTGAAAGACGCTGTTGTTGTTGCTCTGTGTGCTGCCAGTCGAAGCTTTCAAACACAGTGGCTGCCTCAGCAGGGTTCAAACATGAAATGTATTCAAAGCGAGATCTCAACAATGATATTAAAGATCAAATGTTATTATTGAATTTTCTCTAATGTAATCATCTTGTCTTGAAGTGATGGATGAGGTTATGACACACATATTCTCCTTGTATTCATCATTTGTATCAAGACTCAACATTAGAGGTCAGAGGTTAGAGTTGAGAGTAATTTAATAATGGAAAACTTTTATTACAAGCACATATCGGGTTTTACACAAATACAGACATAATTACACATGTAAAGACACATGTACTGTGTTTAGAGATCAAAGTACAATACTGGTGACATTCTGTATTTTTCAACAACTCTTATAAAAACACCAAAACCAACAGTGTGTTAGTCCATCTCCTCACTTTAACCAACCCCAACCCCTCTCAGCCCTGACCCCATTTGTTCCTGCTGAAGATGTTTTTATATATATATATATATATATATATATATATATATATATATATATAT